>NC_132967.1:373731-747463 GCF_034638445.1 Ciconia boyciana
CACCCCCTCCCCCCAAAGGAGCACCGCAAGCTGCAGCGCCGGAAGGGCCCGGCCAAGCGCCGCCCCCTCCCCCTTCCCCTGAGGAAGAAGAAGAAGAGGAAGAGGAAGAGGAAGAAGAGCCCGAAGCGGAGGGGGACCCCGAAGGGGACCCCGAACCGGAACTCGGAGGGGGAGAACCGGAAGCGGAGCCCCCCCCGGAGCCCCCCTACCCCCCCAGTTTGGCCGACCACGAGTACACGGCTCGCCCGGGGGGGACGCCGGTTTTCGGGGTGGCTCAGCCGGGGCGAGCCCCCACCCCCATGGCACCCGGAGTCTTCCTCACCCAACGGCGGCCCCCCCACGCTTCGCCCGCCGCCGCCCAGGGTAAGGCGGGGGGGCGGTGGGGGTTTTGGGGGGCTCCCCCCCCCCCTCCCATCGCAGGGAAGTGATGGGGGGGGTTGATGGGCGCCCCTTTTTTGCAGGAAAGCGCCCCAAAAAGGGCCTGGCGACGGCCAAGCAGCGCCTGGGCCGGATCCTCAAAATCCATCGCAATGGGAAGTTGCTGCTCTGAATGGGGCGGGGGCGGGGCCGGCCGCGGGACACGCCCATCGGGGGCGGGGCAAAGCGGCAGGCCACACCCCTTCCCCAAATTCCCCCCCCCCCCCCCTTCCCCCCAGCTTGGGGTCTGCACCTACTGCAGGGAGGAGGGGGTGTGGCCAGGAGGGACCACGCCCACAGGGTGGGACCAGAGCGGTCCCGCCCACAAGGGGCGTGGTGACGACAGACCACGCCCCCACCCGCAGGTGGAGTCACGCCCCCCTGCCTGGCTTGTGTCCGTCGCTGCTGAGCTGAGGGGGTGTGGCCAGTTGGGACGCGCCCACGGGGGGGCGGGGCTGGCGGAAGACCACGCCCCCGCCCGAAGCCAGTGCAGGGAGGAGCGGCTGCTTCGAGGGGGTGTGGTCACGGCGAGACCACGCCCACCGCGGGGCAGTGCTGCCACGCTCCTTCCCATTGGCTGCCGCCGAGCTGGAGGGGGCGGGACTTTCTCTCCCATTGGACGTTGCCAAGAGAGGAGGTGATTGGAGGAGCCGGCCCCCCCCGCCCCCCGGACTGGAGAAGGGGCGGAGCTTTCTCTGATTGGTCCCCACTGGATTTTTTTTCTTACCCCTCCCCCCACGTGTCTTCAGGTTGATTGACGGGGGCGGGGCCGCTTTCCATTGGCTGCCCCCGGTTTTGTAGGCGCGTCCGGAGGCCGCGGCCCCGCCCCCACTTTTGTATTTGTTAGAATAAAAAAAAAAACGAAAAAAAGGAGAAAACACCTCCATTAATTAATAATTAGAAAAGAAAAGAAAAGGGACACGCGCGGCGGGCCGGAGTCACGTGACACCCGACCCCCCCCCCCCCCCCTTTGCGCGCGGCCCGAGGGCGCTCCCGCCGAAGCCTCGCGAGATCTCGCAGAGGGGGCGAGCTCGCGCGCCGCCACGCTCTCGCGAGATCTCGCTCTCCCCTCCGCGCCGCCGCTCTCGCGAGATCTCGCCCTCCCGTCAGCGCCGGCGCTCTCGCGAGAGCCGCGCGCGCGCGCCGCCGCCGCCGTTACCGCCGCTGAGGGAGCGGCCGCGCTTTCCCCCCCCTCCCCTTCCCCCCCCCTCTCTCTCCCCGGTATCTCCCGGTGGGGCGGGCCCGGTTCTCTTCCCACCTTACTCCTCCCACTTCTCGCGAGGCTTCGGGGCGAGAACGCCGCCGCCGCCACCACCTCGCGAGATCTCGCCCTTCAGCCCGCCGGTGAGTGCCGGTGCTTGAGCGGGTGGCGGAGAAAGGTGGGGGGGACACGACTGCCGTTACCGGCGGGGAGGGGACTACAGGGGGTTTGGGCCCCTTCGCGACGGCGAGGCCCAGCCGTTCCCCGTCGTTGTGTGCCCCCCCCCTCCCCCCGCTACGAAGCGGGCTCCGTGAGAGACACCCCCCTCCCCCATCCTCCTCACGAACTCTCGCGAGATTTCCCCTTCTCCTCTTCCCGCCCCTTTCCCCTCAGACCCCTCTCGCGAGACTTCACCCCCGCGCCGCTCGCTCTCCTATTGGAAGGCGGCGGCCGCGCCCCGCCCCCTTTGAGGCAGCGAAGCCCCGCCCCTCCCGCCGCTGTTCTCGCGGGACTCGCCGCTCTCGCGGGATCTCGGCGGGGCCGCGGCTCGGGGGCTCTGTGTAAGATGGCGGCGGCAGGAGGCGGCCGGGCCCGGTGCTGACTCCCACCCTCCCCTTTTTCTCTCCCCATCCCTCCCCGTTCTTCCACCACCCCCTTAGCAGGTACCGGCTGGGCCGCGCGGGAAGGGGGGCTCGGCCCAGCCACGGCCGCGTTGCCCTCAAGGAGGAGGAGGAGGAGGGGGGGGGGGAGGAGGGCCGGCTCCGTCATGCGGGGCCCGCCCCTCCCCTCCCGCCGCCCCTCCCCTCAGCGGCCTCCCGTGATTTAGGGGCCCCTTTCTCCCTCTTAACGTCCCCCTCCGCGGCTTCCCCAGATTTAGGGCCCCTTTGCGTGATTTAGCCCCCCAATATTTTAGGGCTCCCTGCCGTGATTCAGGGGCCTCCTCCCTGATTTAGGATCCCCATCGGTATTTTAGCCCCCCCCCCCGGTGTTTTGGGGTCCCCCTTCCACGATTTAGGGTCCCCTCTCCCGGCCTTCCCATCACTTAGGGCCCCCCCTCCAGTGGTTTCCCGGCATTTAGGGGACCCCTTTACTGCTTCCCCCTATTTAGGGTCCCCCCCCGCAGCTTCCCCTAGTTTAGGGTTCCCCTCCTTGCGATTTAGGGGTTCCTCTTTCTCCAGGACCCCACGATTTAGGGCCCCCTTCCATGATTTAGGCCCCCCCATTTTTCAAGCCTCCAGGATTTAGGGGTCCTCTCTGTGGCTTCCCAATACTTAGCCCCCCCTTTTCTTCTTCCCTATAGTAATTTAGGGGTCCCCTTTCCACAGGTTACCGGCATTGAGGGTCCCCCCAGGATTTGGGGACCCCTTTCCTGGGACTTAGGGATCCCCCCTCCTCAGCCCCCCATTTAGGCCCCCCGCCATTTAGGGCCCCCATCATCACTTATTGCTCCCCTTCTATCACTTAGGGGCCCCCCTGTCACTTAACCCTCCCCCAGGTCTCTCCATCATTTAACCCACGCCATAGGGGGACCCCCAAACCCCCCCCCCCCCAAGACCTCAACTCCCCCCAAATTTTGCCCCCTCCCTCCAGGAGCACTCGGCTTCCCCCTCACCCCGTGGCGAGCAACCGGGACGGCGCCGGGCCGAGGATGGACTGGTTGTGATTCCCGGTAAGGGCCCCCCCTTTTTCTCTACTCTGGCCCCCCCAATTCTTTTTTTTTTGGGGGGGGTCCCTAAAATTTGGAGGGGGGGCGTCGAAACCATTGGTGCGGGGGTATGAGGGAATGGGGTGCCATGGAGGGGGAGGGGACGCGGGGGTTTTGTGTCACCCCGCTGCCACCTTTTAGGAGGGGCTTTTCCGGTGCTTTTTTTGGGGGGGGAGCACCCCAAAACACCCCCCTTTCCGAGGGGAGGGGCACCCCAAAACACCCCCCGGGGTGGGGGCAGCCCCGACGCCCTGGGGACGGCCACCCCGCCCCCTCCCCCCCCCCAATTTGATGCGTCACCGTCACCAAACCGGCCGTGCCGGCACCACGGGGGAGGGGGGGGCACAACCGAAGAGGGGGGGCCGGTGGCGAACCTCGTCACGGCGTGTTTAATTAGGTCGCTAATTAGCTTCTCCTCGTTAAGCTTTGGCCTCTAATTACGGGGTGTTTTATTTTGGGGGGGCCACGCGACGGCGACGACACCCCCACGCCGCCGCGGGGTTTTGCACATTCATTGTTCAGCCGGCGGCCGCGACGTCATCGGTCGCCGCCGGTGCCGCAGCGCTTGCCGGGACGCCGAGTCTCGCCGAAATCACGCCAAGGAGGGGGGGGGGCGCTGTCCCTGTCACCCGTGGGGGCTGTCACCCGTGGGGACACACACGGAGGGGCGGGGCAGCGTCACCGTCGGCCCCCCCCCCCAAGTTTCGGTGTCACCGCAGGCGGAGCGTGAGGACGAAGCCCCCCCCAAGATGAAAGTGGATCGGACGAAGCTGAAGAAAACCCCCACGGAGGCGGTGAGGGGGGGTCGGGGACACTCGTGGGGGGGTCGGGGACACGGTGGGGACACAAAGTGACACGGTGTGTCCCCCTGTCCCCCCCTCCAGCCCGCCGACTGCCGGGCCCTCATCGAGAAGCTGAAGGCGTGCGGCGACGAGCAGCTGCTGGCCGAGCTGCAGCAGATCAAGACATGGAACATCGGGAAGGTGCGAGGCAGGGGAGGGGGACCCCAAAACCTGGGGGGGGGGGGCCCAAAATTTGAGGGGGGGACCCTAAAATTCTAAGGGGGGAGGGGAAGGATCACATGGGATTGTCCCCAAGCTGTTGGGGTGACGCTGAGCTCGTCCCCAAACCGGTCGCTGCCGCGGGGGTGTTGTGGGTAAACACCTCCGGGGTTTCCCCAAAATGGCGGGGGGCACCCCAGTTTCCCTATAGCACCCACAAATATGGGGGGGGCACCCCACAGCCCCCCTAAACTAGAGGAGGCACCCCGCTTTTCACAGACACCCCCCCCCAAATCCCAAGGAGAACTTGTTGCCCCCGGGGCACTGCGGCTCTGAACCCCTCTGGAGCTCTAAAATGGCGGGGGGGGACACCCCAATTTCCCCACAACCCCTGCTAAAATGGCGGGGGGGTACCCCACTTTTCCTGCAGCTTTCCTAAGATGGCGGAGGGCCCCCCCATTTTTTCACAGCACCCTTGAAAGAAGCAAACAAGTTTTCTTATTATAGCCCCCCCCAAATAATTGGGGGCACCCTGATTTTTTTACAGCCTTTTTCAAAATTATAGGGGGCACCCCGATTTCCTTATAGCACCCCCAAAATGGGGGGGGCTTCCCATTTTACCACAGCCTTCCCCAAAATGGTGGGGGGGTACCCCAATTTCCCCACAGCCCCATCAGAACTCCAGGGGGGGCACCCCAATTTCCCCAGAACTCCTCTAAAACTTGGGGGGGGCACTCTGATTTCCATACAGCTCCCCTAAAACAGAAGGGGGGGCACCCCAAAACAGCAGAGGGGGAGCACAATTTCCCTGTAGCCCCCCCAAAATGGGCACCCCGATTTTTCCACAACCCCACTACTGCCCTGGGGCTGGTGTAGCTGTGAACTCCTCCTGTCACGGAGCCCCAAAACTCTGGGGCCCCCCCAGTTTCCCCACAGCCCCCCTAAAACAGCACAGGGACACCCCCCCAGCCCCCCAAAACACCAAGGGGGGGCAGCTGGATTCCCCCTCGAGCCCCAAAAGGGGTACCCTGATTTTTCCACTTCCCCAGGGCTGTTGTGGCCCCAAACTTCTTTGGCTATGGAGTCCAAAACTCGGGGGGGGGCACCCCAATTTCCCCACAGCCTCTCCAAAATTCTTTGAGACAGTGGGGGGGGGACACCCCGATTTCCCCCCGATCCCCCAAAAGGGGTTACCCAGGGTTTTGGGGTTGCTGTAGCTGTATATTTAGCTGTTGAGCCCCAAAATGGTGGGGGGCCACCCCGCAGCCCCCCTAAAACCACGAGGGGACATCCCCCAGCCCCCCAAAACACCAAGATGAGAACCCCAATTCTCCCTCAGCCCCCCCCGAAAAAGGGCACCCCAATTTTTCCACAGCTCCAGGGCTCATGGAGCCCCAAAACTGTAGGGGGGGGCACCCCAATTTTCCCACAGCTCCCCTAAAACAGTGAGGGAACAGCCCCCAGTCCCCCAAAACAGCAGGGGGACCCCAGTTCCCCTGTAGCACCCCCAAAAGGGGCACCCCGATTTCCCTACGCCCCCCGCACTACCCTGGGGCTGATGTAGCTCTAAACCTCTTCCATCACGGATCCCTGAAACTTTGGGGGGCACCCCAATTTCCCCACAGCCCCCAAAACAGCACGGGGCAACCCCCAGCTCCCCAAAACACCAAGGGGGCACCCCAGTTCCCCCTTAGCCCCCCAAAAGGGGCACCCCGATTTCCCAATAGCCCCCCCCCCCCCCTGGGGCTGGTACCTCTCTGCTTGCAAAGCCCCAAAACAGTGGGAGGGGACCCCAATTTCCCCACAGCCCCCTAAAACAGCCCGGGGCACCCCAATTCCCCTTAGCCCCCAAAAGGGGCACCCCGATTTCCCAATAGCCCCCCCCCGCTCTGGGGCTGGTACCTCTCTGCTTGCAAAGCCCCAAAACAGTGGGAGGGGACCCCAATTTCCCCACAGCCCCCTAAAACAGCCCGGGGACACCCCTCAGCTCCCCAAAACACCAAGGGGGGCACCCCAATTCCCCCTTAGCCCCCCAAAAGCGGCACCCCGATTTCCCAGTAACCCCCGCCTGCCCTGGGGCTGGCACCTCTCCATTCACAAAGCCCCAAAACACTGGGGAAACACCCCACTTTCCCCACAGCCCCCCTAAAACAGCCCGGGGACACCCCTCAGGCTCCCCAAAACACCAAGGGGGACCCCCATTCCCCTCTAGCCCCCCCCAAATATCAGCGGAGGGGAGCAGGACCCCATTTTTTTGCCTTAAATTGGGAACGCAGCCCAACGCGCTGCACGTAGGAGGCTCAAACCACGCGGGGGATCCTTCCGCCACCCACCCCAAGATATCGGGGTGGGGTGGGGGGGTTAAGTTGTCGCCGACGGCCCCCCCCGATATCTGCATGTGTGTCCCCCCCCCGTTTTCTCAGTGCGAACTGTACCATTGGGTGGATCTCTTGGATCGTTTCGACGGGATCCTGGCGGAAGCGGGGCGCCCGGTGGAAAACATGTCGTGGATGTTGGCCTGCGATCGGCCGGAACGAGAGCAGCTCAAAGCTCTTCTCTTGGCTCTCCTCAACTTCACCGCTCTCCTCATCGAGTACAGCTTCTCCCGCCACCTCTACAGCTCCATCGAGGTACGCTGAAAAAAGGGGGGGGGGAAAACCCCCTCAAATTCCTTTTGGGGGTGGTATTTGTTACCTGACGAGCGTGGCGGGGGGGGGTTTTGTGTGTCGCGTAGCACCTGACGACGCTGTTGGCCTCCTCGGACATGCAAGTGGTGTTGGCGGTGCTCAACCTCCTCTACGTCTTCAGCAAACGCTCCAACTACATCACCCGCTTGGGGTCCGACAAGCGAAGCCCCCTCCTCTCCCGCCTCCAGCACCTGGCTGAGGTGAGGAGAGGGGGGGGGGGGTGTGGGTGTCCCCCAGTTTTGGTTTTTTTTTGGTTTTTGGGGGGTGTCGTCGATGGTTTCGGTGACGTTTTGTCACTTGGCGTAGAGTTGGGGCGGAAAAGAGAACGGATTTGGGTTGGCCGAGTGCTGCCGGGATCTCCACATGCTGGTGAGCTTCCAACTTGGGGTGTCCCCCCCCCCAGATTGTTTTGTCCTTTTTTGTCACCTTCTGGGGTCCCTAACGCTGTTCTGTGTCCTCTTGTTACATCCCCGGGTCCCCCAACGCTGTTCTGGGTCCCCCTGTCGTGTCCTGGGGTCCCCCACTGGTGTCTGGTGTCCCCCACTGGTGTCTGGTGTCCCCTTGGGGTGCTTTGGGGTGTCCCCCAACACTGTCTTGTCCCCTTCTGTCACATCCCGGGGTCCCCCAATGCTGTTCTGGGTTCCCCTGTTGTGTCTTGGGGTCCCCCACTGCCACCCTGGGGTCCCCTGCTGGTGTCTGGTGTCCCCTTGGGGTGCTTTGGGGTGTCCCCCAACACTGTCCTATCCCTTTTTGTCACATCGTGGGGTCCCCAACGCTGTTTTGTGTCCTCCTGTCACGTTCTGGGGTCCCCAACGCTGTCCTGTGTCCCTTTGTCGTGTCCTGGGGTCCCCCACTGCCACCCTGGGGTCCCCTGCTGGTGTCTGGTGTCCCCTCGGGGTGCTTTGGGGTGTCCCCCAACACTGTCTTGTCCCCTTCTGTCACATCCCGGGGTCCCCCAGCACTGTCCTGGGGTCCCCCAATGCCACCCCAGGGTCCCCTGCTGGTGTCTGGTGTCCCCTTGGGGTGCTTTGGGGTGTCCCCCAACATTGTCCTATCCCTTTTTGTCACATCGTGGGGTCCCCAACGCTGTTTTGTGTCCTCCTGTCACGTTCTGGGGTCCCCAACACTGTCCTGTGTCCCTTTGTCGTGTCCTGGGGTCCCCCACTGCCACCCTGGGGTCCCCTGCTGGTGTCTGGTGTCCCCTTGGGGTGCTTTGGGGTGTCCCCCAACACTGTCTTGTCCCCTTCTGTCACATCGTGGGGTCCCCAACGCTGTTTTGTGTCCTCCTGTCACGTTCTGGGGTCCCCAACGCTGTCCTGTGTCCCTTTGTCGTGTCCTGGGGTCCCCCAATGCCACCCCAGGGTCCCCCGCTGGTGTCTGGTGTCCCCTCGGGGTGCTTTGGGGTGTCCCCCAACACTGTCTTGTCCCCTTCTGTCACATCCCGGGGTCCCCCAACGCTGTTCTGGGTCCCCCTGTCGTGTCCTGGGGTCCCCCACTGCCACCCTGGGGTCCCCTGCTGGTGTCTGGTGTCCCCTCGGGGTGCTTTTGGGTGTCCCCCAACACTGTCCTATCCCTTTTTGTCACATCGTGGGGTCCCCAACGCTGTTTTGTGTCCTCCTGTCACGTTCTGGGGTCCCCAACGCTGTCCTGTGTCCCTTTGTCGTGTCCTGGGGTCCCCCACTGCCACCCTGGGGTCCCCTGCTGGTGTCTGGTGTCCCCTCGGGGTGCTTTGGGGTGTCCCCCAACACTGTCTTGTCCCCTTCTGTCACATCCCGGGGTCCCCCAGCACTGTCCTGGGGTCCCCCAATGCCACCCCAGGGTCCCCTGCTGGTGTCTGGTGTCCCCTTGGGGTGCTTTGGGGTGTCCCCCAACATTGTCCTATCCCTTTTTGTCACATCGTGGGGTCCCCAACGCTGTTTTGTGTCCTCCTGTCACGTTCTGGGGTCCCCAACACTGTCCTGTGTCCCTTTGTCATGTCCTGGGGTCCCCCACTGCCACCCTGGGGTCCCCCAATGCTGTCCCCTGTCCCCTTGGGGTCTTCTGGGGTCCCCCAATGCTGTTCTGTTCCCTTTTGTCATTTCTTGGGGTCCCCAAAACTGTCTCCTGTCCCTTCATTGAGTCCTGGGGTCCCCAACACTGTCCCATGTCCCCCTGTCATGTCTCAGGGTCCCCTGATGCCGTCCTGTTCCCCATCAGGGTCCCCCAATGCCACCCTGGGGTCCCCCGCTGGTGTCTGGTGTCCCCTCGGGGTGGTCTGGGGTGTCCCCCAACACTGTCCTGTCCCCTTCTGTCACGTCGTGGGGTCCCCAACGCTGTCTTGTGTCCCCTTGTCATGTCCTGGGGTCCCCCACTGCCATCCTGGGGTCCCCCGATGCCGTCCCCTGTCCCCTTGGGGTGTTCTGGGGTCCCCTGACACTGTCCTGTCCCCCCTGTCACATCCCAGGGTCCCCAACACTGTCCCATGTCCCCCCATCCTGTCCCAGGGTCCCCCAGGGCCATCCTGTGTCCCCTCACGGTGTGTCCAAGGTCCCCCAACAACGTTCTGTCACCCCATTGCGTCCTGGGGCCCCCCAGTCCCCTTTTGTCACCCCCTTTGTGTCCCCAAACTCGACTCTGTCACCCCTCTGGTGTCCCCAAACCCGACTCTGTCGCCTGACTTGTGTCTCCAAACCTGATCCTGTCACCCTTGTTATGACACCAACCCAACTCTGTCACCGCTCTTATGTCCCCAAACCCGGTTCTGTCACCCTTCTTGTGTCCCCAAACCCGATCCTGTCACCCCTCTTGTGTCCCAGTGTCCCCAAACCCAATCCTGTCACCCCTCTTGTGTCCCCAAACCCGATCCTGTCACCCCTCTTGTGTCCCAGTGTCCCCAAACCCGATCCTGTCACCCCTCTTGTGTCCCAGTGTCCCCAAACCCGGCTCTGTTACCTCTTTTATGTCCCCGAACCTGATCCTGTCACCTCTCTTGTGTCCCACTGTCCCCAAACCCGATCCTGTCACCTCTCTTATGTCCCCAAACCCACCCCGTCACCGCTCTTGTGTCCCCAAACGTGACTCTGTCACCCCCTTATGTCCCCAAACCTGATCCTGTCACCTCCCTTGTGTCCCAGTGTCCCCAAACCCGATCCTGTCACCTCTCTTATGTCCCCAAACCCGATCCTGTCACTGTTCTTGTGTCCTGGTGTCCCTGGGCCCGATCCTGTAACCCCTCTTGTGTCCCAGTGTCCCCAAACCTGACTCTGTCACCCGTCTTATGTCCCCAAACCCGATCCTGTCACCCCTCTTGTGTCCCAGTTCCCCAAACCCGACTCTTGTCACCTTTTTTGTGTCCCCAAGCCCAGGTCTGTCACTTTTGTGTCCCCAAACCTGATCTTGTCACCGCTCTTATGTCCCCAAACCTGATCCTGTCACCCTTCTCGTGTCCTGGTGTCCCTGGCCCGATCCTGTCACCCTTCTTCTGTCCTGCTGTCCTTGGGCCCAATCCTGTCACCCCTCTTGTGTCCCAGTGTCCCTAAAGCCAACTCTGTCACCCCTGTTATGTCCCCAAACCTGATGCTGTCACCCGTCTTGTGTCCCAGTGTCCCCAAAGCTGATCCTGTCACCCCTCTTGTGTCTCCAAACCCAATGCTGTCACCCCTCTCGTGTCCTGGTGTCCCTGGGCCCGATCCTGTCATCCCCCTTGTGTCCCCAAACCTGATCCTGTGACCCCTCTCATGTCCCAGTGTCCCCAAACCTAACTCTGTGCCCCCTTTTATGTCCCCAAAGCTGATCCTGTCACCCTTCTTGTGTCCCAGTGTCCCCAAACCCAATCCTGTCACCCTTCTTGTGTCCGAATGTCCCCAAACCCAACTCTCACCCCTCTTGTGTCTGCAAACCCGACTGTGTCACCCCTCTTGTGTCCCCAGACTGATCCTGTCACCTGTCTTGTGTCCCAGTGTCCCCAAACCCGATCCTGTCACTCCTTTTATGTCGCCAAACCTGATCCTGTCACCCTTGTCATGTCCTGGTGTCCCTGGGCCTGATCCTGTTGCCCCTCTGGTGTCTCAGTGTCCCCAAACCCGATCCTGTCACCTTTCTTGTGTCCCCAAACCCAACTCTGTCACCCGTCTTATGTCCCCAAACCCAATCCTGTCACCCCTCTTGTGTCCCAGTGTCCCCAGACCTGATCCTGTCGCCCCTTTTATGTCCCCAGACCTGATCGTGTCACCTCTCTTGTGTCCCCAAACCTGATCCTGTCACCCTTGTCATGTCCTGGTGTCCCTGGGCCTGATCCTGTCACCCCTCTTGTGTCCCGGTGTCCCCAAACCCAATCCTGTCACCTTTCTTGTGTCCCCAAACCCAACTCTGTCACCCGTCTTATGTCCCCAAACCCAATCCTGTCACCTCTCTTGTGTCCCAGTGTCCCCAGACCTGATCCTGTCGCCCCTTTTATGTCCCCAGACCTGATCGTGTCACCCCTGTTGTGTCCCCAAACCTGATCCTGTCACCCTTGTCATGTCCTGGTGTCCCTGGGCCTGATCCTGTCACCCCTCTTGTGTCCCGGTGTCCCCAAACCCAATCCTGTCACCTTTCTTGTGTCCCCAAACCCAACTCTGTCACCCGTCTTATGTCCCCAAACCCAATCCTGTCACCTCTCTTGTGTCCCAGTGTCCCCAGACCTGATCCTGTCGCCCTTTTATGTCCCCAGACCTGATCGTGTCACCCCTGTTGTGTCCCCAAACCTGATCCTGTCACCCTTGTCATGTCCTGGTGTCCCTGGGCCTGATCCTGTCACCCCTCTTGTGTCCTCGTGTCCCTGGGCCTGATCCTGTCACCCCTCTTGTGTCCCGGTGTCCCCAAACGCAATCCTGTCACGCCTCTTGTGTCCCAGTGTCCCCAGACCTGATCCTGTCGCCCCTTTTATGTCCCCAGACCTGATCCTGTCACCCCTCTTGTGTCCCGGTGTCCCCAAACCCGATGCTGTCACCTCTCTTCTGTCCCAGTGTCCCCAAACCCAACTCTGTCACCCCTCTTATGTCCCCAAACCCGATTCTGTCACCGTTCTTGTGTCCCAGTGTCCCCAAACCTGATCCTGTCACCCCTCCCGTGTCCCCCCTGTTCCCAACCCAGCCACCCAGGGGAGGGGACACCGCTGTCCCCTCCCCACTCACCCCCGTGTCGTGTGTGTGTCCCCGTCCCCCCACAGAAGTACCCCCCCAGCGCCACCACCCTCCACTTCGAGTTCTACGCCGAGCCGGGTGTCGAGGTGAAGGTGGACAAGCGGGTGAGTGACGGGGGACATTGGGGGACACTTGGGGACACGGGTGGGGCCCCCCAAAACACCGGGGCCCCCCCTAACCCCCCCCGAATCCCCTCCCCCCCCCAGGCCCCCAGCACCACTCTACACTACATCCACATCGAGCAGCTAGACAAGGTGAGGGTGGGGGGGGGTGGCATTGATTTGGGGGGCCCTACCTCAAAAAGGGGCCCCCCCTGCCCTGTACCTCCCCTCTGCACCCCCGTTTTTCTCTGTGCACCCCCATTTTCTCTGTGTCCCCCCCCAAGATTTCAGAGAGCCCCTCGGAGATCATGGAGTCCCTCACTAAGATGTACAGCATCCCCAAAGACAAGCAGGTGAGTGAGGCGAAAACGGGGCACGCCCAGGCATTTTGGGGGGCACCCAGGGATATGGGGGGGGGTGACGCACCACGGTGACCCCCGAATCCTCCCTGACCCCCCAAATCCTTCTGCTCCCCCCCCCCCCCAGATGCTTCTCTTCACCCACATCCGCCTGGCCCACGGCTTCTCCAACCATAAAAAGCGACTACAAGCGGTGCAAGCCCGGCTCCACGCCATCTCCATTCTGGGTAAGGGGGTTTAATTAACATTAATTAAAGTCTTTTTTAATTAGAGGGGGGGTTGTTTTAATTGGGGGGTGTGGTTTGGGGGGCTTTTTTGTTTGACCCCCCCCTTTCTTTTGGCAGTGTACTCCAACGCCTTGCAAGAGTCGGCCAACAGCATCCTCTACAACGGCCTCATCGAGGAGCTGGTGGACGTCCTCCAAATCACCGATAAACAGCTAATGGTGAGGAGCCCCCCCCCCCCCAAATTAACACCCCCCCAGCCCCTCCCCTAAAAAGCACCCCGCATCACCCCTCTCCCCCCCAGGATATCAAGGCAGCTTCTTTGCGGACCCTCACCTCCATCGTCCACCTGGAACGAACCCCAAAACTCAGCAGCATCATCGATTGCACCGGCACCGCTTCTTATCACGGTTTTCTTCCCGTTTTAGTCCGGAATTGTATTCAAGCCATGATCGGTGGGTTCACGCAAAACCCAAAGCGGGGAGGGGGGTCCCCCAAATTTTTTTTTGGGGGGCGGTTAACCCACCCTAACACCCTCCTGCCCCCCCTCAGACCCCTCCATGGAGCCCTATCCCCACCAGTTCGCCACCGCGCTCTTCTCCTTCCTCTACCACTTGGCCAGCTACGACGCCGGCGGCGAGGCTTTGGTCTCCTGTGGCATGATGGAAGCGCTGCTGAAAGTGAGCGCGAAACCACGGGAAAGAGAATGGGGAGGGGCTCCCTAAATATTTTTGGGGATCCTCTCACCCCCTTTCTTTTACCCCCCCCCCCCATAAAAGGTGATTAAGTTTTTGGGGGACGAGCAGGACCAGATCACCTTCGTCACCCGAGCCGTGCGGGTGGTGGATCTCATCACCAACCTCGACATGGCCGCCTTCCAGTCGCACAGCGGCCTCTCCATCTTCATCTACCGCCTCGAGGTAGCCAACCCCAATTTTAGGGTCCTCCCGAGGTTGTTTTTTTTTTTTTTTTGGGGTGCTGAGGATCTTTTTGGGGTGCTGAGGATCTTTTTGGGGTGCTGAGGATCTTTTTGGGGTGCTGAGGATCTTTTCTCCCCGCCCCAGCACGAGGTGGATCTGTGCCGCCGCGAGTGTCCCTTCGTCATCAAGCCCAAGGTGCAGCGTCCCCCCGCCGCCGCTCTCCCCGAGGGCGAGGAGATGGAGACGGACATGGAAGGTGAGGAGAGGAGCAGAAAAGGGGGCGTCGCCCCCCTCGATGTCACTTGTCACCCTCCTGATGTCACCATCACCCCTTGCAGTGACGGACGTGGCCATGGAGAGCAGTCCCGGTCCCTCGACCGAAGCCCGGCAGGATCCGGCGCCGCCGGCAAACGCTGCCGTACCCAGCACCAGCGCCGCTGCCTCTTCCCCGCGTGGCGGTAGGTGACGCCCCCGGCGTTGGGGACACCGTGGAGGGGGTGGGACACTGGGGACACCGCGGGCCCGGGGGGGGGCTCACGCTTACGTGTCCCCCCCTCCTCCCTTAGGAGTCCAGTGCATCCCCCAACGTGCCGCCTTGCTCAAATCCATGCTGAATTTCCTCAAAAAAGCCATCCAAGATCCCGCTTTCTCCGACGGCATCCGCCACGGTGAGCGTCCCCCAGCGTCCCCGACCCCCAGGGGACATCGAAGAGGGGGGGCATCACCCCCTTACTCCCTTTTTTTTTTTTATGGCCCCCCCAAAAAAAAATAAAAAGTGATGGACGGCTCGCTGCCCACCTCCCTGAAGCACATCATCAGCAACGCCGAATATTACGGCCCTTCGCTCTTCCTCCTGGGTGAGCTTCGCCCCCAAAACCTGATGGAGGGGATTTGGGGGGGTGGGGAAGGATTTGGGGATTCCCTCCACCCGCCCCCCCCCTCCTCAGTGCCCCCCGTCTCTCTCCTCCCGCCGCAGCGACCGAGGTGGTGACGGTCTTCGTGTTCCAGGAGCCTTCGCTGCTCTCCTCCCTGCAGGACAACGGCCTGACCGACGTCATGCTCCACGCTCTCCTCATCAAAGACGTGAGTCCACGCGCCGGGAAACACGCCGTGGGGCCGCCCCACGTTTCCTACCCCCCGTTTTATTTGTCTTTTTATGGTTTTTTTCCTTGCGATTTTATTTTTTTTCGGAAGGTCCCGGCTACCCGCGAGGTTTTAGGTTCGTTACCCAACGTTTTCAGCGCCCTTTGCCTCAACGCCCGGGGTTTGCAATCCTTCGTCCAGTGCCAACCCTTCGAGCGCCTCTTCAAGGTCCTCCTCTCCCCCGATTACCTCCCCGCCATGCGACGACGACGCAGCTCCGACCCCCTCGGTGAGCCGCTGCGGGGGGGTCCTTTATTTTGGGGGAGACTCTTTATTTTTGGGGGGCGTTTACAACACGGGACGCCAAGAGAGCGACCGCGCCGCCATTTTGGGGGCACGCGCCGCGCTGCCACCCCTCAATACGTTTTTTTTAGCGTGTTTATAATTTTTAAGATGCGTTGTTGTTTTTTTTTTTTGGGGGGGGTCCTCTTTATTTTGGGGATCCCCCTATTCTTTTTTTTTTTAGCCCCCCCAAATCTCTGTACCCCCACAGGAGACACGGCCTCCAACTTGGGCAGCGCCGTGGACGAACTGATGCGGCACCAACCCACCCTAAAAACCGACGCCACCACCGCCATCATCAAGGTGACATTTGGGGGACGCTTTTTGGGGTACCGAGACCCCCCCCACCCCCCCCCCCCAAAAAAAAATCAGAGCTCCCCTAAAATTTTAACCCTTTTTCTTTAGCTTTTAGAGGAGATTTGCAGCTTGGGCCGGGACCCCAAATACATCTGCCAGAAGCCCTCGATGCAGAAAGCGGACGGGACGGCGGCAGCCCCCCCTCCTCGCTCCCCCCACGCCGCCGAAGAAGCTTCGAGCGAGGATGAGGAGGAGGAAGAAGTTCAGGCCATGCAGAGCTTCAGCGCTACCCAACAGAGCGAGGCCGAACCCAGCCAGCAGTGAGCATTTTTGGGGGACGATAAGGGATATTTTTTTTGGGGGGGGGGGAATTGGCGATGACGCGCCCCTCAACGTCACCCCCGTTTTGATTTTTTTTTTTTTTTTAGGGTGGTGGGCACGGAGGAACGCATCCCCATCCCCCTGATGGATTATATCCTCAACGTGGTGAGGCAAAAAAGGGGGTTCACCCCCCTTCTTAAGGGGTTGGTGGGATTTTGGGGACACCCCCCCCTCCCCAGAACCTCAAATTCCCTCCCCTGAACCCCAAAATTTCCTCCCCCCCCCCCCAAGATGAAATTCGTGGAGTCGATCCTCAGCAACAACACGACGGACGATCACTGCCAGGAATTCGTGGCCCAACGGGGGTTGCGCCCCCTCGTCACGATTTTGGGGCTCCCCAATCTTCCCGTCGACTTCCCCACCTCCGCCGCTTGTCAAGCCGTGGCCGGAGTCTGCAAATCTATCCTGGTATTTTGAGGGGGGGAACCCCAAAAAGGTTTTGGGGGGGGGGTAATGGGGGTGGGGGACCCCCAAAAAGTCCATGGAGGGTTTGGGGGGACCCCAAAAAGGTCCACGGAGAGTTTAGGGAGGATCCTAAAAAGGTGAAGGAGGGTCTGGAGGGACCCTGGACAGGTCAATGGGGGTTTGGGGGACCCCAAAAGGTTTGGGGGCCTAATGGGGTGGGGACCCCAAAAAGGTCCACGGAGAGTTTAGGGAGGATCCTAAAAGGTCAATGGGGGCTGAGGGGGACTCCATAAAGGTTTGGGGGGGTCTAATGGGGTGGGGGACCCCAAAAAGGTCCACGGAGAGTTTAGGGAGGATCCTAAAAGGTCAATGGGGGGCTGAGGGGGGACCCCAAAAAGGCCTCAGGGGTTTGAGGGGGACCCCAAAAAGCTGATAAGGAGCAGGGGGGACCCCAAAAAGGCCCCGGGGGCTCGGGGGGGGACCCCAAAAAGCTGGCAGGGAGCGGGTGGGGGATGACAGAGTACTGGCACCAGCGCAGGGGTGACGCCGGGTGCCGTCCTGGGGACACTGGCCACCATTTTACCCCCCAAATTTCAATCCCCCCATCCAAATTTTGATTTTTCCCTTATAAATTTTGATTTTCCCTCATAAATTTTGATTTTTCCCTCATAAATTTTGATTTTCCCCTCATAAATTTTGATTTTCCCCTCATAAATTTTGATTCCCGCCTCCCAGTTTTTATTTTCCCCCCTCCCAATTTTAGATCTCCCCTCAAATTTTAATTCTCCTCCCCATATTTTTCGTCCTCAAATTTTTATTTCTCCCTCAAATTTTAATTCTTCCCTCAAATCTTAATTTCCCTTTTCTATTTTTTATTTCTCTTCTCAGTTATGTCTTCCCTTAAATTTTAATTCTTCATTTCTATTTCTCCTGTCAGATTTTTTTTCTGCTAATTTTTGTTTGTCCTCTCAAATATTTTACTTTTCCCTTCAAATTTTAATTCCCTCTTCCAATTTGTATTTGTCCCCTCAAATTTTAATTCTCCTCTCCCAATTTTTATTGCCGCCTTCACATTTGAATTCCCGTTTCCCAATTTTTATTTCTCACCTCAGATTGTAATTATTCCCTCCCAATTTTTATTTTTTTCTCTCAAATTTTTATTTCTGCCTTCAAATTTTAATTGCTCTTTCCCAATTTTTACTTCTGCATTCCAATTTTAATTTTTCCTTCGCATTTTAATTGTTGTCTCCTAGTTGTTGTTTTCCCCTCAAATTTCTATTTTTGCCCTCAAATTCTAATTCTCCGCTCCCAACTTCTATTCGCCCCCTCCCGATTTTTATTCTCCCCCTCAAATTTTTATTTGTCCCCTCAAATTTTAATTCTCCTTTCCCAAATTTTGTCTCCTCAGATTTTTGTGTCCTCAAATTTTTGTCATCTCAGATTTTTGTTTGTCCTCTTAAATTTTTGTCTTTTTGGATCTTTATCCTTTTAAGTTTTTTTTTTCCTGATTCTTAATTTTTATTTTTCCTCTCCCGATTTTTATTGCTGCCTCTCCATTTTTCTCTCTCCCCTCCCTGTTTTTCTTTTCTTCCTCCCCTCCCCGTTTTTATTTTATTCCCCCTCCCCATTTTTATTTTCTTCTTCCCCTCCCCGTTTTTCTTCCTCCCCTCCCCATTTTTATTTTCTTCCTCCCCTCCCCATTTTTATTTTCTTCGTCCCTCCCCGTTTTTATTTTATTCCCGCTCCCCATTTTTGCTTCCTCCTCCCGTTTTGCTTCCTCCCTTCCCCATTTTTCTTCCCCCTTATTATTTTCTTCTTCCCTTCCCCATTTTAACCCCCTCCTCCTAATTTTAACCCCTCCCTCCTAATTTTAATCCTCCCCCCGATTTTAATCCTCCCCCCGATTTTAATCCCCTCCCCCCGATTTTAATCCCCTCCCCCGATTTTAATCCCCTCCCCCGATTTTAATTCTCTCCCCCGATTTTAATTCTCTCCCCCGATTTTAATTCTCTCCCCGACTTTAATCCCTCCCCCGATTTTAATCCCTCCCCCGATTTTAATCCCCTCCCCGATTTTAATCCCCTCCCCGATTTTAATCCCCTCCCCCGATTTTAATTCTCTCCCCCGACTTTAATCCCTCCCCCGACTTTAATCCCTCCCCCGACTTTAATCCCTCCCCCCGACTTTAATCCCTCCCCCGACTTTAATCCCTCCCCGACTTTAATCCCTCCCCCGACTTTAATCCCTCCCCCGACTTTAATCCCCTCCCCCGACTTTAATCCCCTCCCCCCCGACTTTAATCCCTCCCCCGACTTTAATCCTCCCCCGACTTTAATCCCCTCCCCCGACTTTAATCCCCTCCCCCGACTTTAATCCCCTCCCCCGACTTTAATCCCCTCCCCCGACTTTAATCCCCTCCCCGACTTTAATCCCCTCCCCCGACTTTAATCCCCTCCCCCGACTTTAATCCTCCCCCGACTTTAATCCCCTCCCCCGACTTTAATCCTCCCCCGACTTTAATCCCCTCCCCCCCGACTTTAATCCCTCCCCCGACTTTAATCCCCTCCCCCGACTTTAATCCTCCCCCGACTTTAATCCCTCCCCCGACTTTAATCCCTCCCCCGACTTTAATCCCTCCCCGACTTTAATCCCTCCCCCGACTTTAATCCCCTCCCCCGACTTTAATCCCCTCCCCCGACTTTAATCCCCTCCCCCGACTTTAATCCCCTCCCCCGACTTTAATCCCCTCCCCCGACTTTAATCCCTCCCCCGACTTTAATCCCCTCCCCCGACTTTAATCCCCTCCCCCGACTTTAATCCCTCCCCCGACTTTAATCCCCTCCCCCGACTTTAATCCCCTCCCCCGACTTTAATCCCTCCCCCGACTTTAATCCCCTCCCCCGACTTTAATCCCCTCCCCCCGACTTTAATCCCCTCCCCCGACTTTAATCCCCTCCCCCGACTTTAATCCCTCCCCCGACTTTAATCCTCCCCCGACTTTAATCCCTCCCCCGACTTTAATCCCCTCCCCCGACTTTAATCCCCTCCCCCGACTTTAATCCCCTCCCCGACTTTAATCCTCCCCCGACTTTAATCCCCTCCCCGACTTTAATCCCCTCCCCCGACTTTAATCCTCCCCCGACTTTAATCCCCTCCCCCGACTTTAATCCCCTCCCCCGACTTTAATCCCCTCCCCCGACTTTAATCCCCTCCCCCGACTTTAATCCCTCCCCCGACTTTAATCCTCCCCCGACTTTAATCCCCTCCCCGACTTTAATCCCCTCCCCCGACTTTAATCCCCTCCCCCGACTTTAATCCTCTCCCCCGACTTTAATTCTCTCTCCCCGACTTTAATCCCTCCCCCGATTTTAATCCCTCCCCCGATTTTAATCCCCTCCCCCGATTTTAATCCCCTCCCCGATTTTAATCCCTCCCCCGATTTTAATTCTCTCCCCCGATTTTAATTCTCTCCCCCCGATTTTAATTCTCTCCCCGACTTTAATCCCTCCCCCGATTTTAATCCCCTCCCCCGATTTTAATCCCCTCCCCCGATTTTAATCCCCTCCCCGATTTTAATCCCTCCCCGATTTTAATCCCCTCCCCGATTTTAATTCTCTCCCCCGATTTTAATTCTCTCCCGATTTTAATTCTCTCCCCCGACTTTAATCCCTCCCCCGACTTTAATCCCTCCCCCGACTTTAATCCCTCCCCCGACTTTAATCCCTCCCCCGACTTTAATCCCTCCCCGACTTTAATCCCCTCCCCCGACTTTAATCCCCTCCCCCGACTTTAATCCCCTCCCCCGACTTTAATCCTCCCCCGACTTTAATCCCCTCCCCCGACTTTAATCCCCTCCCCCGACTTTAATCCTCCCCCGACTTTAATCCTCCCCCGACTTTAATCCCCTCCCCCGACTTTAATCCCTCCCCCGACTTTAATCCCCTCCCCCGACTTTAATCCTCCCCCGACTTTAATCCCTCCCCCGACTTTAATCCCTCCCCGACTTTAATCCTCCCCCGACTTTAATCCCCTCCCCGACTTTAATCCCTCCCCCGACTTTAATCCCTCCCCCGACTTTAATCCCTCCCCCGACTTTAATCCCTCCCCCGACTTTAATCCTCCCCCGACTTTAATCCCCTCCCCGACTTTAATCCCTCCCCCGACTTTAATCCCTCCCCCGACTTTAATCCCCTCCCCGACTTTAATCCCTCCCCCGACTTTAATCCCTCCCCCGACTTTAATCCCTCCCCCGACTTTAATCCCTCCCCGACTTTAATCCCCTCCCCCGATTTTAATCCCTCCCCCACCTTCCTCCCTCCCCTCCCCCGATTCCCCCCATCCTAACGCACCCCCGTTCCCCCCCCAGACGCTGTCTCACGAGCCCAAGGTGCTGCAGGAGGGCTTGCTGCAGCTGGAGGCCGTGCTCTCGGCGCTGGAGCCCCTCCACCGTCCCATCGAGGCGCCAGGGGGGTCGGTGCTGCTGCGGGAGCTGGCGGGTGCCGGCAGCGTCCCCGATGCCACCCTCTCGGCGCAGGCCACCCCTCTGCTCCACGCCCTCACCGCCGCTCACGCTTACATCATGATGTTCGTCCACACGTGTCGCGTGGGGCAGGTAAGGGGGGGGGACGCGCGCGACGCTTAGACGGGGACGCGCGCCCCGTTTTTGGGGGGGGTTTATCACTTTTTCCACACCCCCCCCCCCCACACCCCGTTCCCAGAGTGAGATCCGGGCCATCTCGGTGAACCAGTGGGGATCCCAGTTGGGATTGAGCGTTTTGGGGAAACTGAGTCAGCTCTACTGCTCCTTGGTGTGGGAGAGCACCGTGCTGCTCTCGCTCTGCACCCCAAACAGGTACGGGGGGGTTTGGGGGCTGGGGAGCACCCGGGGGCTGGGGAGGATCTGGGGGGGGTGAGGAGCATCCAGGGGGTGATGGGGAGGTTTTGGGGTTGAAGAGGTTCCTGGGGGTGTCAAAGAGGTCTTGGGGGGGTCGGAGAGGGTCTTGGGGGGGGTCGGAGAGGGTCTTGGGGGGTCGGAGAGGGTCTTGGGGGGGTCGGAAGAGGTCTTGGGGGGTCGGAGAAGGTCTTGGGGGTCGGAGAGGAGTTTGGGGGGTCAGAGAGGGTTTGGGGGGGTCAGAGAGGGTTTGGGGGGGGTCAGAGAGGTCTTGGGGTGGTTGGAGTGGTTCTGGGGGGTCGGAGAGGTTCTGGGGAGGTTGAAAAGGTCTGTGGGGGGTCAGAGAGGCTCGTGGGGGGGTCAAAGAGGCTCTTGGGGGTCAAAGAGGTTCTGGGGGTCAAAGAGGTTCTGGGGGAGGTTGAAAAGGTCTTTGGGGGTCGGAAAGGCTCGTGGGGGGGTCAGAGAGGCTCTTGGGGGGTCAGAGAGGCTCTTGGGGGTCAAAGAGGTTCTGGGGAGGTTGAAAAGGTCTTTGGGGGGCCAGAGAGGCTCTTGGGGGGTCAGAGAGGCTCTTGGGGGTCAAAGAGGTTCTGGGGGAGGTTGAAAAGGTCTTTGGGGGGGTCGGAGAGGCTCGTGGGGGGTCAGAGAGGTTCTGGGGAGGTTGAAAAGGTCTTTGGGGGGTCAGAGAGGCTCGTGGGGGGTCAGAGAGGCTCGTGGGGGTCAAAGAGGTTCTGGGGGGTCAGAGAGGCTCTTGGGGGGTCAAAGAGGTTCTGGGGGAGGTTGAAAAGGTCTTGGGGGGTCGGAGAGGTTCTGGGGGGTCGGAGAGGCTCTTGGGGGTCAAAAAGGCCTTGGGGTGGTTGGAGTGGTTTTGGGGGGGCAGAGAGGTTTTGGGGGGTTGAAAAGGTCTTTGGGGAGTTGGAGAGGGCCTTGGGGTGGTTGGAGTGGTTCTGGGGGGGTCAAAAGGTTTTTGGGGTGTTGAAGAGGGTTTTGGGGGGTCGGAGAGGCTCTTGGGGGTCAAAGAGGTTCTGGGGGGTTGAAAAGGTCTTTGGGGGGTCGGAGAGGGTCGTGGGGCGTCGAAGAGGATTTGGGGGGTTGAGGAGCACCCAGGGGGCTGGGGAGCATCCTGGGGGTCAAAGAGGTTTTTGGGGGTTGCAGAGTGTCCTGGGGGACTGAGAAGCATCGGGGGGTAAGGAGGATCTTGGGGGCACTGGAGAGGATTTCGGGGGTCAAGGAAGATTTTGGGGGTTGAGCATCTTGGGGGGCTTCAGTAAGATCTTGGGGGTTCAGGATGATTTTGGGGCTGGGGGGACCAGAGAATATGTAGGGGGTTGGGGAGCACCCAGGGGGTACGGGGAGTGTCCTGGGGGGGTGAGGAGGAGCTTGGGGGCTGGGGAGCAACCTGGGGGGCTGGGGAGAGTCTGGGGGTCCAGGGAGGTGGGGGAGGGCCTCTTAGGGGGTGTGGGGAGGGCTGAGGAGCCCCCAAACCATGGGGCACCCCAGCGACCCCCCATTTTGCCCCCCCAGCCTTCCCCGGGTGCGAGTTCGGGCAGGCCGACATGCAGAAGCTGGTGCCCAAGGAGGAGAAGGCAGCGCCCAGCCCCAGGGCGGCAAGAGGGCAGGTAGGTTTGGGGGGGGGTCTGTAGGGGTGTGGGGGGTCTATAGGGTGGGGGGGTCTTTAGTGGGAAGGGGGTCTTTGGGGGTGTCATTAAAAGGAAAGGGGATTTTTGGATGGAAGGGGGTGTCTTTAGGAGAATGGGGGGTTTTGGGGGTCTTGGGAAAGGGAAGGGTTTTTGGGGGGGTCTTTGGGGGGGTCTTTGGGGAAAGGGGGTCTTTAGGGAAAGGGGTCTTTGGGGGTCTTTGGGGAAAGGGGGTCTTTGGGGGATCTTTGGGGAAAGGGGGTCTTTGGGGAAAGGGGGTCTTTGGGGAAAGGGGTCTTTAGGAGTGTCTTTAGGGGAAGGGGGCAGCTCTTGGGGGTGTCTTTAGAGGGAAGGGGGCTGGGGGGTCTCTAGGGAAGGGCGGTCTTTAGGGGGAATGGGGGGGCTTGGGGGGGTCTCCGGGGAAGGGGGGGGATCTTTGCGGGGTGCCGGCAGCACTTTGGGGGTGCTCACCTCCTTCCCCCCCTCCCCTCCAGAGGGGGAAGCGGAGGGTCCGGGCGCCGGGGGGGCGGTGGGCAGTGACCCCCCCCCAGCCCAGGGGCTGCTGGAGGGGATGGGGCTGGAGAGCGAAGCCCTGGCCCCCATGGAGACGGACGAGCCCAGCGCCGCCGACCCCAAGGCCAAGGCCAAGATCACCCCCGCCATGGCCGCCCGCATCAAGCAGATCAAGCCCCTGCTTTCCGGTGAGGGCGGGCGAGCCCCCCGAAAACAGCGCGGGGTCCCCCCGAATCGCTGTGGGGCGGGGGGGGGACACGGGGGACGGGAACGTGTCTTGGGTGGAGGAGGATGGGTGATGGGGGCAGGGGGTCTTCTGGGGGGACACAAAATGGGGGAGGCTGGACACAGGGGTCCCCGAAAAGGGGGAGTGTGGATTTGGGGTCCCCGAAAAGAGTGGGGGCAGGTTGGATATGGGGGTCCCCAAAAAGGGGGAGTGGGGTATGGGGTCCCCAAAAAGGGGGAGTGTGGGTATGGGGGTCTGTGGAAAGAGTGGGGGACGTTGAATATGGGGGTCCCTGAAAAGGGGGAGCGTGGATAAGGGGTCCCCAAAAGAGTGGGGGCAGGTTGGATATGGGGTCCCCAAAAAGGGGGAGTGTGGGTATGGGGGTCCCCTAAAAAGTGGGGGCAGCTTGGATAAGGGGTCCCTGAAAAGTGGGGGCAGGTTCAAAATGGGGGTCCCTGAAAAGGGGGAGCGTGGATATGGGGGTCCCCAGAAAACGGGGGTGTGGATAAGGGGGTCCCCGAAAAAAGTGGGGACAGCGTGGGTATGGGTGTCCCCAAAAAGGGGGAGCGTGGATATGGGGGTTCCTGAAAGGGTGGGGGGAAGCCCAGATATTGGGGGGGCTGGATGTGGGGGTCCCCAGTGCCTCAGGGGCTGGATTTTGGGGTCCTTAGGGGTGGATATTGGGGTCCCCAGTGGTCAGGGGCTGGATGTGGGGGTCCCCGGGGGCTGGGTTTTGGGGTCCTTAGGGGCTGGATGTTGGGGTCCCCAGGGGCTGCATTTTGGGGTCCCCAGGGGTCAGGGGCTGGATGTGGGGGTCTCCGAAGGGTTGGGAGCTGGATTTTGGGGTCTCCAAAGGGCTGGGAGCTGGATTTTGGGGTCCCTAGGGGCTGGATTTTGGGGTCCCCCGAAGGCTTGGGAGCTGGATTTTGGGGTCCCCAAAGGGCTGGGAGCTCAATTTTGGGGTCCCCAAAGAGTTGGGAGCGGCTTTGGGGTTCTTAGGGGCTGAATGTTGGGGTCCCTAAAAGGTTGGGAGCTGGATTTCGGGGTACCCAGGGGTATTTGGGGTCCCTAAAAGGTTGGGAGCTGGATTTCGGGGTACCCAGGGGTATTTGGGGTCCCCAGGGGTTGGGAGCTGCATGTTGGGGTCCCCCAAAGGCTGCATTTTGGGGTCCCTCAGGGTCAGAGGCTGGATGTTGGGGTCCCCAAAAGGTTGAGAGCTGGATGTTGGGGTCCCCAGGGGTTTGGGAGCTGGATTTTGGGGTCCCCAAGGGGCTGGATATGGGGGTCCCCAGAGGGTTTGGAGCTGGATGTTGGGGTCCCCAGGGACTGGATGTGGGGGTCCCCAGGGGTTGGGAGCTGCATTTTGGGGTCCCCAGGGACTGGATGTGGGGGTCCCCAGGGGTTGGGAGCTGGATTTTGGGGTCCCCAGAGGGTTTGGAGCTGGATGTGGGGGTCCCCAGGGACTGGATGTGGGGGTCCCCAGAGGGTTTGGAGCTGGATTTGGGGGTCCCCAGGGGTTGGGAGCTGGATTTTGGGGTCCCCAGGGACTGGATGTGGGGGTCCCCAGAGGGTTTGGAGCTGCATTTTGGGGTCCCCAGAGGGTTTGGAGCTGGATGTTGGGGTCCCCAGGGGCTGCATTTTGGGGTCCCCGAAGGGCTGGATGTGGGGTCCCCAGAGGGCTGGGAGCTGGATCTTGGGGTCCTTCGGGGCCGGAGGTGGGGGTCCCCCGGCACCAGGGCCCCCCCCGGGGTGCACCCCCCCCCCCGGGGTGTGTCCCCCCCTCCCCGTTTTGGGGGGGGGGGGGGGCTAACGCCGCGGTGCGTCCCTCCCCCAGCCTCGTCGCGGCTGGGCCGGGCGCTGGCGGAGCTCTTTGGGCTCCTGGTGAAGCTGTGCGTGGGCTCGCCCGTCCGGCAACGCCGCAGCCACCACGCCGCCGCCGCCGCGCCCGCCCCCACGCCCGCCGCCCGCGCCACCGCCTCCGCCCTCACCAAGCTGCTGACCAAGGGGCTGAGCTGGCAGCCCCCCCCCTACACCCCCACCCCCCGCTTCCGGTGAGCCCGAGGGGCGGGGCCAAGGGGAAGGGGCGGAGGAGTTGGGGCGGGGCTTGGGTGGGGTGGAGCCAAGGGGAGGGCTGGGGGAGTTGGGGTGGGGTCAAGGGGAAGGGGTGGGGGAGTTGGGGTGGCGTCAAGGGGAGGGGGTGGGGCTAAGGGGAAGGGGTGGGGCTTGGTTGAGGTGGAGTCAAGGGAAGGGGTGGAGTCAAGGGAAGGGGTGGAGTCAAGGGAAGGGGTGGAGGAGTTGGGGTGGAGTCAAGGGAGGGGTGGGGCTAAGGGGAAGGGGTGGGGCTTGGTTGAGGTGGAGTCAAGGGAAGGGGTGGAGTCAAGGGAAGGGGGTGGAGTCAAGGGAAGGGGTGGAGTCAAGGGAAGGGGTGGGGAGTTGGGGTGGAGTCAAGGGGAGGGGTGGGGAGTTGGGGTGGAGTCAAGGGAAGGGGTGGGGCTTGGTTGGGGTGGAGTCAAGGGGAAGGGTGGGGCTTGGTTGGGGCAGAGTTAAGGGAAGGGGTGGGGCTTGGTTGGGGTGGAGCCACGGGAGGGTGGAGTCATGGGAGGGTGGAGTCAAGGGAAGGGGTGGGGTAGTTGGGGTGGAGTCAAGGGGAAGGGGTGTGGCTTGGGTGGAGTCAAGGGAAGGGGTGGGGGAGTTGGGGTGGAGTCAAGGGGAGGGGTGGGGCTAAGGAAGGGTGGGGCTTGGTTGAGGTGGAGTCAAGGGAAGGGGTGGAGTCAAGGGAAGGGGTGGAGTCAAGGGAAGGGGTGGAGTCAAGGGAAGGGGTGGGGAGTTGAAGGTGGAGTCAAGGGGAGGGTGGAGTCAAGGGGAAGGGTGGGGCTTGGTTGAGGTGGAGTCAAGGGAAGGGGTGGAGTCAAGGGAAGGGGTGGAGTCAAGGGAAGGGGTGGAGTCAAGGGAAGGGTGGAGTCAAGGGAAGGGTGGAGTCAAGGGAAGGGGTGGAGTCAAGGGAAGGGGTGGGGGAGTTGGGGTGGAGTCAAGGGGAGGGGGTGGGGGAGTTGGGGTGGAGTCAAGGGGAAGGGGTGTGGCTTGGGTGGAGTCAAGGGGAAGGGGTGGGGGGGTTGGGGTGGATCCAAGGGAAGGGGTGGGGCTTGTTTGAGGGTGGAGCCAAGGGGGTGGAGCTAAGGGGAAGTGGGGGGCTGGGGGCAGAGCCAAGGGGAAGGGGTGGGGGAGTTGGGGCGGAGTCAAGGGGAAGGGGTGGGGCTTGGTTGGGGTGGAGTCAAGGGAAGGGGTGGAGTCAAGGGAAGGGGTGGAGTCAAGGGAAGGGGTGGAGTCAAGGGAAGGGTGGGGGAGTTGGGGTGGAGTCAAGGGGAGGGGTGGGGCTAAGGGGAAGGGGTGGGGCTTGGTTGAGGTGGGTGGAGTCAAGGGGAAGGGGTGGAGTCAAGGGGAAGGGGTGGGGGAGTTGGGGTGGAGTCAAGGGAAGGGGTGGGGCTTGGGGTAGAGGGGGAAGGGGTGGGGCTTGGTTGGGGTGGAGCCACACGGGAGGGTGGAGTCAAGGGAAGGGGTGGAGTCAAGGGAAGGGGTGGGGTAGTTGGGGTGGAGTCAAGGGGAAGGGGTGGGGGAGTTGGGGTGGAGTCAAGGGAAGGGGTGTGGCTTGGGTGGAGTCAAGGGAAGGGGTGGGGAGTTGGGGTGGATCCAAGGGAAGGGGTGGGGCTTGTTTGGGGTGGAGCCAAGGGGGGGTGGAGCTAAGGGGAAGTGGGGGGCTGGGGGCAGAGCCAAGGGGAAGGGGTGGGGTGAGTTGGGGTGGAGCCAAGAGGAAGGGCTTGGGCAGGGGCGTGGCCTAGTACTCTGTGGGCGGGGCTTGTATCCCCTGCCTCCCACAGCCGAGCACCCAGGATTGGGCTGGGGGCCTGGGGGGGTGGCACCTTATGGGCGTGGCTACACTGCCGGTGGGCGGAGCCTGACCCTCCCCACCCCTCCCTCTTCCTCCCCAGCCTGACCTTCTTCATCTGCTCGGTGGGCTTCACCTCTCCCATGCTCTTCGACGAGCGCAAGTTCCCCTACCACCTCATGCTGCAGAAATTCCTCTGCTCCGGCGGCCACAACGCCCTCTTCGAGTGAGCCCACCCCCAAACCCCACCTCAGAATTTTGGGGGGGGGCCTCCTCACCCCCTACCTCACCCCCTACCTCACCCCCTACCTCACCCCCTACCTCACCCCCTACCTCACCCCCTACTCTTTTGCGTCCTCATGATCTAGAACTTTCAACTGGGCGCTATCGATGGGAGGTAAAGTGCCGGTAGCGGAAGGATTGGAGCACCCCGATTTACCCGACGGTACCGGGGAATTTTTAGACGCTTGGTTGATGTTGGTGGAGAAAATGGTGAACCCCAGCACGGTGCTGGAGTCACCCCACGCTTTGCCGGCGAAAGCTCCCGCTCACGGCCAACCCCATTTCAGCGCCCTGCGGTTCCTCGTCGTCACCCAGAAGGTGGGGACGGGGCAGGGGGGACGCGACGAGGGTTTGGGGGCTGGGGAGGGGACTTGGGGAGCGCAAGGAGGGCCGTGGAAGGGACTTGGGGGTGCAGAGGGGGTGTGGAGGGGATTTGGGTGGTGCAGAAGGGGCCTGGGGGCTGTGGAGGGGAGTTGGGGAGTGCAAGGGGGACTGTGGAAGGGATTTGGGGGGTGCAGAAGGGGCTTGGGGTGCTGCAGAGGGGAGTTGGGGCGCGGCAGAATGGACTTGGGGAGTGCAAGGGGACTGTGGAAGGGATTTGGGGGGTGCAGAAGGGACTTGGGGTGCTGCAGAGAGGAGTTGGGGCGCTGCAGAATGGACTTGGGGAGTGCAAGGGGGGCTGTGGAAGGGATTTGGGGTGCAGAGGGGGCTTGGGGGGTGCAGAAGGGACTTGGGGGGCTGCGGAGGGGACTTGGGGAGCGCAAGAGGGGCTGTGGAAGGGATTTGGGGGTGCAGAAGGGGCTTGGGGGGCTGTGGAGGGGACTTGAGGGGTGCCGAGGGGGCTTGGGGGCTGCGGAATGGACTTGAGGGGTGCAAGGGAGGCTGGGGAAGGGATTTGGGGGGTGCAGAGGGGGCTGTGGAGGGGACTTGGGGGTGCATAGGGGACTTGGGGGTGCATAGGGGACTTGGGGGTGTGGAAGGGACTTAAAGTTATGTCCTGGAGGATATGGGGAGCTGCGAGGATTTGGGGGGCTTATGGAGGGCATATAGGGGATAGCGAGGCGTTGGGGAGTTGTGGAGGGGACTTGGGGACACATCCAGAAGGTTCTGGGGATCCCTGGGGACTTGGGGGGCACGCGGAGGGACGCAGGGGACTGTGAGGACTTAAAGGGGGTGCAGAGGGGATTTGGGGACACATCAAGGGGAATATGGGGTGTACGTGGAGGGGATATAGGGGACCATGAGGATCTGGGGCCGTATCTAGGGGGATATGGGGTGTCCTGGGGACTTGGGGGCACACGGAGGGGACGCAGGGGACCATGGGGGTGTCGAGAGAATTTGGGGACACGTTTAGGGGCTACAGGGGGACTTGGGGGCACACGGAGGGGACGCAGGGAACCGTGGGGACTTGGGGGTGTCGAGAGAATCTGGGGAGACGTTTAGGGGCTACAGGGGGACTTGGGGGCACACGGAGGGGACGCGGGGGACCGTGGGGACTTGGGGGATGTCGAGAGAATTTGGGGAGACGTTTAGGGGGATACAGGGGACTTGGGGGCACACGGAGGGGACGCAGGAGATACCATGGGGACTTTGGGGGTTCAGAGGGGACTTGGGGACGCGTTCAGGGGCTCTGGGGACTTGGGGGGGCACCCGAAAAGGGGACGTAGGGGACTGGGGAGCTTTGGGGGGGGTGCAGAGGGGATTTGGGGGGTGCAGAGGGGACCTGGGGACACGTTTAGGGGATATAGGGAGCCCCGGGGACTCGAGGGGTGGCACGCGTAGAGCACCCAGTCGCTGTAACGATCCTTCATGTGCTGGAGAGGGACACGGGATACGTAGGGCTAATGCTGGGGGGGGGATGTCCCCCAATTTCCCCTCCCTCACCCCAAATTTCCCCTCCCTCACCCCAAATTTCTGTCCCCGCAGGCGGCTTTCACCTGCATCAAGCAGCTGTGGAACCGGCGGCCGCTGAAGGTGTACGGGGGCCGGATGGCGGAATCCATGTTGGCCATCCTCTGTCACATCCTACGGGGAGAGCCCCTCATCCGGGAACGCCTGGGCCGGGAACGGGAGGGTTCCCGGGGCGAGGAGGAAACGGGGGGCGAGGAAGGGGGACCCCGAAGAGAACCCCAGGTCAACCAGCAGCAGCTACAGCAGGTGGGAGCTGGGGAACGGTGGGTTGAGGTGGGGGGTGGGTTGGTGACCCCCCAAATCTCTTGTGGTTCTCTCTGTCTCCTTCTGGTCCCCCCCCCCGACTTGTTCTGGTTCCCCCTAATTCTCTTCCCGTCCCCCTAATTCTCTTCTGGTCACCCCCAAACTCCTTCTAGTCCCCCAAACTCCTTGCCCCCCCCTGCAGCATTCTTCTGGTCACCCCAATCCCCTTCTCGCCCCCCCAGCTTTCTTCTCAGTCCCATCATCTTCTGGTCACCCCAAAGTCTTTCTGGTGCCCTCAACTCATTTTTTTTATTCTCCTTTCCTTTTCTGGTGCCCCCCAACTCTCCTCTGGTCCCTCTAATTCTCTTTTGGTCACCCCAAATTCTTTCTGGTTCTCCCAATCCCCTCCTGGGCACCTCAAAATCTTTCTGGTCCCCCCAACCCTTTTCTTATCCCCCTTTCCTCTTCTGGTCTCTCCTCAATTCTCTTCTGGTCCCCCTAATTTTCTTCTGCACCCCCCCAAATTCTTTTTTGTCCCCCTTCATCCTTTTCTGGTGCTCTCAACACTTTTTTTTAATCTCCCCCTTCCTCTTCTGACACCCCCCAACTCTCTTTTGGTCCCCCTAATTCTCTTTTGGTCACCCCAAAGTCTGTCTTGTTCCCCCCCCCCCAACCTTGTTCTTGTCCTCTTTGTTCTCTTCTGGTCTCCCCAATCCTCTTCTTGTCCTTTTGTTGGTTTTTTTGGTAGCCCCCAACTTTCTTCTGCTCCCCCCAGACTTTTTCTGGTTCCCAAATCTCTGCTTATCCCCCCTAATTCTCTTTTGGTCACCCCAAATTCATTCTTGTCCCACCCTCATCCCCTTCTGGTCCCCCAGTTCTTCTCTTGTTCCCCCTTCCCCTTTTGGTACTCTCTAATTCTCTTCTGGTCACCCCAAATTCATTTTTGTCCCCCCATCCCCTTCTGGTCCCCCCAACTCTTCTCTTGTCCCCCCTTTTCTTTCTGGTATTCTCCAACTTTCTTTTGGATCCCCTGATTCTCTTCTGGTCACCCCAAATTCTTTCTTGTCCCCCCAACTCTCTTCTGGTCTCCTCCAACTCCTCCTGGTACCCCCCAACTCCTTCTTGTCCCCCCAATCCTCTTCTTCCCCCCAAACCCCTTTGTGGTTCCCTCAAACCTCCTCTGGCTCCTCCCTAACCCCCTTCTTCTCCCCCAAACCCCTTCTTGCCCCCCTAATCCCTCTCCGTCCCCCTCTTTTCTGCAGCTGATGGACATGGGCTTCTCCCGGGAGCACGCCATGGAGGCCCTGCTCAACACCAACACCATGGAGCAAGCGACCGAATATCTCCTCACCCACCCTCCTCCTCTCATGGGGGGCGTGGTACGGGTAAGAACGGGGGGCAGAGAGGTAGGGGGGAGCCCCCCAAAATCTCCCGCTCCTTCCCCAGCCCCTCACCTCGCCTCTGACCCCCCCCCCCCCCCCTTCCCCAGGACTTGAGCATGTCGGAGGAGGACCAGATGATGCGCGCCATCGCCATGTCCTTGGGCCAGGACATCCCCATGGACCAGCGGGCAGAGTCCCCCGAGGTATGGGGGGACACGGGGGGGTGACACGGCGTTTAGGATAAGAGCCCCGCATCCCCCAGCCCCATTTTGTGCCCCCCCGCACCCCATTTCCCCCCACCCCACCCTGTTTTGCACCCCTCGAGTTTGTCTCATGATCTCTCAGTCCCGTTTCGCACCCCCGATCCCATTTCGCACCCCCCGATCCCATTTCGCACCCCCGATCCCATTTCTCACCCTGTAACCCCTTTCTTGCCCCCGGACCCCATTTTGTGACCCCCGACACCTTTCCTCACTCCCTGCACCCCGTTTTGTGTCCCCTCCAACTCCTTTTCTTGCCTTGCGGTCCTGTTTCTTGCCCCATCACCCCCTTTTGTGCCTCCCCCTCTATTTCTCCCCTTGTGACCCCTTTTCTCACTCCCTGAACCCCGTTTTACACCCCCGACCCCATTTCTCATCCTTTGACCATGTTTCTTGCCCCCCGGCCCTGTTTTGTGCCCTACTGACCCCATTTCCTGCCCCCAACCCCTTTTCTTACCCTGTGACTCCATTTTGTGCCCCCAAACCCTATTTCTCACCCCACCGACCCCATTTCGTGCCCCCTGGACCCCGTTTCATGCCCCCGACCCTTTTTCTTACCCTGTGACTCCATTTTCTGCCCCCCGGACCCCATTTCACACTTCTCCAACTCCGTTTCATGCTCCTCCAACCCCTTTTCTCACTCTGTGACTCTGTTTTATGCCCCCCCGGACCCCATTCTGTATTTTTCCATCCCATTTTCTCACTCTGACTCCCATTTTGTGCTGCCTGGAGTTGATTTCTCACCCTGTGACCCTGTTTTGTGCCCCCCAACCCTGTTTTGTGCCCCCTCGACCCCTTTTCTCACCCCGTGATCCCATTTCGTGCCCCTCCAACCCCTTTTCTCACTCTATGACTCCATTTTATGCCCCCCCGGACCCCGTTTCATGTTTCTCCGACCCCATTTCACATCGCTCGGACTCCGTTTTGTGCCCCCAACCCCATTTCTTATCCTGCTACTCTATTTTATGCCCCCTGGACCCCATTTCACGTTCTCTGGACCCCGTTTTGTGTTCCTCTGACCCCTTTTCTCACTCTGTGACCCCATTTTGTGCCCCTGGACCCCATTTTGTGCCCCCAACCCCTTTTCTCTCGCCCCGCCACCCCGTTCTCGCCCCCGACCCCATTTTCTGCCCCCCGACCCCATTTCATGCCCCCCAACCCTTTTTTCACCCTGTGACTCCACTTTATGCCTCCCTGAGCCCCATTTTGTGCCCCCTGGACCCCATTTTGTGCCCCCAACCCCTTTTCTCTCGCCCCGCCACCCCGTTTCTCGCCCCCGACCCCATTTCATGCCCCCCAACCCTTTTTTTTCACCCTGTGACTCCACTTTGTGCCTCCCTGAGCCCCATTTTGTGTCTCCTGGACCCCATTTCTCCACTCTCCAACCCCATTTCTCCCCCCTTCGCCGCCGCAGGAGGCAGCCTGCCGCAAAGAAGAAGAAGAACGCCGTGCCCGCGAACGCCAAGAAGAAGAAGAAGCCAAATGCCTGGAGAAATTCGAAGGGGCCGAACCTTTGGAAGCGGCCGAGCTTTTGGCTTTCACCGACTCCATGCTTCCCGGTTGTTCCCAACTCCTGGATGAACTCCCCGACACCGTCTACCGCGTCTGCGACCTCATCATGACGGCCGTGAAACGCAACGGGGCCGCTTATCGCGATTCCGTTCTTAAGCAAGTGGTCAAACAGGTAAAAATAAAGGATCCCCCGCCCCTTATGGTCACTCTGATATTTGGGTGATCCCCCTGACACCCCGAAATTTAGGTTTGGGAAGCGGCCGACGTCCTCATCAAGGCGGCGTTGCCCCTCACCACCAGCGACACCAAAACGGTGTCGGAATGGATCAGTCAAATGGCGACTTTGCCTCAAGCTTCTAATTTGGCTACTCGCATCCTTCTCCTCACCCTCCTCTTCGAGGTAGGACGATGGGGGGACCCCAAAATATTTGGGGGGGGGTCTTTTTTTTTTTATCCTCACCTTAATATTTGTGGTGTTCTCCTAACGCTTTTTTTTTGTGCTCCAAAATCTCATTCTTTGGGTCAAAGCGTGCAGGTTTGGGGGAGGTTTGGGGTTTCTTGGGGAGGTTTGGGGTTTCTTGGGGAGGTTTGGGGTTTCTTGGGGGAGGTTTGGGGTTTCTTGGGGGAGGTTAGGGGTTTCTTGGGGGAGGTTAGGGGGTTTGGGGGGTTGGGGGTTTGGGTGGAGGTTAGGGGTTTGGGGTTTTTGGGTGGAGGTTAGGGGGTTTGGGGTTTTGGGTGGAGGTTAGGGGGTTTGGGGTTTTGGGTGGAGGTTAGGGGTTTGGGTGGAGGTTAGGGGTTTGGGTGGAGGTTAGGGGTTTCTGGGTGGAGGTTAGGGGGTTTGGGGTTTCTGGGTGGAGGTTAGGGGTTTGGGGATTTTGGGGTGTCCCTGCCCCCAGGACACTTGGGTGACACCCCCACCCCCCACGTAGGAGCTGAAGCTGCCCTGCGCCCGGGTGGTGGAATCGAGCTGCGTGCTGGACGTCCTCATCAAGCTGCTGGAAGTGGTGCAGCCCTGCCTGCAAGCCGCCAAGGAGCACAAGGAGGTGCAGACCCCCAAGGAAGGAAGCGGGACGGCCCCCAAAAACCCCCTGGCACCCCCTTGTGACCCCCCTTCATTGACGTATTTGTCTGTGTCCCCCAAAAAGGTGGATCACCCCAGTTTTGCTGCTCATCGATTTCTACGAGAAGACGGCTGTCTCGTCCAAGCGTAGGGCTCAGATGAATAAGGTGGGGGGCTTGGGGGGGACTTGGGGGGACACCAGGGGGTCTGGAACGGGGATGGGGCATCCTGGGAGGGATATGGGGCTGTGGGGTGGGACACGGGGTCCTGGGGGGACGGGGGACGGGACACGGATGGGGTCATGGGGGACGCATGGGGTTGGGAGGGGGACACTGGGAGGGGTTATGGGGTCCTGGGGGCACATACGGGGTCCTGGGGTGGAACATGGGGGCTTGGGGGACACGTGGGGTCCTCGGGAGGGGTTATGGGGTCCAGGGGGGACATGGGATCCTGGGGGGGACTTGGGGGCTTGGGGGACATGTGGGGTCCTGGGGAGGGGTTATGGGGTCCAGGAGGGAACATGGGGGGCTTGAGGGGACACGTGGGGTCCTCAGGAGGGGTTATAGGGTCCAGGGGGGACATGGGATCCTGGGGGGACTTGGGGGACATGTGGGGTCCTGGGGAGGGGTTATGGGGTCCAGGAGGGAACATGGGGGGCTTGGGGGACACGTGGGGTCCAGGGGGGACATGGGGTCCCTGGGGGGGCTTGGAGGGACACGTGGGGTCCTGGGGAGGGGTTATGGGGTCCAGGAGGGGACATGGGGGCTTGGGGGACACATGGGGTCCTGGGGGGGACATGGGGCGTGGGATGGGGAGGTGGCACCCTGGGAGGGACATGGGGTCCTGAGGAAGGACATGGGGTTGGAGGGGGGGACATATGGGGTTTTGGGGGACACACGTGGGGTCCTAGAGAGGGACACGGGGTTGTGGGGACACACGTGGGGTCCTGGGGTGGGGACATATGGGGTCCAGCGTGGGACACGGGGTCCTGGGGGACGCAGATGGGGTCATGGAGGGACACATGGGGTTGGGAGGGGACAGTGGGAGGGGTTATGGGGTCCTGGGGGGACATGGGGGGCTTGGGGGGGACATGGGGGCATCTGGGATGGGGATGTGGCACCGTGGGACGGACATGGGGTCCTGGGGAGGGGACATGGGGTCCTGGGGAGGGGACATGGGGAGCCTGGGGACACACGTGGGGTCCTGGCAAGGGACATGTGGTTGTGGGGTCCTGGGGTGGGGACGTGTGGGGTCCTGGGGTGTCACGTGAGGTCTTGGGGGGACATGGGGCTATGGGGAGGAATAGGGGATCATGGGGGACATATGGGGTCCTGGGGGGACATATGGGGTCCTGGGGGCATATATAGGGTCCTGGGGTGGGGACACGGGGTCCTGGGGAGGAATATGGGGTCCTGGGGGGGACATATGGGGTCCTGGGGGCATATATAGGGTCCTGGGGTGGGGACACGGGGTCCTGGGGAGGAATAGGGGATCATGGGGGACATATGGGGTCCTGGGGGCATATATAGGGTCCTGGGGTGGGGACACGGGGTCCTGGGGGGGGACATATGGGGTCCTGGGGTGGGGACACGGGGTCCTGGGGAGGAATATGGGATCATGGGGGACATATGGGGTCCTGGGGGCATATATAGGGTCCTGGGGTGGGGACACGGGGTCCTGGGGGGACATATGGGGTCCTGGGGTGGGGACACGGGGTCCTGGGGAGGAATATGGGATCATGGGGGGACATATGGGGTCCTGGGGGGGGACATATGGGGTCCTGGGGGCATATATAGGGTCCTGGGGTGGGGACACGGGGTCCTGGGGAGGCATATGGGATCATGGGGGGACATGTGTGTACCTGGGATGGGGGTATAGGGTCCGGGGGGGCGTCGTACAAGGTCCTGGGGTGTCACGGGCTCCTGGGGACGGTGACAAGCAGACCCCACGGCTCCGTGGCCAGACACAGCACACGGTGGCACCTTGAGACATCCTGAGTGGCCGAGGGGACACAAGTGTGGGGGGGTACATGCTGCTGAGGCCCCCCCCTTCCCCCTTGTTATCCCCTCCCAGTATCTCCAGGCAACTGGGAACAACTGGCGCTGGTTCGACGACCGCTCGGGTCGCTGGTGCAGCTACAGCGCCAGCAACAACAGCACCATCGACGCCGCGTGGCGCGCCGGCGAGACCAGCGTCCGCTTCACCGCCGGCCGCCGCCGCTACACCGTCCAGTTCACCACCATGGTGCAGGTACCGGCGTCACCGTCGCCGCGACGAGGCGGGGAAGGGGGGGACGGACGGATGGACGGACGGACACCCCCTTATTGTCACCCGGGTGTTGTCCAGGTGAACGAGGAGACGGGGAACAGGCGGCCGGTGATGCTGACGCTGCTGCGAGCTCCTCGATCCGGCAAGGGAGGGAAGGACGGCGCTGAAGGCGAGCGGGCGACCGAGGAAGGACGGGATCCGGAGGGAAGGGGCAAGGAGGAGCCCCCCGGTATGGAGAGGGGGGCTGTAGGGATTGGGGGGGGGTCTTTGGGGGTGGGGAGCATGGGGGGTGCGGGGTTTGGGGGTAGGGGTGATATGGGGATTGGAGGGGAATTTGGGGTTGTCACGTTGTTGGGGGGTGACCTGTGCCCCTAAAGCTGGGGGATACGGGGACTGGGGGAGCTGGCGGTGGTGAAGGGGGTAGCATGGGGCGATGTGGGGATTTGGGGGGGTCCCAAGAGGCCATGGGGGGCGACGGGTTGTTGGGGGTGATCCATGTCCCTGCTCTCCCAGAACCAGGTGACCTGGGGGGGGTGGAGAGGGGAATTCTGAGGGGGAATACTGGGGGGATTTGGGGCTGGGGGGGGTCAGAGAGGCCACAGGGGGGTTGCCAGTTTTTTTTTGGGGGGGGGGGCTCACTACAACCCACATCCCCACAGCCCCAGAGCCGACGTCGGAGGAAGAAGCCTCGGCAGCCCCATCCTCATCCTCCCCCTCCTCCACCTCCCCCTCCCCGGAGGATCCCTCGGGATGGTCGGAAGCTCCGGTGCGAGGTCTGGCGGAAGAAGCGGTGCCGGCGGTTCTCCGAGCGTGCGTCAGTATGTTGGGGGTACCGGTGGACCCCGATACCCTCCACGCCACCCTCCGTCTCTGCCTTCGCCTCACCCGGCACCACAAACACGCCCTGCTCTTCGCCGAGCTGCGCAGCACCCGCACCATCCTGGGGCTCACCCAGAGCTCCGGTTTCACCGGATTCACCCCGCTCGTCACCCTCCTTTTCCGGCACATCATCGAGGATCCCTGTACCCTGCGGCACACCATGGAGAAGGTGCTGGGGAAGGGGGGCTTGGGGGCTGGGGACAAGGGGATGGGGGAATTGGGGGTCCAGGGGACACTGGGGATGGGGGGATGGGGGAATTGGGGGTCCAGGGGACGCTGGGGACGAGGGGATGGGGGAATTGGGGGTCCAGGGGACACTGGAGGACAAGGGGATGGGGGAATTGGGGGTTGAGGGGACACTGGGGACGAGGGATGGGGGAATTGGGGTCCAGGGGACACTGGGGACGAGGGAAGGGGGAATTGGGGTCCAGGGACACTGGGGACGAGGGAAGGGGGAATTGGGGTCCAGGGACACTGGAGGACAAGGGATGGGGGAATTGGGGTCCAGGGACACTGGGGATGGGGAATTGGGGTCCAGGGGCCGCTGGGGATGAGGGGATGGGGAATTGGGGGTTGAGGGGACACTGGGGACGAGGGGATGGGGGAATTGGGGGTCGAGGGACACTGGGGACGAGGGGATGGGGAATTGGGGTCCAGGGACACTGGAGGACAAGGGGATGGGGAATTGGGGGAATTGGGGTCCAGGGACACTGGGGATGGGGAATTGGGGGTTGAGGGGACACTGGGGACGAGGGGAAGGGGGAATTGGGGGTCGAGGCGACACTGGGGACGAGGGAAGGGGGAATTGGGGTCCAGGGGACACTGGAGGACAAGGGGATGGGGAATTGGGGTCCAGGGGACACTGGGGATGGGGAATTGGGGGTCCAGGGGCCGCTGGGGATGAGGGGATTGGGGGAATTGGGGGTCGAGGGGACACTGGAGGACAAGGGGATGGGGGAATTGGGGGAATTGGGGTCCAGGGACGCTGGGGATGGGGGAATTGGGGTCCAGGGGACGCTGGGGATGGGGGAATTGGGGGTCCAGGGGCCGCTGGGGACGAGGGGATGGGGGAATTGGGGGTCGAGGGGACACTGGGGACGAGGGAAGGGGGAATTGGGGGTCCAGGGGACACTGGGGATGAGGGGATGGGGGAATTGGGGGTCCAGGGGACGCTGGGGACGAGGGGAAGGGGGAGATGTGAGGGTCTGGGGGACACTGGGGGACGAGGTGATGGGGATCAGAGGGCGCTGGGCTCAGGCAGGAGGGGGGTCAGAGGGGGTACAGGGCTCTGGGGGGGGAGGACCAGCCCCCCAACACCGTGGGCAGGGGACAGCCTGGGGGTCTCCCCGATGTCCTGTGTCCCCCCCGCCCCCAACGCGGCGGTTCCCCCCCAGGTGGTGCGATCGGCGGCCACCAGCGGAGCGGGCAGCACCACCTCGGGGGTGGTTTCGGGGAGCCTGGGATCCCGAGAAGTCAACTACATCCTGCGGGTGTTGGGTCCCGCCGCCTGCCGCAGCCCCCACGTCTTCACCGAGGTGGCCACCGGCTGTATCCGGATCGCCCTGCCCGCTCCCCGCGGATCCGGCACCGGTCAGTCCTGGGGGGGCCCTTGGGTGGGGGGCGTGGGGTCCCAGGGGAGTCCCTGTGATCCAAAATGGGGTCCTGGGGGGGTTTTTTGGCTCCAAAATGGGGTCCCGTGGGTGCCTGTGGCTCCAAAATGGGGTCCCGTGGGTGCCTGTGGCTCCAAAACAGGGTCCCATGGGTGCCTGTGGCTCCAAAATGGGGTCCCCTGGGGGGCTTGTGGCTCCAAAATGGGGTCCCATGGGTGCCTGTGGCTCCAAAATGGGGTCCCATGGGTGCCTGTGGCTCCAAAATGGGGCCCCATGGGGGCTTGTGGTTCCAAAATGGGGTCCCATGGGTGCCTTCAGCTTCAAAATGGGGTCCCATGGGTGCCTGTGGCTCCAAAATGGGGTCCCCTGGGGGGCTGTGGCTCCAAAATGGGGTCCCCTGGGGGGCTTGTGGTTCCAAAATGGGGTCCCATGGGTGCCTCTGGTTCCAAAATGGGGTCCCATGGGGGCTTGTGGCTCCAAAATAGGGTCCCATGGCTGCCTGTGGCTCCAAAATGGGGTCCCATGGGTGCCTGTGGCTCCAAAATGGGGTCCCATGGGTGCCTGTGGCTCTAAAATAGGGTCTCGGGGATGCCTGTGGCTCAGAAATGGGGGTCCCAGGGCTCTGTGTGTCTCCCATGGGTGCCCGTGGATCCAAAACGGGGGTCTCTGGGGTGCCTGCAGCTCCCATGGGTGCCTGTGGGTCAGAAATGGGGGTCCCAGGGGTCTCTACATGACTCCCATGGGTGCCTGCATCTTCAAAATGGGCTCCCACAGGTCCTTGTGGCTCCAAAATGGGGGTCCCAAGGGTCCCTGTGACTCCCGTGGGTGCCTGTGGCTCAGAAATGGGGGTCCCGTGGGTGACCGTGGCCCCGAAGTGGGGGTCCCAGGGGTCCCTGCAGCTCCCATGGGTGCTACTGCTCCAAAACGGAGTCTCTTAAGTCCCCACAGCTCTGAAGTGGGGTCCCATGGGTCCCCCATGACTCCAGCACCCACAAGCCCTATATGGGGTGACAACCTGGGGGTCCCGGGGTCCCCGTGACCCCAAAATGGGGGGTCCCAGGGGTCCCTTTACCCCCAAAACAGGGCTCCCACTGGTCTCTCTGGCCCCAAAATGGGGGTCCTAAGGGTCCCTTGAGCCCCAAAATGGGGCTCCCATGGGTCCCCACGAGTGCAGCACCCACAAGCCCTATATGGGGTGACAACTTGGGGGTCCCGGGGTCCCCGTGACCCCAAAATGGGGGTCCCGGGGGTCCCTTTAGCCCCAAAATGCGGGTGCTAGAGTTCCCTTTACCCAAAAACATGGGTGCCACAGGTCCCTTTGGCCCCAAAATGGGGCTATTGTGGCTCGGGCACCCACAAGCCCTGTACAGGGTGACAACGTGGGGGTCCCATGGGTCCCCACAACCCCAACCCGGGGGTCCCACCGGTCCCTGTGACCCCAAAATAGGGGTCCCGGGGGTCCCTTTACCCCCAAAACAGGGCTCCCACTGCTCTCTCTGGCCCCAAAATGGGGGTCCTAAGGGTCCCTTGAGCCCCAAAATGGGGCTCCCATGGGTCCCCACGAGTGCAGCACCCACAAGCCCTATATGGGGTGACAACTTGGGGGTCCCGGGGTCCCTGTGACCCCAAAATGGGGGTCCCGGGGGTCCCTTTAGCCCCAAAATGCGGGTGCTAGAGTTCCCTTTACCCAAAAACATGGGTGCCACAGGTCCCTTCGGCCCCAAAATGGGGCTGTTGTGGCTCGGGCACCCACAAGCCCTGTACAGGGTGATAATGTGGGGGTCCCATGGGTCCCCACAACCCCAACCCGGGGGTCCCACCGGTCCCTGTGACCCCAAAATAGGGGTCCCGGGGGTCCCTTTACCCCCAAAACAGGGCTCCCACTGGTCTCTCTGGCCCCAAAATGGGGGTCCTAAGGGTCCCTTGAGCCCCAAAATGGGGCTCCCATGGGTCCCCCATGACTCCAGCACCCACAAGCCCTATATGGGGTGACAACCTGGGGGTCCCGGGGTCCCAATGTCCCCAAAATGGGGGTCCCGGGAGTCCCTTTAGCCCCAAAATGTGGGTGCTAGAGTTCCCTTTACCCAAAAATATGGGTGCCACAGGTCCCTTCAGCCCCAAAATGGGGCTATTGTGGCTCGGGCACCCACAAGCCCTGTACAGGGTGACAACGTGGGGGTCCCATGGGTCCCCACAACCCCAACCCGGGGGTCCCACCGGTCCCTGTGACCCCAAAATAGGGGTCCCGGGGGTCCCTTTACCCCCAAAACAGGGCTCCTACTGGTCTCTCTGGCCCCAAAATGGGGGTCCTAAGGGTCCCTTTAGCCCCAAAATGGGGCTCCCATGGGTCCCCACGAGTGCAGCACCCACAAGCCCTATATGGGGTGACAACTTGGGGGTCCCGGGGTCCCTGTGACCCCAAAATGGGGGTCCCGGGGGTCCCTTTAACCCCAAAATATGGGTGCCACAGGTCCCTTCGTTCCCAAAACGGGGCTATTGTGGCTCGGGCACCCACAAGCCCTGTACAGGGTGACAATGCGGGGGTCCCCCACATCCCTGGGGAGCCTCCTAGGACCCCCCACCCCCCTGACACCCCCTTTTTTTTTTTTCCACACCCCCCCCCAACAGCTTCGGACGACGAATTTGAGAACCTGCGGATCAAGGGTCCCAACGCGGTGCAGCTAGTGAAGACGACGCCGGTGAAGCCGGCTGCGCTGCCGGCGATCCCCGACCCCATCAAGGACGTCATCTACGACATGCTCAACGCCCTGGCCGCCTACCACGCGCCCGAAGAGGGTGATTTTGGGGCCCCCCCCTTGGAATTAGACCCCCACTGGGGTTTACCCCCTCTCCTCAGGGGATTACAGCCATTTCTGGGGAGTTTTGGGGGCAGCGGGAGGAGGAAGATGGGGGGGGGCGCGTTGGGAAAGGGATGGGTATGGGGGGAATACAGGGGAGAATTGGGGTGCCCCCAGGGAGTGGGGTGCACGTGGCGGGGGGAATTGGGGGGCTTCCATGTTAGTGGGATGAGCATGGGGGAGAATTGGGGTGCCCATGGGGAAGGGGGTGCACGTGGAGGGAAGAATTGGGGGGCCCCCAGGGGTTGGGGTGCACATGGGGGAATTGGGGTGCCCATGGGGAGTGAGGGGGGAAATTGGGGTGTTCCCAGGGGTGGGGTGCCCATAGGGAGTGGGCGGGGGGAAATTGGGGTGCTCCCAGGGGTGGGGTGCACATGGGGGGGGTGGGGTGCCCATGGGGAGTGGGGGTGGAGGGTGGGGTGCTCCCAGGGGTGGGGTCCCCATGGGGAGTGTGGGGGGGGAAATTAGGGTGCCAAGGGGTGGGGTGCACATGGGGAGTGTGGGGGTGGAGAATTGGGGTGCTCCCAGGGGTGGAGTGCACATGGGGGGAATGGGGTGCCCAAGGGGGGGGGAAATTGGGGTGCTCCCAGGGGGTGGGGTGCACAGGGAGGGAAGAATTGGGGTGTCCCCAGGGCTTGGGGTGCACATGGGGGAAATTGGGGTCCCATGGGGAGGGGATGCATGGGGGGAGAATTGGGGTGCACATGGGGAGATTTGGGGTGCCCATGAGGTAGGGTGCACATGGTGGGGGGATTGGGGTGTCCAGATGGGGGGGAGAATTAGGGTGCCCGGGGGGAGAATTGGGGTGCCCATAGGGGGGGGTGGAAGAATTGGGGTGCACATGGGGGAGGAATTGGGGTGCCCGCGTGGGACATGGAGAATCGGGGTGCCCCATTCCCAGCAACGCCCGTGGGGCACAGACCCCAGGCAATTTGGGGGTGTCCTCAAAGCCTTTCTTTGGGGGGGGGGGGGTTTGTCCCCTCACATGTGCGTGTCCCCCCCCAAAGGTGACAAGGGGGACCCCAAAAGCGCGGCCCCCAGCGAGGTCAGCCAGCTCCTCTCCGACATCGGGGACGACATGTACCAGCAGTACCGCAGCCTGACGCGCCAGCCCGGCGACTTCGACCCCCCCGCCGGCTTCGCCATCAACGTCAGTGGGGGGCTGGGGAAGGGGGGGTTGGGGGCTGGGAGGGGGTTGGGGTCCCCCGTCCCCCCCCGGCTCTGACGTCCCACCCCTCGGCTCCCGCAGGCCCAGGTCTTCGCTGCCGACGGAGCTGCTGCGGAGACGCCGCCGCCGTCGGGAACCCCCAGGGTGAAGGTATCGGGGTCCCCCTCGCCTCCTTCTGCCCCTCGCTGTCCCCCAACATCCCCGAGCCCCCTAATGTCCCCTCCGCCTCCCTGAGCCACTTAGTGTCCCCTCCGCCTCCCTGAGCCACTTAGTGTCCCCTCCGTGTCCCCTTCGTGTCCCCAAGTCCTCTAACGTTCCCCCCCCACGTCCCTGAGTGCCCTAAAGACCCCTCCATGTCCTTGGGACCTTTAATGTCCCCTCCACGTCCCTGAGCCCCCTGACGTCCCTTCCACGTCCCTGAGACCTTTAGTGTCCCCCCACCGTCCCCTCCATGTCCCCAAGCCCCCCAATGTCACCTCTGTGTCCCTGAGCCCCCCCATCCCTTCCATGTCCCTGAGACCTTTAGTGTCCCCTCCACGTCCTCAAGCCCCCGATGTCCCCTCCACCTCCTTGAGACCTTTAATGTCCCCTCCACCTCCTTGAGACCTTTAATGTCCCCTCCACCTCCTTGAGACCTTTAATGTCCCCTCCACCTCCTTGAGACCTTTAATGTCCCCTCCACCTCCTTGAGACCTTTAATGTCCCCTCCACCTCCTTGAGACCTTTAATGTCCCCTCCACCTCCTTGAGACCTTTAATGTCCCCTCCACCTCCTTGAGACCTTTAATGTCCCCTCCACCTCCTTGAGACCTTTAATGTCCCCTCCACCTCCTTGAGACCTTTAATGTCCCCTCCATGTCCCCAAGCCCCTCAATGTCACCTCTGTGTCTCCAAGACCTTTAACATCCCCATCATCTCCCCAAGCCCCCAACGCCCCTCCACGTCCCCAAGACCTTTAATGTCCCCCTGATGTCCCCTCCACATCCTTGAGCCCCCAACGCCCCTCCACGTCCCCAAGACCTTTAATGTCCCCCTAATGTCCCCTCCACATCCTTGAGCCCCCCAATGTCCCTTCCACGTCCCCAAGACCTTTAACGTCCCCTCCATGTCCTTGAGCCCCCGATGTCCCCTCTGCATCCCCAAATCTCCTAACGTCCCCTCCGCATCCTTGAGCCCCCTAATGTCCCCTCCGTGTCCCTGAGCCCCCTGATGTCCCCTCCGTGTCACCGAGCCCCTAATGTCCCCTCCACCTCCCTGAGCCCCTCTGTGTCCCCAAGACCTTTAACATCCCCATCATCTCCTGGAGCCCCTTAATGTCCCCTCCGCGTCCCCGAGCCCCCTTAACGTCCCCTCCGCGTCCCCAAGCCCCCTTAATGTCCCCTCCATGTCCTCGAGCCCCTGACGTCCCCTCCATGTCCCCGAGCCCCTTAACGTCCCTCCGCGTCCCCAAGCCCCCTGACGTCCCCTCCATGTCCCCAAGCCCCTGACGTCCCCTCCATGTCCCCGAGCCCCTTAACGTCCCCTCCATGTCCCCGAGCCCCCTGACGTCCCCTCCATGTCCCCGAGCCCCTTAACGTCCCTCCGCGTCCCCAAGCCCCCTGACGTCCCCTCCATGTCCCCAAGCCCCCTGACGTCCCCTCCATGTCCCCGAGCCCCCTTAACGTCCCCTCCATGTCCCCGAGCCCCCTTAACGTCCCATCCATGTCCCCGAGCCCCCTGACGTCCCCTCCATGTCCCCGAGCCCCTTAACGTCCCCTCCATGTCCCCGAGCCCCTTAACGTCCCCTCCATGTCCTCGAGCCCCCTTAATGTCCCCTCCATGTCCCCGAGCCCCTGACGTCCCCTCCATGTCCCCGAGCCCCCTTAACGTCCCCTCCATGTCCCCGAGCCCCCTTAACGTCCCCTCCATGTCCCCGAGCCCCCTGACGTCCCCTCCATGTCCCCGAGCCCCTGACGTCCCCTCCATGTCCCCGAGCCCCCTTAACGTCCCCTCCGCGTCCCCAAGCCCCCTGACGTCCCTCCGCGTCCCCAAGCCCCCTGACGTCCCCTCCATGTCCCCGAGCCCCTGACGTCCCCTCCATGTCCCCGAGCCCCCTTAACGTCCCCTCCATGTCCCCGAGCCCCCTTAACGTCCCCTCCATGTCCTCGAGCCCCCTTAACGTCCCCTCTGCGTCCCCAAGCCCCCTGACGTCCCTCTGCGTCCCCAAGCCCCCTGACGTCCCTCCATGTCCCCGAGGCCCCTTAATGTCCCCTCCATGTCCTCGAGCCCCCTTAACGTCCCTCCGCGTCCCCACCCCCCGACATTTCCTCCCCATCCCCTCGCCGTCCCTTCCCCATCCCGCAGACCTTTAACGTCCCTTCCCCATCCCTGAACCCCCGTCTCCCGACGTCCCCTTGACGTCCCCAAGACCTTTAACGTCCCCGACGTGTCCCCTCCCCGCAGCAGCCAGCCCCGAGGAGGGCCGAGAGGGGCGGAAGGAGAAGGACGGGGAACGCGGGGAGGAGCGGCAACGAGCCAAGGGCTCCAAGCCCCTCATGCCCACCTCCACCATCCTGCGGCTGTTGGCCGAGCTGGTGCGCTCCTACGTGGGCATCGCCACCCTCATCGCCAACTACAGCTACACCGTGGGACAGTCGGAGCTCATCAAGGAGGTGACGATACAGTCGGGGACGTCGTTTTGTCCCCGAGGCAACGCGTGTATCCGTAGGGCTGCCCTTGGGGCGTCTGTGGGCGGCGGGGCGTTGCCGTCACGCTGTTGGGTGACGGGGCGGTGGCGTCGTGCTGTGCGATGGTCGTCTTGTCACCCTGCGTGGCGGGGTCCCCTTGTCACCCTGTGCGGAGTCACCCCGCGTGGTGGGGTCCCCTTGTCACCCTGTGCGGAGGGATCCCCTGTCACCCCGCGTGGCGGGGTCCCCTTGTCACCCTGTGCGGAGGGGTCCCCTGTCACCCCGCGTGGCGGGGTCCCCTTGTCACCCTGTGCGGAGGGGTCCCCTTGTCACCCTGTGCGGAGGGGTCCCCTTGTCACCCTGTGCCACCAGGCACCTGGGTCCCCGTCACCACGTGCCTCAGGGTGTTCTTGTCACCCTGCGTGGTGGGGTCCCCTGTCACCCTGCGTCGTGGGTTTCCTTGCGTCGCCCCATGCTTTGGGGTCCCCTGTCACCCCACGCAGCAGGGTCCCTGTCACCCCACGTGGTGGGGTCCCCTTGTCACCCTGTGCAGAGTCACCCTGTGCGGAGGGATCCCCTTGTCACCCCGCGTGGCGGGGTCCCCTTGTCACCCCATACAGCAGGGTCCCTGTCACCCCACACGCTGGGGTCCCCTGTCACCCCATACAGCAGGGTCCCTGTCACCCCACGCTCTGGGGTCCCCTGTCACCCCATATAGGAGGTTCCCCTGTACCCCCAGACACCCGGGTCCCTGTCACCCCACAAGCTGGGGTCCCCTGTCACCCCACGCAGCAGGTTCCGCTGTACCCCCAGACACCTGGGTCCCTGTCACCCCACGCTCTGGGGTCCCCGTCACCCCACGCAGCAGAGTCCCTGTCACCCCACGCTCTGGGGTCCCCTGTCCCCCCCAACACTGGGGTCCCCATCACCACGCTCGTCAAGGTCTCCCGTCACCCCACACCCCGTCTTCCCTTGTCACCCCACACCACGTCCCCCTTTGTCACCCAACTCCCAGCGTCCCCAGGCTCCCCCCACACCTCGGGGACAGGATGGGTTGGGGGGGTCCCACCCGCTCCAAACCCCCAGAGGGGGTGTTTTGGGGTGTCTGACCCCCTCCCCCCGATTCCCCACAGGACTGTAGCGTGCTGGCCTTCGTCCTGGACCACCTCCTGCCCCACACGCAGAACGCCGAGGACAAGGACACGCCGGCGCTGGCCCGGCTCTTCCTGGCCAGCCTGGCAGCGGCGGGCAGCGGCACCGACGCCCAGGTGGCTCTGGTCAACGAGGTGAAGGCGGCCCTGGGACGGGCGCTGGCCATGGCCGAGAGCACCGAGAAGCACGCCAGGTAGGGGACACCATGGGGACACCGTGGTGTCATCCCGGGGCCACCCCGGCTACCGGCGCCCTTGTGGCCACGCAGTTCCAGGGTTGAGGTGTCCCTCGTGGGGGTGAGGTGTCCTCCACGGGGTCAAGATGTCCCTCGTGGGGGTGAGGTGTCCTCCACGGGGTCAAGATGTCCCTCGTGGGGGTGAGGTGTCCTCCACGGGGTCAAGATGTCTGTTGTGGGTGTGAGGCGTCCTCCACGTGGGGTCGAGGCGTCCTCCACGTGGGTGAGGTGTCCCTCGTGGGGGTGAGGCGTCCTCCACGGGGGTGAGGCGTCCTCCACGTGGGGTCGAGGCGTCCTCTACGTGGGTGAGGCGTCCCTCGTGGGGGTGAGGTGTCCTCCACGTGTGGTCGAGATGTCCCTCGTGGGGGTGAGGTGTCCTCCACGGGGTTGAGGTGTCCCTCGTGGGGGTGAGGTGTCCTCCACGGGGTCAAGATGTCTGTTGTGGGGGTGAGGTGTCCTCCACGTGGGTGAGGTGTCCTCCACGTGGGTGAGGTGTCCTCCACGTGGGCGAGGTGTCCTCCTCGTGGGGGTGAGGCGTCCTCCACGTGGGTGAGGTGTCCCTCGTGGGGGTGAGGTGTCCTCCACGTGGGGGTGAGGTGTCCCTCGTGTGGTCGAGATGTCCCTCATGGGGTTGAGGTGTCCTCCACAGGGTTGAGATGTCCCTCGTGGGGGTGAGATGTCCTCCACGGGGTTGAGATGTCCCTCGCAAGGTTGAGATGTCCTCCACATGGGTGATGTGTCTCTCATGGGGGTGACATGATCTCCACAGGGGTAGCACATTCTCCACGGGGGTTGAGATGTCCTCCACAGGATTGATATGTTCCTCATGGAGGTGACATGTCCTCCACAGGGTTGATACATTCCTCATGGAGGTGACGTTCTCCACGGGGTGACATGTCCTCCACCAAGTTGACAGGTCTTTCATGGGGGTGACGCATCATTCATGGGGTTGGCACGTCCTTCATGGGGGTGTCACATCCTCCACAGTGGTTGGCACGTCCTCCGTGGGGGTGTCGTCCTCCATGGCTTTGACGTGTCCTCCATGGCTTTGGCGTGTCCTCCATGGAGTTGATACATTCCTCATGGAGGTGACGTTCTCCACGGGGTGACATGTCCTCCACCAAGTTGACAGGTCCTTCACGGGGGTGACGCATCATTCATGGGGTTGGCACATCCTTCATGGGGGTGTCACATCCTCCACAGTGGTTGACGCGTCCTCCGTGGGGTTGACGCGTCCTCCGTGGGGTGTCGTCCTCCATGGCTTTGATGTGTCCTCCACGGGGTCGATGTCTTCTCCGTGGGGGTGTCACATCCCCAGGGTGTGTGACACGTCCCCTTGTCCCCACCGCAGGCTCCAAGCCGTCATGTGCATCATCAGCACCATCATGGAGTCCTGCCCCTCCACCTCCAGCTTCTACAGCAGCGCCACCAAGACCCAACACAACGGCATGAACAACATCATCCGCCTCTTCCTCAAGAAGGGCTTGGTCAACGACCTGGCGAGGGTCCCTCACAGCCTCGACCTCTCCAGGTATGACCCCACCTGGACGCCTGGGTCCACTCTTACCGGGGGTCTTGGTGGGTCTTGAGGGGTCGTGGTGGGACTTGGGGGGTCTTGAGGTGTTGTGGTGGGTCCTGAGGGGTCTTGGGGGGGATTGTGGTGGGTCTTGAGGGGTCGGGGTGGGAGTTGGGGGGTCTTGGGGTGTCGTGGTGGGTCCTGAGGAGTCTTGGGGGGCGGATTGTGGTGGGTCTTGAGGGGTTGTGGTGGTCTTGAGGGTCGTGGTGGGTCTTGAGGAGTCTTGGGGGGGATTGTGGTGGGTCTTGAGGGGTCATGGTGGTCTTGAGGGGTCGTGGTGGGACTTGGAGGGTCTTGGGGTGTCGTGGTGGGTCCTGAGGAGTCTTGGGGGGATCGTGGTGGGTCTTGAGGGGTCATGGTGGTCTTGAGGGTCGTGGTGGGTCTTGAGGGGTCTTGAGGGTTGTGGAGGGTCCTGTGGAGACTTGGGGGGGGGATTGTGGTGGGTCTTGAGGGGTCGTGGTGGGACTTGGTGGGTCTTGTGGTGACGTGGTGGGTCCTGAGGAGTCTTGGCAGGGGGTCGTGGTGGGTCTTGAGGGGTCGTGGTGGTCTTGAGGGGTCATGGTGGGACTTGGAGGGTCTTGAGGTGTTGTGGTGGGTCCTGAGGAGTCTTGGCGGGGGGTCGTGGTGGGTCTTGAGGGGTCGTGGTGGTCTTGAGGGTCATGGTGGGACTTGGAGGGTCTTGAGGTGTCGTGGTGGGTCCTGAGGAGTCTTGGGGGGGGATTGTGGTGGGTCTTGAGGGGTCATGGTGGTCTTGAGGGGTCGTGGTGGGACTTGGAGGGTCTTGAGGTGTCGTGGTGGGTCCTGAGGAGTCTTGGCGGGGGGGTCGTGGTGGGTCTTGAGGGGTCGTGGTGGGTCTTGAGGGGTCTTGAGGGTCTTGAGGGGTCTTGGGGGGTCTTGAGGGTCATGGTGGGTCTTGGGAGGTCTTGGGGGTCGTGGTGGGTCTTGAGGGGTCGTGGGTAGTCTTGAGGTGTCAGTGGGGGTCTTGAGGGTTGTGGGGGTCTTGAGGGTCTTGGGGGTCATAGTGAGTTTTGAGGGGTTGTGGTGGGTCTTGAGGGTCTTGGTGGGTCTTGAGGGGTAGTGGGGGGTCATGGTCGGTCTTGAGGTGTTGTGGGGGTCACGGTGGGTCTTGAGGGGTCGCAGTGGGTCTTGAGGGTCTTCGTTGGTCTTGATGGGTCATGGGGGGTCATGGGTGGGTCTTGAGGTGTTGTGCGGTTCATGGTGGGTCTTGAGGGTCTTGGAGGGTTGTGGTGGGTTTTGGGGGACGTGGGGGCTCTTGAGGTGTCATGGGGGTCTTGAGGGGTCATGGGGGGTCTTGAGGTGTTGTGGGGGGTTCATGGTGGGTCTTGGAGGGTTGTGGAGGGTCTTGGAGGGTTGTGGTGGGTCTTGGGGGGACGTGGGGGCTCTTGAGGTGTCATGGGGGTCTTGAGGTGTTGTGGGGGGGTTCATGGTGGGTCTTGGAGGGTTGTGGAGGGTCTTGGAGGGTTATGGTGGGTTTTGGGGGGACGTGGGGGTCTCCTGGACACCGGGGTCCCACCCGACGCCCCTCCGCCGCAGCCCCAACATGGCGAACACGGTGAACGCGGCGCTGAAGCCGCTGGAGACGCTGTCCCGCATCGTCAACCAGCCCAGCGGCCTCTTCGGCACCAAGGGCTCCTCCAGCAAGAGCAAGGGAGAGGGGGCCGGGGGGGCACGGGGGGCCGGAGCCGCACCCCCCGACGGAGGTACCCGCACCCCCAGCAACCCCCAAACCTCCCCCGGGTCCCCCCAACACCCCTGCCCCCCCACGTCTCCTCTCGTGCCCCCCCACGTCTCCTCTCGTGCCCCCCCAAATCTCTCGTGCCCACATCTCCCCTGTGTCCCCCCCATTTTCCGTGTCCCCCCATTTTCCGTGTCCCCCCATTTTCCGTGTCCCCCCATATCTTCCCTGTGTCCCCCCATATCCCCCCATCTGTCGTGTCCCCCAATTTTCCCTGCCCCCATCTCCCTTGCTTCCCCCCCCCAATCTCCCATCTTTGTCACCCCCTGTGTCCCCACGTCCTTCCGTCCCCTTCCTTGTGGCCACCCCTTCTCATGGCCACCCCTGTCACCCTGACACCCCTCTTAAACACCCCACCCCCCCCAAAAAAAAAAGGGGACCCGGGGACCCCGAGCCCCCGAGGAGGACGCGGAGGCGGCGCAGGCAGAGGCGGCCGATGGCGACATGGACGGGGAAGCCGAGGGTGACACGGTGGTGCTGGCCGGGCAGCCCGAGGGGCTCAGCACCCAGGAGATGCAGGTGAGGGCCCCCAAAATCCCACCTACCCCCAAATCCCACCCCCCAGCACCCCTAATCCCCCCCATAACCCCCCAAAGGTGGAAAATGAGCTGGAGGATCTCATCGACGAGCTGCTGGAGAGGGACGGGGCCGCCGGCAACAGCACCATCATCGGTGAGACCCCCCCACCAAAACCGGGGTCCCCCGGCTATCAGAGACCCCCCAAATATCGGGGTGCCCCTTAACGGCGTTTCTCGCCCCCCACCCCCCAAAGTGAGTCGCTCGGGCGAGGACGAGTCGCAGGAGGACGTGCTGATGGACGAAGCTCCCTCCAACCTCAGCCAAGCCTCCACGCTGCAGGCTAACCGGGAAGGTGAGCGCCTCGAGGGGACACCCCGAGGCCCCCCCCCACCCCCCGAGATTTTTGGGGGTTCAGGAGAGGTTTTGGGGGGACAGGAGGGGATTTAGGGGGATGTCGAGACCTTACCCCCCCACCCCGCCAAGATTCCATGAACATCCTGGATCCCGAAGACGAGGAAGAGCACACGCAGGAGGAAGACAGCAGCGGCAGCAACGAGGACGAGGACGACAGCCAGGACGAGGAGGAGGAGGAGGAGGAGGAAGACGAGGACGATCAGGTGGGAGACCCGGACGCCGAGGTCCTCGCTATTGGGGTGCAACAGGGCTCCTATTTGGGGTCGGGGTGCCCCTATTTTGGGTCAGAGGGTGCCTTTTGGGGTCAGGGTGTCCCCATTTTGGGTCAGAGGGTGCCATTTGGGGTCAGGGTGCCCCCATTTTGGGTCAGAGGGTGCCTTTTGGGGTCAGGGTGTCCCCATTTTGGGTCAGAGGATGCCTTTTGGGGTCAGGGTGCCCCATTTTGGAGTCGGGGTGTCCCCATTTTGGGTCAGAGGGTGCCATTTTAGGGTTGGGGTGCCCTGTTTTGGGGTTGGGGTCCCCCCATTTTGGGTCAGAGGGTGCCCCATTTTGGGGTCGGGGTGCCCCATTTTGGGTCAGAGGGTGCCTTTTGGGGTTGAGGTGCCCCATTTTGGGTCAGGGTGCCCCCATTTTGGGTCAGAGGGTGCCATTTTGGGGTCGGGGTGCCCCCGTTTTGGGTCAGAGGGTGCCATTTGGGGTCGGGGTGTCCCCATTTTGGGTCAGAGGGTGCCTTTTGGTGTCAGGGTGCCCCATTTTGGATTCGGGGTGTCCCCATTTTGGGTCAGAGGGTGCCATTTTAGGGTTGGGGTGCCCTGTTTTGGTGTCGGGGTGCCCCTGTTTTGGGTCAGAGGGTGCCCCATTTTGGGATCAGGGTGCCCCTATTTTTGGTCAGAGGGTGCCATTTTGGTGTCGGGGTGCCCCTGTTTTGGGTCAGAGGGTGCCCCATTTTGGGGTCAGGGTGCCCCATTTTGGGATCAGGGTGCCCCTATTTTTGGTCAGAGGGTGCCATTTGGGGTCGGGGTGCCCCCATTTTGGGGTCGGGGTGCCCCTGTTTTGGGTCAGAGGGTGCCTTCTAGGGTTGGGGTGCCCCATTTTGGGGTCGGGGTGTCCCCATTTTGGGTCAGAGGGTGCCATTTTGGGGTCGGGGTGCCCCATTTTGGGTCAGAGGGTGCCATTTGGGGTCAGGGTGCCCTGTTTTGGGATCAGGGTGTCCCCATTTTGGGTCAGAGGGTGCCATTTTGGGGTCAGGGTGTCCCCATTTTGGAGTCGGGGTGCCCCCATTTGGGGTCAGGGTGCCCCCATTTTGGGTCAGAGGGTGCCATTTTAGGGTTGGGGTGCCCTGTTTTGGGGTTGGGGTCCCCCTATTTTGGGTCAGAGGGTGCCCCATTTTGGGGTCGGGGTGCCCCATTTTGGGTCAGGATGCCCCTATTTTGGGTCAGAGGGTGCCTTTTGGGGTTGAGGTGCCCCATTTTGGGTCAGGGTGCCCCCATTTTGGGTCAGAGGGTGCCATTTTGGGGTCAGGGTGTCCCCATTTTGGGTCAGAGGGTGCCTTTTGGGGTCAGGGTGCCCCATTTTGGAGTCGGGGTGTCCCCATTTTGGGTCAGAGGGTGCCATTTTAGGGTTGGGGTGCCCTGTTTTGGGATCAGGGTGCCCCCATTTTGGGTCAGAGGGTGCCTTTTGGGGTTGAGGTGCCCCATTTTGGGATCAGGGTGCCCCCATTATGGGTCAGAGGGTGCCATTTGGGGTCAGGGTGCCCTGTTTTGGGATCAGGGTGTCCCCATTTTGGGTCAGAGGGTGCCATTTTGGGGTCGGGGTGCCCCATTTTGGGTCAGAGGGTGCCCCGTTTTGGGGTCAGGGTGCCCCCATTTTGGGTCAGAGGGTGCCATTTGGGGTCAGGGTGCCCCCATTTTGGGTCAGAGGGTGCCATTTGGGGTTGGGGTGCCCCATTTTGGGGTCAGGGTGCCCCTATTTTGGGTCAGAGGGTGCCATTTGGGGTCAGGGTGCCCCATTTTGGGGTTGGGGTGCCCCCATTTTGGGACAGCCACTGCCATTTCAGGTCGCGGTGCCCCTGTTTTGGGTCAGGCTCCCCCCATTTCAGATCAGGGGGTGCCCACTGACACCCCCCCCCCCCCGGGGGGGTTCTTCCCCTCAGGACGACGAGGAAGGGGAGGAAGGCGAGGAAGAGGAGGACGACGATGACGGCTCAGAGATGGAGCTGGACGAAGATTACCCCGACATGAACGCCTCCCCCCTCGTCCGCTTCGAGCGCTTTGACCGCGACGATGACCTCATCATCGAGTTTGACAACATGTTCTCCAGCCCCAGTATGGACTGCGGGGATGGGGGGTGGCAAAAAGGGGGACACGGCGATTTGGGGGTCACGGGGCTCCCCCCTCGCCCCCCGGGCTGGGGAGAGGGTGGGTGAGCCGTGGTGTTGCCGTCTCCCTGGGGGGTGGGGGGGGGTGGGGGGGCAAGGTGGGGTTCACCCCCTTACACCCCAAATTGTCACCTCCCCGTGGGTTTGGGGCGCGGGGGGGTTAAGAAGGGGTTCACCCACCCCAGCACCCCAATTCTGTCTCCTTATAGCCTTGGGAGGGGTCAGGAAGGGGTTCACCCCCCTGACACCCCAATTTTTTGTCTCCCAGGGGCTATTGGGGAGGGTAGGAAGGGGTTCACCCCCCCAGCACCCCAATTCATCTCCCCATGGGGTCATGGATTTGGGGGGGGTTTAAGGGGGGGTCCACCCCCCCCCCCAGCACCCCAATTCTTCATCTCCCTTGGCCTCACAGTGTCTGGGAGGGGGTTTAGGAAGGGGTTCACCCCCCTGACACCCCAATTCTTCATCTCCCTATGGCTTTAGGGGGGGGTTAGGAAGGGGTTCACCCCCCCAGCACCCCAATTCTTCATCTTCCCATGGGGTCATGGATTTGGGGTGGTCCAGAAGGGGTTCACCCCCCCCCAGCACCCCAATTCTTTGTCTCCCCATGGTGTCATGGTGTTGAGGGGTGGCTCAGGAAGGGGTTCACCCCCCTGACACCCCAATTCTTCGTCTCCCCATGACCTTGCAGAGGGGTCAGGAAGGGGTTCACCCCCCTGACACCCCAATTCTTCATCTCCCCATGACCATGGGGGGGGGGGGTTAAGTAGGGATTCACCCCCTGACACCCCAATTTGTCACCTCCCCACAGCCTCGGCGGGGGGGGTTAAGACAGGGTTCACCCCCTGACACCCCAATTTCTCCCCTCCCTGGGCGTCACACCGTTACGGGGGTATCAGGAGGTTCTCCCCTCCCCCCAACCTTGACACCCCATTTTGCACCCCCTCCCCTTTCAGCCGACATCCCCCATCCCCGGGGACATCCCGCCCAGCCTCCCGCTCCTGGTCCGTCACGCCGATCACGGGTCCTTGGGTTTGGGGACCGGAGCCGCCACCACCCGCCTGGCCCAAGGTTTGGGGCGCAGCCAGCGCACCCTCCGGCAGCTCACCGCCAACCCCGGCCACACCATCCACGTCCACTACCCCGGCGCTCGGCAGCCCAACCCCCCCCTCATCCTCCAGCGGTGAGTAACGACCCCCCCCAGACCCCCCCGGCGCTCCGGCGTCCCCCGTTGTGCTCCGGCGTCCCCCATTGTGCTTCGTCGTCCCCGAAGTCATCCCTCGATGTCCCCTCTCGTCTCCACCTCGGACCTCCGTGTCACCCCCTTGGCCCCCCAGGGACTCCCCCGGACCTCCCCATGTCCCCCTGTGTCCCCTCATCCCTGGTCCCCATGTCCCCCCCTCCCTGGGGTCCCCCCTCCCTGGGGTCCCCCCGATGTCCCCCTCCTCCCTGATCCCCATGGTCCTTGTGTCCCCTTCCTCTTTGTTTCCCCTCCTTGATGTCCCCATGACCCCCCATGTCCCCCTCCTCCCTGGTGTCCCCCTCCTCCCTGGTGTCCCCCCAGTGTCCCCCTGGTCCCCATGTCCCCCTTCTCCTTGATGTCCCCCTTCCTCACCAGTCCCCATGTCCCCTCCTCCCTGGGGTTCTCCCCAGTGTCCCCCTCCTCCCTGGTCCCAATGTCCTCGTCCTTCTTAGTGTCCCCCTCCTCGCTGGTGTCCCCTTCCTCACCAGTCCCCATGTCCCCTCCTCCTTGGGGTCCCCCCAGTGTCCCCCTCATCCCTGGTCCCCGTGTCCCCCCTCCTCCTTGGTGTTCCCCTCCTCCCTGGGGTCCCCCCCAGTGTCCCCCTCGTCCCTGGTCCCTGTGTCCCCCTTTCTCCCTGGTGTCCTCCCCAGTGTCCCCCTGGTCCCCATGTGTCCCCCTTCTCCTTGGTGTCCCCCTTCCTCACCAGTCCCCATGTCCCCCTCCTCCTTGCCGTCCCCTGGGGTCCCCCCCCGGGGTCCTCCCCAGTGTCCCCCTCGTCCCTGGTCCCCATGTCCCCCTTCTCCTTGGGGTCCCCCTTCCTCACCACTCCCCATGTCCCCCTTCTCCTTGGGGTCCCCCCAGTGTCCCCCTCGTCCCTGGTCCCCATGTCCCCCCTTCTCCTTGGTGTCCCCCTTCCTCACCACTCCCCACGTCCCCCTCCTTCTTGGGGTCCCCCCAGTGTCCCTATGTCCCCCCTTCTCCTTGGGGTCCCCCCAGTGTCCCCCTCGTCCCTGGTCCCCATGTCCCCCTTCTCCTTGGTGTCCCCCTTCCTCACCAGTCCCCATGTCCCCCTCCTCCCTGGTCCCAATGTCCCCCTCGTTCTTACTGTCCCCCCTCCTCCTCCCTGGGGTCCCCCCAACTCCCCCTCCTCCCCAATCCCCACACCCCTTTCCTCCCTGGTGTTCCCCCCCCAAACTAACGGTGCCTTCCTCCCCTCCCCGCAGGCTGCTGGGCCCCTCGGCGGCGGCCGACATCCTGCAGCTGAGCAGCAGCCTGCCCCTGCAGAGCCGGGGCCGGGCCCGCCTGCTGGTGGGGAACGAGGACGTCCACATCATCGCCCGCTCCGACGACGAGCTCCTCGACGACTTCTTCCACGAGCAGGGCAGCGCCGGCAGCCAGGCAGGCGAGTGGGGGCGGGGCCTGAGGGGGTGGGGCCGGAGAGGGGGCGGGGCCTGCAAGACAGCAGGGGGGGACACGCCCCCCCAACCTGGGATGGAGGGGAGAGGATGGGACTGGAGGGAGGAGGAGGAGGAGCCTAGAGAATGGGGGTGTGGCCCGAGAGGGGGTGTGGCCCGAGGCAGCAGAGACCACCCACCCCCAAGCTGAGTGGCTGCAGAGATGGAGGGGAGAGGATGGGACTGGAGAGAGGAGGAGCAGCCTAGAGAATGGGGGTGTGGCCTGAGGGGGGTGTGGCCCGAGGGGGGCGTGGCCCGAGGCAGCAGAGACCACCCACCCCCAAGCTGAGTGGCTGCAGAGATGGAGGGGAGAGGATGGGACTGGAGGGAGGAGGAGGAGCCTAGAGAAAGGGGGTGTGGCCCGAGAGGGGGTGTGGCCCGAGGCAGCAGAGACCGCCCACCCCCAAGCCTAGTGGCTGCAGAGATGGAGGGGAGAGGATGGGACTGGAGGGAGGAGGAGGAGCCTAGAGAAAGGGGGTGTGGCCCGAGGGGGGTGTGGCCCGAGGGGGTGTGGCCCGAGGCAGCAGAGCCCGCCCACCCCCAAGCCGAGTGGCTGCAGGGATGGAGGGGAGAGGAGGAGCCTAGAGAAAGGGGGTGTGGCCTGAGAGGGGCGTGGTCTGGGGCAGCAACAACCGCCCACCCCCAAGCTGAGTGGCTGCAGGGATGGAGGGGAGAGGATGGGACTGGAGGGAGGGAGGAGCCTAGAGAAAGGGGGCGTGGCCTGGGAGGGGCGTGGCCTGAGGCAGCAGGGACCACCCACCCCCAAGCCGAGTGGCTGCAGGGATGGAGGAGAAGATACATGGGGAGGAGCCTGGAGGAAGGGGTGGGGCCTGGGTGAAGGGGAGGAGCCTGGAGGGAAGGGGTGGGGCCTGAGGGGGTGGAGCCTGCAGGGGGGCAGGGACACATGCACCCCCAGTGGCTGCAGCGATGGAGAGGGTGGGGCCATCAAGGGGGTGTGGCCTGTGAGGAGGAAGGGCAAGTGGCTGGGAGGGTGGGGCTGGAGAAAGGGGGTGGAGCCTGCAATGAGGCAAGGACACACACATTCCCCAGTGGCTTGGGGGAGGAGCCAGAAGAGGGGGAGGAGCCAGGAGGAAAAGGGCGGGGTCTGGCTAGAACATGGGTGGGGCATGGGTGACCAGGGGGAGGGGCCTGACTGGCAGGGGTGGGGCAGGGGTGACCGGGGGAGGGGCCTGACTGTCAGAGGCGGGGCTTGCCCAATGAAGGCGGGGCTTGCCCAGCACACAGAGGCCCTGGAATGGGGAAGGGTGGGCTGAGACCAATTGGGGGCGTGGCTCCACCCAGGAGGGGCGTGGCCTCGCCTGAGGGGGCGTGGCCTAGCAGAGGAGGCACAGGCTTTCCCCCTGCAGCCCTCTCTGCCCCCCTCCCCCTCCCCAAACGCCTGGGTTCACTCTGCCCCCCCCCACCCCCAGGGACCCTCTCCAGCATCCCCACCGCCTTGACGCGCTGGACGGAGGAGTGCAAGGTGCTGGACGCCGAGAGCATGCACGACTGCGTCTCGGGTGAGCCACCGTCTCCCCAGTGTCCCCAGTGTCCCCCGCGCCCCCGCAATGTCCCCCACCCCCCACCCCCCAGATCAGCATCACCACCTCCCCTACCCCCAGCACCGTCACCACCCGGCCGGGGACTCCTCCGGTGCCGACAACCGGTTCTCTCAACCCCCCAACAACGTCCCCACACCTCTGCGGTGTCCCCAGCACCCCCAAATGTCCCCAGCACCCCCCAAATGTCCCCAACACCCCCCACCCCCGACACCCCCCACACCCCCACACCAGCATCACCGCTCTGCCTCTACTTGACCAGAGATCCCTCCAGCACCAACGACCCCACAACGACATCCCCACGATGTCCCCAAACCCCTGGGTGTCCCCCAAACCCCCGGGTGTCCCCACACCCCCCCGGGGGGTCACCCAGCACCCCCAAACCCCCCATTTGCGTGCGCGTGTCCCCGCAGTGGTAAAGGTGCCCATCCTGGCACGACTGGAAGCCCTGCGTGACGAGGAGCTGGACGAGCGGCGAGAGAAACGCCGGCGGCAGGCGGCCGAGGAAGAAGCCAAAGGCACCGAACGCGGCCCCGAGGACAAGGACGGGCCTGAGGCCCAGGTGAGGGGCACCCCAAACATCCCCCTAACCCCCCCTAAATAAAATTTGGGGGGCGGGGGGGTTCCCTTCTTCACCCCAGCCTCAATCACCTTCCCCTCTCCCGCAGGACGCGGCGTCCAAGGCCGCCACCGCCTCCGCCGACGTCACCCCCCCAGGTAATCCCTTCCCCTTTTATTAATTTCGGGGTGTTCCCCCACCCCCTCCCCCCAACCCCTGACGTACCCGGATCACCCCCACCCCCCAAAATCCCCTCCCTTTCCCCTTGACCTGGCACCCCGCGGGTTGAGGTAGTAGATTGTATAGTTGGAGGGTCACACCCCCGTCTCGGAGATAACTATACAGTCCACTGTCTTCCTCGCGGGGCGCGCGGCCGCCGCCGGACCCCTGGGTCCCCTATGGAAGGGGGGAGGGGCTGCTTAATCTTGAGGGGGGTGGGGGCGACTCTAGAGCATCCCCCCCTTCCCCAGTTGAAGGTTGATAAATGGGAGGGGGGGGGTCCCTTGGTTGTTTAGGGGTGATTAAAAGGGAGGGGGGATTTTGGGGGGGGTACCGGCGCTCTGGGAGGGGGGGGGAGGTGGTTGGGGAGGGGGATGTGGGTTGGGAGCCCCCCAAGCCGCCTGCTTTCCCCTATGGGGACCCCCCCGTCTCATCTCGGGGTGCAGCCGGGTGCCTGGGTTCCCCAAAGCGGGGGAGGGGTGGGGTTTTTGGGGGGGGAGGACACCCAGGAATCTGGGAGCCCCCCACCCCGATGCTGATCCCCGTCCGTGTCCGTCCGTCCGTGTGTGTGTGTGTGTCCCCCTTCCCAGAACACAGCGGGACGACGGGAGAGACCCCCTCCCGGTCCCCATCGGACTTTGGTGATGTTGGAACCGACGCCGACCCCCCGGATCCCCCCGGGAGCCCCCAGATTCCCGCTCGCCCCCACAACCCCCGAACACGAAGAGGGGGGCCCGGACGACCCCCAAGACGCCGAAGCCACCCAAATGGAACTATCGCCTGCTCCCACCATCAGTAAGTCCTTTTTTTTTTTTGAAGGGGGGATTTTTCGAATTTTGGGGGGGTTTCTCAATTTGAGGGGGGGCTTCTCGACTTGGGGGGGGTCTCCCTAATTTTTTTGGGGGGGTCCTATTAACGTCCCCTCTTCTCTCTGCTGCTTCAGCGTCGCTGTCCCCGGAGCGAGCGGAGGACTCGGACGCGTTGACGGCGGTGAGCAGCCAGCTGGAAGGATCCCCCATGGACACCTCGAGTTTGGCTTCTTGTACCTTAGAAGAATCTGGGAGGGCCCCCCCTCCCCAACAGCCCCCAAAATCCCCCGGGACCCCCAAGGACCCCCGCCCGCCCCCGACGCCGCTCAGCCCCCGATGATAGGTAAGAGCCCTCCCTTCCACCAACACCCCCAAATATCCTCCCACCCCTATAAAAGAAGGGGTGGGGGCTCCCAGGTTTGGGGGTGCCCCCTGCTGATGTCATTCCCCCCTGCTGATGTCATACTTGACGTCATCCCAGCTCGCCCCCCGCCTCGTCCTCGGAGAGTTCGTCCACCCGGGATTCGGCCGTCGCCATTTCGGGCGCCGACTCGCGGGGGATTTTGGAGGAGCCCCTGCCCTCCACCAGCAGCGAGGAGGAGGACCCCCTCGCCGGTCAGTGTCACCTTTGTCACCTCTCTTGTCACCTCTGTCACCGTCCCCGGGGTGGCCCTGTCCCCGCCCTGTGCCCCCACCCCGTCCCCGGTGCAGCCCTGACCTCGTGTCACCTCTCGCATCCCGGTGTCACCACCTGCGGGGAAATGGCATCCCTGGGGGGTGTCACCGTGTCCCCTAGGGTGTCACCGTGTCCCCTGGGGTGTCACTGTATCCCCTGGGGTGTCACCTGGGGGGACTCAATGTCCCCCCCCCTCCCCCCAGAGGTCAGTCTCCCCCTGGGCTTCGTCCCTGTGTCACCTCTCACATCACTTCAGACAGTGTCACCGTGTCCTCTGGGGGGTCACCGTGTCCTCTGGGGTGTCACCGTGTCACCTGGGGGGTCACCTCATCCCCGGGGGAGGTCTGGGGGTGTCCCTGATGTGTGTCCGTGTCCCCGTGTCCCCCCCCCCCAGGGGTCAGCCTGCCAGAGGGGTTGGACCCTGTGTCCCCAGGTCCCTAGGGTGTCCCCACGTCCCCAGGGGGGGTCCCCACGTCCCTGGAGGTGTCCCCAATGTGTGTCCCCAGGTCCCTCGGGTGTCCCCCTGTCCCCACATCCCCGGGGGGGTCCCCATGTCCCCAGAGGTGTCCCCAACGTGTGTCCTCAGGTCCCTCAGGTGTCCCCATGTCCCCCGGGGAGGTCCCCATGTCCCCAGAGGTGTCCCCAACGTGTGTCCCCAGAGGTGTCCCCAACGTGTGTCCCCAGGTCCCTAGGGTGTCCCCCTGTCCCCACGTCCCCGGGGGGGGTCCCCATGTCCCCAGAGGTGTCCCCAACGTGTGTCCCCAGGTTCCTAGGGTGTCCCCACGTCCCCCCGGGGGGTCCCCACATCCCCGGAGGTGTCCCCAATGTGTGTCCCCATGTCCCCAGGGGGCGTCCCCACGTCCCTGGAGGTGTCCCCAACGTGTGTCCCCAGGTCCCTCAGGTGTCCCTCTGTCCCCACGTCCCCCAGGGGGGTCCCCACGTCCCCGGAGGTGTCCCCAACGTGTGTCCCCAGGTTCCTAGGGTGTCCCCACATCCCTGGAGGTGTCCCCAACGTGTGTCCCCAGGTCCCTCAGGTGTCCCCCTGTCCCCACGTCCCCCAGGGGGGTCCCCACGTCCCCAGGGGGGGTCCCCACGTCCCTGGAGGTGTCCCCAACGTGTGTCCCCAGGTCCCTCAGGTGTCCCCCTGTCCCCACGCCCCCAGGGGGTCCCCGTGTCCCCAGAGGTGTCCCCAGCGTGTGTCCCCAGGTCCCTCAGGTGTCCCCCTGTCCCCACGTCCCCGGGGGGGTCCCCGTGTCCCCAGAGGTGTCCCCAACGTGTGTCCCCAGGTCCCTCAGGTGTCCCCCTGTCCCCACGTCCCCGGGGGGGTCCCCACATCCCCGGAGGTGTCCCCAACGTGTGTCCCCAGGTCCCTAGGGTGTCCCCCTGGCCCCACGTCCCGGGGGGGGTCCCCATGTCCCCAGAGGTGTCCCCAACGTGTGTCCTCAGGTCCCTCAGGTGTCCCCCTGTCCCCACGTCCCCGGGGGGGTCCCCGTGTCCCCAGAGGTGTCCCCAACGTGTGTCCCCCCCCAGGGATCAGCCTGCCGGAGGGGGTGGACCCCTCGTTCCTGGCGGCGCTGCCGGACGACATCCGGCGGGAAGTGCTGCAGAACCAGCTGGGGATCCGCCCCCCCGCCCGGGCCCCGCCCACCCCTAGCCCCGCCCCCCCGGTGGTGGCCAATCCCGGCCTGACCGAGGTCAGCCCCGAGTTCCTGGCCGCCCTACCACCGGCCATCCAGGAGGAGGTGGGTGGGGCTTGCGAGGGGGCGGGGCTTGCGAGGGGGTGGGGCCTCAGGGGAGGGGGTGGGCATGTTCTGGGGTAGGGTGAAGGGGGAGTGGCCTAAGCAGGGGGGTGGGGTTAAAGGAGGGGTGGGGCTTGGGCATGGGGTGGGGTCAAGGGGGAGTGGCTTGTGTTGGGCAGGGCTTAGAAAAGGGGTGGGGTTCAGGGGGAGTGGTGTGTCCTGGGGTGGGGTTAAAGGGGTGTGGCCTGTAGGGGGTGGAGCCTAAATAGGAGGTGGGGCTAAATGGGTGTGGTATGCACTGGGGTGGAGCCTGAGTAGGGGCAGAGGGGTGGGGAGTGGCTTGTGGAGGGGTGGAGTCTAAGGGGTGGGGCTTAGTTGGAAGGGGGTGTAAGGGGTGGGGCTTAATGGGGTGGGGTCACAGCAGGGGTGTGGCCTGTGGGGGGATGTGGTGGGTGGGGCTTGCATATGGGCATGGCCACTCCCCCCAGAGGGAGGAGCTAGGCTGGGTGTGCCTGGGTGGGCGGGGCTTAACTACATGGGGCGGGGCCTCCTCGGGGGCGGGGCCTCCTCGGGGGCGGGGCCTGGTGCTCCTGGAGGGTTTTTATCCCCTCATGGCCAGAGCCCCTCCTTTGGGGGTGGGGTCTAGGAGGGGGTGGGTGTGGCTCTTGGTGGGGCGTGGCTCCTCGGGGGGGGGCGTGTCCTCCGGAAGGGGGCGTGTCTCACGGCGCGGGGCGGGGCAGGTGCTGGCGCAGCAGCGAGCGGAGCAGCAGCGTCGGGAGCTGGCGCAGGCGACGAGCTCGGACGCCCCGATGGACCCGGTGACCTTCATCCAGACCCTGCCCTCGGAGCTGCGGCGCTCGGTGCTGGAGGACATGGAGGACAGCGTCCTGGCCGTCATGCCCCCCGACATCGCCGCCGAGGCCCAGGCTCTCCGGCGGGAGCAGGAGGCCCGGCAACGGCAGCTCATGCACGAGAGGCTCTTCGGCCACTCCAGCACCTCCGCCCTCTCCGCCATCCTCCGCAGCCCCGGTGAGATGTGTGTCCCCCCCCACCCCACGTTCCCGCCCCCACGTTCCCGCCCCCACGTTCCCGCCCCCACGTTCCCGCCCCACGTTCCCGCCCCCACGTTCCCGCCCCACGTTCCCGCCCCCCCCGTTCCGCCCCCCCCACGTTCCCGCCCCCCACGTTCCCGCCCCCCACGTTCCCGCCCCCCGCCCCACGTTCCCGTCCCCCCCGCCCCACGTTCCCGTCCCTCCCCGCCCCACGTTCCCCCCCCCCGCCCCACGTTCCCGTCCCCCCCTCCGCGTTCCCGTCCCCCCTCCGCCCCACGTTCCCGTCCCCCCCTCCGCCCCACGTCCCTGTCCCCCTCTGCCCCACGTCCCTGTCCCCCTCTGCCCCACGTCCCTGTCCCCCTCCGCCCCACGTCCCTGTCCCCCTCCGCCCCATGTCCCTGCCCCCAGCCCAGCACACGTGTCCTTTGTGTTGTTCTCCATCCTTTCCTGACACCCCCCCGTCCTTTCCCGGCACCCCTCTATCTTCTCCTGGCACCCCTCATTTTCTCCTGGCACCCCTCTATCTTCTCCCACTCCCCCCAGTTCTCTTCTCATTCCTCCTATCCTCTCCTGAGCACCCCTCAACTTCTCCCAGCACCCCTAATACTCTCCTGGCACCCCACATCCTCTTCTGACAGCCTTCATCCTCCCCTGGTACCCTGCTCATCCTCCTCATCCTCTCCCGACGCCCCCAAACCCTCTCCCCACACCCTTTATTCTCCCCCTGTACCCCACTTATCTTTTCCTGACGCTCCTAATCCTCTCCCAGCACCCCCTAATCATTTCTCAACACTCCTTCACCTTCTCCCGCTATCCAGTATTCTCTCCTGGCACCCCAATTCTCTTCTGACTCCCCTCAACCTCTCCCAGCACCCCTAGCGCTCTCCTGGCACCCCCCAATGCTATTCTGGCACCCCAAATCCTCTTCTGATAACCTTCATCCATCCCCTGGTACCCTGCTCATCCTCCTCATCCTCTCCCGGCACCCCAAATCCTCTCCCGGCACCCCCACACCCTCTCCCAGCACCCCACACCCTCTCCTGACACCCTAAACTCTCTCCCGACACTCTTTATTCTCTCCTCGCACCCCATTTATCTTTTCTTGACACCCCCAGTCCTCTCCCAGCACCCCCCAATCCTTTCCCAACGCCCTTTATCCTCTCCCGACACGCCCAGTCCTCTCCTGACACCCCCAGTCCTTTCCCAGCACCCCCAATCCTTTCCCAGCACCCCCAATCTTTTCCCGACGCCCCAATCTTTTCCCGACGCCACCAGTCCTCTCCCAGCACCCCCAATCCTTTCCCGACACCCCCAATCCTTTCCCAGCACCCCCAATCCTTTCCCAGCACCCCCAATCCTTTCCTGACACCCCCAATCCTTTCCTGACACCCCCAATCCTTTCCCAGCACCCCCCAATCCTTTCCCAGCACCCCCAATCTTTTCCCGACACCCCCAATCTTTTCCCGACACCCCCAATCCTCTCCCAGCACCCCTAATCCTTTCCTGACATCCCCAGTCCTCTCCCAGCACCCCCAATCCTTTCCCAACGCCCTTTATCCCTTCCCAACACCCCCAGTCCTTTCCCAACACCCCCAATTCCCTCCCAGGACACCCCCAATTCTCCCCCAACGCCCCTCTCATCCCCTCCATCCTCTCCTACCCCATCCTCACCTCACAAATCCCACCCCTCCCGTGCCGCCCCCACCCCTCTCCCCCCTCACCCCCTACCCATACATTGTGCTCCCCCCCCCCCCCAAAAAAATAAACCCCTGACGCCCCTGTCCCCCGCAGCCTTCACCAGCCGGCTGAGCGGGAACCGTGGGGTGCAGTACACCCGCCTGGCCGTCCAGCGAGGCGGCACCTTCCACATGGGGGGCAGCAGCAGCCACAGCAGGTACTTTTGGGGCTCAAGAAGGGGGTCCCCCGCTTTTTTTCGAGGGGTTATAACCTAATTTATCCCCCCCCAGACCTTCGGGGAGCAGCGTGGATAGCCTTTTACGTCTGCGAGGGCGGTTGTTGCTGGATCACGAAGCTCTTTCCTGCCTTTTGGTGCTGCTTTTCGTCGACGAACCGAAACTCAACACCAGCCGCCTCCATCGCGTTCTCCGAAACCTCTGCTACCACGCTCCCACCCGAGGTTGGGTGGTCCGCAGCCTCCTCTCCATCCTCCAACGCAGCAGCGAGAGCGAGCTTTGCCTCGAAGCCCCTCGCGGACCCCCGATATCGGAAGAAAGACCTCGACGAGCGAGCGGACGAACCGGTAGCGCGACCGGTACCGCCGTTGAATCCCGTGGTTTAGATTTATTACATCGTGTCGAAGCTCGAAGTTCGGGACAACTTTCCTGGCTTTCCGTTTCTATGGATGCGGCTTTGGGTTGTCGTACCAACATCTTCCAGATCCAACGAGTTCCGGGACGGAAACACACGGAAAAACACGCCGCCGCCGCCGGTTCCGCCGTTCACATCCATCCCCAGGCCGCCCCCGTTGTCTGCCGGCACGTCCTCGATACCCTCATCCAGCTGGCCAAGGTGAGACGGGGTTTGGAGGGGGGGTGTTGGGGGCTCCTTGGTGGATTTGGGGAGTGCTGGAGGAATTTGGGGTGTACTGGAGTATGTGATGGGGTGGTTGGGGGTCCTAATGGAGCTGGGGGTGTTTTGGGGGCCCTAGGATGTGTTATGGGGGGCTGGGGGCTTCTGAATGGAGCTGGAGGTGTTTTGGGTGGTCCTGGGATGTGTTATGGGGGGCTGGGGGCTTCTGAACGGAGATGGAGGCATTTTGGGGGCCCTGGGGCATTTTGGGGGCTCTGGAGCATGTGATGGGGTGGTTGGGGGTCCTAATGGAGCTGGGGGTGTTTTGGGGGACCCTGGGATGTGTTATGGGGGGCTGGGGGCTTCTGAATGGAGCTGGAGGTGTTTTGGGTGGTCCTGGGATGTGTTATGGGGGGCTGGGGGCTTCTGAACGGAGATGGAGGCGTTTTGGGGGCTCTGGAGCATGTGATGGGGTGGTTGGGGGTCCTAATGGAGCTGGGGGTGTTTTGGGGGCCCTGGGATGTGTTATGGGGGGCTGGGGGCTTCTGAACGGAGCTGGGGGCGTTTTGGGGGCCCTGGGGCATTTTGGGGGCTCTGGAGCATGTGATGGGGTGGTTGGGGTCCTAATGGAGCTGGAGGTGTTTTGGGGGCCCTGGGATGTGTTATGGGGGCTGGGGGCTTCTGAATGGAGCTGGAGGTGTTTTGGGGGCTCTGGGGCATTTTGGGGGCTCTGGAGTATGTGATGGGGTGGTTGGGGGTCCTAATGGAGCTGGGGGTGTTTTGGGGGCCCTGGGGCATTTTGGGGGCCCTGGAGCATGTGATGGGGTGACTGGGGGCTCCTCGTTGGAGCTGGGGGGCTTTGGGGGGCACTGGAGAAATTTGGGGTGCACTGGGGCATCTCCTGGGGTGGCCGGGGGCCCCCCCAAAACTGGGGGTGCTTTGGGGGGGGCACTTGGGGGTTCACCAGAGACCCCAAACCATGGCGGGGACAACTTGGGGACCCCTCCCCAAAATTGGGGACCTCTCCCCAAACTTGGGGTCCCACGTGGGGGGGGTGGGTGTCACCTGGGGGGGCCCCCCGAAACCCACGCTGGGCACTGGGGCACATCCTGGGGGTCGCTGGGAGCCCCCCCCCAGAGCCAGGGACACCCTTGGGGACCCCAAACCGTGGTGGGGACAACTTGGGGACCCCTCCCCAAAATTGGGGACCCCTCCCCGAACTCGGGGTCCCACCTGTGGGGGGAGGGGGGGCTGTCACCTGGGGGGCCCCCCCAAAACCCACGCTGGGCACTGAGGCACATCCTGGGGGGGACAGGGCACATTGGGGGGGACAGACGGACACTGGAGGGTGTTGGGGTGACATTTGGGGGGGGGACGACATCTGGGTGTCCCCCAACTTTGGGGGCTTGTTTTGGGGGTCACCAGCACCCCACTAACCACCCCCCTTTTCTCCCCCCAGGTCTTCCCAGCCACTTCACCCAACAACGAGGCCGAGATCCGACGACCGGCGGAGCGCGACCGCGGCCCCCAAAATCGGGGGCAGCCCCTGTCCTCCCCCGCCTCCCCGACCCCCGCTCCTCCCCCCGCCCCTCCCCCCTTCCACAATTCCTTCTCAATCCCTTCCCCCGCTTTCCGGTAACCTCTCGACCGATTTTTGGGACCTTTTAGTGAAATTGGATAATATGAACGTCAGTCGGAAAGGGAAAAGTTCGGCCAAAACGGGAGCGGGAGGCGGAGGGCCGGAACCGGAAGCGGCCGGTTTGGGTTTAGAAGCGTCGCCTTTGGGTCAATTGATGAATATGTTGTCGCACGGCGTCATCCGTCGCAGCGCGCTCCTGACGGAAAAGCTCCTCCGCCTCCTTTCCCTCATCTCCATCGCCCTCCCCGAAGGAGGGAAAGGGGGCGAAGGGGGGACGGCGCAAAACGTCACCGTGGCGGCGGGGACGGCGGCGGGGACGGCGGCGGGGGCTCCGTCCAGTCCGCCGGCGCAGGGCGGGAGCGGCGCGGGGGGCGCGACGGCTGGTGGTGAGTGAGGGGGGACGTTGGGGACGTCGGGGGACGGGAGGGGGGGACGGGGACGTGGGGACACGGGGATGGGGACGTGGATGGGGACGTGGGGGACGGGGACATGGGGACACAGGGACGGGGACATTGGGATGGGGACATGGATGGGGACATGGGGACATTGGGGTGGGGATGGGGACACGGGGATGGGGACACGGGGATGGGGACATTGGGATGGGGACATGGGGACACAGGGATGGGGACATTGGGGTGGGGACGGGGACACAGGGACGGGACACGGGGATGGGGACATTGGGATGGGGACACAGGGATGGGGACATGGGGACGGGACATGGGGACACAGGGATGGGGACATGGATGGGGACATGGGGACATTGGGGTGGGGACGGGACACGGGATGGGGACACGGGACACGGACGGGACACGGGACGGGGACACGGACGGGACACGGGATGGGGACATTGGGATGGGGACATTGGGATGGGGACATTGGGATGGGGACATGGGGACACAGGGATGGGGACATGGATGGGGACATGGGGACATTGGGGTGGGGACGGGGACACGGGGATGGGGACACGGGACGGGGACATTGGGATGGGGACATGGGGACGGGGACACGGGGATGGGGACATTGGGATGGGGACATTGGGATGGGGACATTGGGAAGGGGACATGGGGACACAGGGATGGGGACACAGGGATGGGGACATGGGGACATTGGGGTGGGGACGGGACACGGGACGGGACACGGGGACGGGACGTGGGGACACGGGGATGGGGACATTGGGATGGGGACGTGGGGGACGGGGACATGGGGACACAGGGACGGGGACATTGGGATGGGGACACGGGGACACGGGGATGGGGACACAGGGATGGGGACATGGGGACATTGGGGTGGGACGGGGACACGGGACGGGACACGGGGACACAGGGATGGGGACACAGGGATGGGGACATGGATGGGGACATGGGGACATTGGGGTGGGGATGGGGACACGGGGACGGGGACATGGGGACATTGGGATGGGGACATGGGGACACGGGGATGGGGATGACAGTGGGGACAGGGACGTGGGGACACAGGGATGGGGACATTGGGATGGGGACGTGGGGGACGGGGACATGGGGACACAGGGACGGGGACATTGGGATGGGGACGTGGGGACACAGGGATGGGGACATTGGGATTGGAATGGGGACATGGGGATGGGGACAGGGACACAGGGACGGGAACACGGGGATGGGGACAGGGGTGGGGCCGTGGGGACAAGGACAGGGACGGGGACACGGGGACACAGGGACACGTGGATGGGGACAAGGCCAGAGGCGGCATCGGGTGGTCGGACGCCCACGCCTGTCCCCCCCGTTGTCCCCCCGTTGTCCCCCCGTTGTCCCCCCCTTGTCCCCCCTTGTCCCCCTTGTCCCCCCTTGTCCCCCGTTGTCCCCAAGCCCCCGCCAAGAGCTCCAAGTCCCCGGCGAAGGGCCCGGAGGGGCCGGACCCCCGCATGGCGGCGACGGGGCTGACCGAGAGCCAGCTCCAGCTCTCCGTCGAGGTGAGCCGGCGCCGCGGGCTTGGCCGCGGGGCGCCTCTGCGGCGTCCCCAAACGTCCCCGACGCCCCGCCACGTCCCCGACGCCCCGTGACGTCCCCGACGCCCCGCCGTGTCCCCTCCCCAAGGTGCTGACGTCCCACTCGTGCTCGGAGGAAGGTCTGGAGGACGCGGCCAACGTCCTCCTCCAGCTCTCTCGCGGCGACGCCGGCACCCGCGACACCGTCCTGCGCCTGCTGCTGAGCGGGGCGCGGCAGCTGGGGGCCACCCTCTGCCGGCAGATCGGTGAGGGGACGGGCGCCTGGCCCGCCCGTGACGTCGTCGGCGCCGCGGCGGCGTGACGCGACGCCGACGTCACCGTTGCCCCCCCCCCCCCCCCCGCCCCCTTTCGCCCGACAGGTACGCTGCTGGCGGAGCTGCGGGAATACAACTTGGAGCAGCAGCGGCGGGCGCAGAGCGAGGCGCCCTCGCCCGAGGGGCTCCCCGAGGAGCAGCCCCCCAGCGCCAAGCTCAAGGGCAAGATGCAGAGCCGGTGAGCCCCGCCCTGCCGTTCACTCTGGTCCCTACTGACGGCTCTTGGGCCCCACCGTTCACTCTGGTCCCTGCTGACAGCTCTCGGGCCCGTGTTCACTCTGGTCCCTACTGACAACTCTTGTCCCCACCGTTCACTCTGGTCCCTACTAATGACTCTTGGTCCCCAGTGTTCACTCTGGTCCCTACTAATGACTCTTGTCCCTGCCAACGACTCTTGGGCCCCACCGTTCACTCCGGTCCCTACTGACGACTCTTGGGCCTGCCATTCACTCTGGTCCCTACTGATGACTCTGGTCCCTACTGATGACTCTTGGGCCCCACCATTCACTCTGGTCCCTACTGACGACTCTTGGGCCCCACCATTCACTCTGGTCCCTACTGATGACTCTCGTCCCTACTGACGACTCTTGGGCCCTACTGACAACTCTTGGTCCCCACCGTTCACTCTGGTCCCTGCTGATGACTCGGGCCCCACCGTTCACTCCGGTCCCTACTGATGACTCTTGGGCCCCACCATTCACTCTGGTCCCTACTGACGACTCTTGGGCCCCACCATTCACTCTGGTCCCTTCTGACGACTCTGGTCCCTACTGACGACTCTTGGGCCCCACCGTTCACTCTGGTCCCTGCTGACGGCTCTTGGTCCCCAGTGTTCACTCTGGTCCCTGCTGACGACTCTTGGGCCCCAGTGTTCACTCTGGTCCCTACTAATGACTCTTGGTCCCCAGTGTTCACTCTGGTCCCTACTAATGACTCTTGGTCCCCAGTGTTCACTCTGGTCCCTACTAATGACTCTTGGTCCCCAGTGTTCACTCTGGTCCCTACTGACGACTCTTGTCCCCACCGTTCCCTCTGGTCCCTACTAACGACTCTTGTCCCTGCCGACGACTCTTGGGCCCCACCGTTCACTCTGGTCCCTACTGATGGCTCTTGGGCCCCACCATTCACTCTGGTCCCTACTGATGACTCTCGTCCCTACTGACGACTCTTGGGCCCTACTGATGACTCTGGTCCCTACTAATGACTCTTGGGCCCCACTGTTCACTCCGGTCCCTACTGACAACTCCAGGTCCCCACCGTTCACTCTGGTCCCTACTGATGACTCTTGTCCCTACTGACAACTCTTGGGCCCCACCGTTCACTCTGGTCCCTACTGATGACTCTCGTCCCTACTGACGACTCTTGGGCCCCACCGTTCACTCTGGTCCCTACTGATGACTCTCATCCCTACTGACGACTCTTGGGCCCCACCGTTCACTCCAGTCCCTACTAATGACTCTTGGTCCCCACTGTTCACTCTGGTCCGTACTGACGACTCTTGGTCCCTACTGACGACTCTTGGTCCCTACTGACAACTCCTGGTCCCCAGTGTTCACTCTGGTCCCTACTAATGACTCTTGGTCCCCAGTGTTCACTCTGGTCCCTACTGATGACTCTTGGTCCCCACTGTTCACTCTGGTCCCTACTGACGATTCTTGGGCCTGCTGTTCACTCTGGTCCCTGCTCATGACTCTCGTCCCTGCTGACGATTCTTGGGCCTGCCGTTCACTCTGCTCCCTGCTGACGAGTCTTGGGGCTCCCGTTCACTCTGGTCCCTACTGATGAGTCTTGATCCCCACCATTCACTTTGGTCCCTACTAATGACTCTGGTCCCTGCTGACGACTCTTGGGCCTGCCGTTCACTCTGGTCCCTACTGATGAGTCTTGTCCCCCACTGTTCACTCTGGTCCCTACTGATGAGTCTGGGGCCTGCTGTTCACTCTGGTCCCTACTGACAACTCTTGTTCCTGCTGTTAACTCTTGCCCATATTGATAATTCTTTCTGCTGCTGTTGACCCTCGCCCCCACTGTTGACCCTCGCCCCCACTGTTAACCCTCGCCCCCACTGTTAACCCTCGCCCCTACTGATAACCTTTGCTCCCACTGTTAACCCTCGCCCCTACCGATAACCTTTGCTCTCACTGTTGACCCTCGCCCCTGCTGTTAACCCTTGCTCCTACTGATAATATTTGCTCCCGCTGTTAACCCTCGCCCCTACTGATGACTCTGGTCCCTGCTGTTAACTCTTGCCCATATTGATAATTCTTTCTGCTGCTGTTGACCCTCGCCCCTACTGATAACCTTTGCTCCCACTGTTAACCCTCGCCCCTACTGATAACCCTCGCCCCCACTGTTAACCCTCGCCCCTACCGATAACCCTTTCCCCCCGCCATTAACTCCCTCCTCCCCCCCGCCCCCGCAGGTTCGACACGGCGGAGAGCGTGGTGATCGTGGCCTCCCAGAAGCGGGCGCTGGGCGGGCGGGAGCTGCAGCTCCCCTCCATGTCGGTCCTCACCTCCAAGACCTCCACGCAGCGCTTCTTCCTCCGCGTCCTGCAGGTCATCATCCAGCTCCGCGACGACACCCGCCGGGCGCACAAGAAAGCCAAGCAGGCCGGCCGCCTGGGTAAGGGCGGGGGGTCCTCCCCCTCCCCCAAAATACCCCCCCCCTCCCCAAATTGCGTCCCCTCACGCCCTGCCTGTGTCCGTCCGTCCGTCCCCCCCCAGGTGCCGGGGGCCTCGGGGCGGCTGGCAGCATCCAGGCAGCCGTCCGGCAGCTGGAGGCCGAGGCCGACGCCATCATACAAATGGTACGTGAGGGCCAGAGGGCCCGGAGGCGGCAGCAGGCAGACACGGTTAGCACGGCCGCCCTTCCTCCCCACCCTCCTCCTCCTCCTCCTCCTCCTCCTCCTGTGCCGCCTTCGCCATCCTCCTCCTCCTCCTCCTCCTGCGCTGCTTCCTCTCTCCTCATCCCGTTCCCCCTCGCCACCGTCCTCCCGCCGTGTCCTGCTCCTCTTCATCTTCGTCCTGCTCCTCTTCATCTTCGTCCTGCTCCTCTTCATCTTCGTCCTCTTCATCTTCGTCCTCTTCATCCTCACGCTCATCCTCCTCTTCATCTTCATGCTCCTCCAACTCATCTTCTCTCCTCGTCCTCTTCCTCCTCTCTCGTCATCCCGGTCCCCCTCGCCGCCATCCTCCTGCCGTGTCCTGCTCCTCCTCTTCATCCTCATCCTCCTCTTCATCCTCATCCTCCTCTTCATCCTCATCCTCCTCTTCATCCTCATCCTCCTCTTGATCTTCATCCTTCTCCAACTCATCTTCTTTTCTTCTCCTCTTCTTCCTCTCTCCTCATCCCATTTCCCCTCACCGCCGTCCTCCTGCCGTGTCCTCCTCCTCTTCATCTTCCTCCTCTTCATCTTCCTCCTCTTCGTCTTCCTCCTCTTCGTCTTCCTCCTCTTCATCTTCCTCCTCATTCTCATTCTCCTCTTGATCTTCAGTCTCATCCTCCTCCAAGTCATCTTCTCTCCTCCTCTTCCTCCTCTCTCCTTATCCCGTTCCCCCTCACCACCTTCATCCCACTGTGTCCTGCTCCTCCTCCTCGTCGTCATCCTCATCCTCCTCATCCTCCTCATCCTTTTCTTCATCTTCATCCTCGTCCTCCTCCAACTCATCTTCTCTCCTCCTCCTCTTCCTCCTCTCTCCTCATCCCATTCCCCCCACAGCCTTCCTCCTGCTGTATCGTGCTCCTTCTCATCCTCCTCATCCTCTTCCCACTCCTCTTCTCATCCCATTCCCCCCATGGCCTTCCTCCTTCTCCTCACCCTCTTCATCCTCATCCTTGTCTTCCTCTTCATCCTCCTCCTCCTCTTCCAGCTCATCCTCTCTCATCTTCCTTCCAGCCTTCCTCCCTCTTCACCCCATTCCTCCTCCTCACCTTCCTCCTCCTCCATTCCCTCCCTGCGCTGCCTCCTCTCTTCTTCCCCTCTCCTCATCCTCCCCCCACCCTTCCTCCCGTTCCCCCCACAGCCTTCCTCACCTTCCTCCTCTCCCTCCTCATCCTCCTCTCCATCCTTTCTCCTCCTCCATTCCCTCCCTCTGCTGCCTCCTCTCTCCTCATCCTCCCCCCACAGCCTTCCTCCCTCTTCGCCCCATTCCTCCTCCTCCTCCCCGTCCTCCCTCCATCCTCATCTTCTTCATCCCCTGTCCCGCTCCTGCTGCTTTTCCTCCTCCTCCTCCTCCCCCCGCGGCTCCCAGTCCCCCCGTCCCCCAAAGCTGCCGGAGCACCGGGGTGTCCCCCCTCCTCAGCTCCCCAGCCCTGGGGGGCGGGGGAAGAGGGGGCTGGGGTCCCCGGGGGGTCCCGGCCCCCTAAACCCGCCCCCTGTCCCCCCCAGTCGGAGGCCGGGCAGGCGGACGCCGCTCCCCGTCGCGACGAGTCGCCCATGGACGTGGACCAGCCCTCGCCCGCCCCGCAGGACGCCCCCTCCGTGGGTGAGAAAACCAGTTCAACCCAGTTCAAACCAGTTAAACCCCCCCCCCGCCCCACCTCAACCGGGCAGCGTACGCATGGCGCTATCCCCCATCCCAGTTAGCGCCCACCAGTTTGTCCCAGTAAGGACGCTGGGCTCTGTCCTGGTTCATGGTGGGGGGGGGTGACCCTGCTCCGTCCTGGGCTCGTACTGGTGCGGGGTGGCGGCGGTATCGCTCAAACGGGGTGCTGCTCCCAGTTTATACTGGTCGGGGGTGGGGGGTGGTAACTGGGAATTGGGGGGGGGGTCCTGACGGTGTCCCCGCCGCAGGCTCGGAGGGTTCGCAGGGGGGGGAGCGGGACGAACGCCCCCCCGAGCTGCCCCTGCTGAGCGAGCAGCTCTGCCTGGACGAGCTCTGGGACATGCTGGGAGAGTGCCTGAAGGAGCTGGAGGAGTCCCACGACCAGCACGCCGTCCTCGGTGGGTACGCCAGGGATTTCGGGGGGGTCCCCGAGACCCCCAGGGTGTCCCCGAGAGCCCCAAAGTGTCCCCCCCAAGACTCCCAGGGCCCTCACACCCAGCGTCCCATCCCGAGCGGGGTGACGTCCCTGCAGCCTCGGGGTGCCCCCCACGTTTTTGGGGTCCCCCCCTACAACCTCATACACCCCCTCCTTAGTGCTACAGACCCCCTGTTATTTTAGGGGCTCCCCCTGTTAATTTAGGGGGTCCCCAAGACCCCCCCAAGGTGTCCCCAAGACCCTCGGGGGTCCCCAGCACAGGGGCTCAGCCCCCTCCAGCCTCAGGGCGCCCCTCAAGTTTTTGGGGTCCCCCCTAACAACCCTGTATGTTCCCCCACAGTGCTACAGACCCCCTGTTATTTTAGGGGCTCCCCCTGTTAATTTAGGGGGTCCCCAAGACCCCCCAAGGTGTCCCCAAGACCCTCAGGGGGTGCCCACCACCGGGGCTCAGCCCCTGCAACCTTGGGGTGCCCCCACATTTTGGGGTCCCCCTTACAACCTCATACACCCCCTCCTTAGTGCTACAGACCCCCTGTTAATTTAGGGGGTCCCCCAGATGTCCCCCAGACCCTCAGGGGTCCCCAAAACCCCCCAGCGATGTCCCCAGCACCCATCACGGTGGCTCTTCCCCATCCAGCATCCCATCCCAAGCGGGGTGACATCCCTGCAGCCTCGGGGTGCCCCCTACATTTTCGGGGTCCCCCCTAACACCCCCTTTCTCCTCCCCCCACCCCCACTCCATCCCTTAGTGCTGCAGCCGGCGGTGGAGGCTTTCTTCCTGGTGCACGCCACGGAGCGGGAGAGCAAACCGCCGGTGCGGGACACGCGGGAAAGCCAGCTGGCCCACATCAAGGACGAGCCACCCCTTTGTCACCCGCCCCCCTCACCCCCGCCACCCCCTCTTCCCTCGACCCCTTCTTCTCCCGAGAACCTTCCTCCATGCACATCTCGGCCAGCCTGCCCCCCGACACCCAGAAATTCCTACGCTTCGCCGGTGAGGAGGGGGGGTTTGGGGGAGCTTGGGGCTTTAGGAGGGATTTGGGGGATTTGGGGGTTTGGGGCTTTAGGAGGGGTTTGGGGAGTCTGGGGCTTTAGGAAGGGGTTTGGGGGATTTGGGGGAGTCTGGGGCTTTAGGAGGGAATTTGGGGGAGTCTGGGCTTTAGGAGGGGTTTGGGGGGATTTGGGGGAGTCTGGGGCTTTAGGAGGGGTTTGGGGGATTTGGGGGAGTCTGGGGCTTTGAGAGGGGGTTTGGGGGAGCTTGGGGCTTTAGGAGGGGATTTGGGGGATTTGGGGGAGTCTGGGGCTTTAGGAGGGGTTTGGGGGAGTCTGGGGCTTTGGGAAGGGGTTTGGGGGATTTGGGGGAGTCTGGGGCTTTAGGAGGGTTTGGGGGGATTTGGGGGAGTCTGGGGCTTTAGGAGGGGTTTGGGGGATTTGGGGAGTCTGGGGCTTTGAGAGGGGGTTTGGGGGAGCTTGGGGCTTTAGGAGGGGTTTGGGGGGATTTGGGGGAGTCTGGGGCTTTAGGAGGGGTTTGGGGGAGTCTGGGGCTTTGGGAAGGGGTTTGGGGGGATTTGGGGGAGTCTGGGGCTTTAGGAGGGGTTTGGGGGATTTGGGGGAGTCTGGGGCTTTAGGAGGGGTTTGGGGGGATTTGGGGGAGTCTGGGGCTGTAGGAGGGGTTTGGGGGGATTTGGGGGAGTCTGGTGCTTTGAGGAGGGGTTTGGGGGAGTCTGGGGCTTTAGGAGGGGGTTTGGGGGATTTGGGGGAGTCTGGGGCTTTGGGAGGGGTTTGGGGGGATTTGGGGGAGTCTGGGGCTTTGAGGAGGGGTTTGGGGGATTTGGGGGAGTCTGGGGCTTTAGGAGGGGTTTGGGTGGGATTTGGGGGAGTCGGGCTTTAGGAGGGGTTTGGGTGGGATTTGGGGGAGTCTGGGGCTTTAGGAGGGGTTTGGGTGGGATTTGGGGGAGTCTGGGGCTTTGGGAGGGGTTTGGGGGAGTCTGGGGCTTTGGGAGGGGGTTTGGGGGGATTTGGGGGAGTCTGGGGCTTTAGGAGGGGATTTGGGGGAGTCTGGGGCTTTGGGAGGGGTTTGGGGGGGATTTGGGGGAGTCTGGGGCTTTGGGAGGGGGTTTGGGGGCAGTCTGGGGCTTTGGGAGGGGTTTGGGGGAGTCTGGGGCTTTGGGAGGGGTTTGGGGGATTTGGGGGAGTCTGGGGCTTTGGGAGGGGTTTGGGGGGGCTTAGGAGGAGCCTGGGGCTTTGGGAGAGGTTTTGGGGGAGTCTGGGGCTTTAGGAGGGGGTTTGGGGGGATTTGAGGGAGTCTGGGGCTTTGGGTGGGATTTGGGGAGTCTGGGGCTTTAGGAGGGGATTTGGGGGAGTCTGGGGCTTTGGGAGGGGTTTGGGGGAGCCTGGAGCTTTGGGAAGGGGTTTGGGGGGCTTAGGAGGAGCCTGGGGCTTTGGGAGAGGTTTTGGGGGGATTTGGGGGGAGTCTGGGGCTTTAGGAAGGGGTTTTGGGGTGGCTTAGGGAGAGCCTGGGGTGTTAGGAGGGGTTGGGGGAGATTTGGGGCGGCTTAGGGGAGCCCGGGGTCTCCTGAAGGGCTTTGGGGGCTCTGTAGGGACCCTGACGTTTTGGGGGCTTCGGGGCTCCGCAGGGAGCCTGGGGCTTTGCGAGGCAGTTTGGGGGGCTCTGCAGGATACTCGGGGATTGGGGACGGGATTTTGGGGGACCCTGGGGGTTTTGGGGGCCGGGGGGGGCTCCTCAAAGGACTTTGTGCCCCCAGGCAGGATTTGGGGTGGGGGTTTGTATTTGCCGTTGGCCGATGGCGGGGGACACGGGGATAAGTTTGGGGTACCCAGCCCTCGCAGAGGGGACCGAATCGCACCTCCCCGGCAGCTCTAGATGAAAGAATTGGGGGGTGAGGGGGGGTCCCAACATTTGGGGGGCCCCCAAACTCTCCCCTCCCCTTTTTCCAGAGACCCACCGGACGGTGCTGAACCAGATCCTGCGTCAATCCACCACCCACTTGGCCGACGGTCCCTTCGCCGTCCTCGTCGACTACATCCGCGTCCTCGACTTCGACGTCAAGCGCAAGTACGTGGATTTGGGGGGGACTGGGGGTCCCCCAAAAATCCTTGACACCCCCTTTTTTACCTTTACCCCCCCCCCCCCCCAAGGTATTTCCGACAGGAGCTGGAGCGGCTGGACGAGGGGTTGCGGAAGGAGGACATGGCCGTCCACGTCCGCCGCGACCACGTCTTCGAGGATTCCTACCGCGAGCTGCACCGCAAATCCCCCGAGGAGATGAAGAACCGCCTGTGAGGGGCCCCGCCGCGCCCCCCCAGAGCCCCCCAAATTCCCCCGGAGCGCCCCCCAAATCTCCTCAGACCCCCCCCCCCCGCCCCGGGTTGGGGACAGGGGGAAGGGACCGTGGTTGGGTTTTGGGGGGTGAGGGAGGGTCAGGGTTGGGTTTAGGGGTACGTGGGACCCCCCCCGGTCCAGGACTGTGTGAGGGGTTTTGGGGGGGGACCCCAGGGATGGGTTTGGGGGTTACGTGAAGGCCTTGGGGTCCCCCAGGCCCCCTAAAACACCTCCCAGTCCCCCCAAAACATCCTCCAGCCCCCTAAACACCCCCAGCCCCCAGATCACCCCTAAACCCCCTGCAACACCCCAGGCCCCATAAACACCTCGCAGCCCCCTAAACACCTCGCAGCCCCCTAAACATCGCTCAGGCCCCCAAATCACCCCTGAACCCCCTGCAACATCCCTCAGGCCCTCAAACACCCCAGCCCCCTAAACCCCCTGCAACACCCTTTAGGCCCCCAAAACACCCCCAGCCCCCAAAACTCCTCCCAGTCCCCCTAAACACCCCTCAGGCCCCCCAAATGACCCCTAAACCCTCCTGCAACACCCCTCAGGCCCCTCAGACATCCCCCAGCCCCCCAAAACACCCCGCAGCCCCCAAGTGACCCCTAAACCCCTCTGCAACACCCCAGGCCCCTGAAAACATCCTCCAGGCCCCTAAAACACCCCCGGCAGCCCTCCCAAACACCCCCCCAGCCCCCTAAGCACCCCCAGCCCCCTAAACACCCTGCAGGCCCCCAAAACCCCCCAACCCCCCCAAAATACCCCCCTACGTGTGTCTTTTCCCCCGCCCAGGTACATCGTCTTCGAGGGCGAGGAGGGGCAGGACGCGGGGGGCCTGCTGCGGGAGTGGTACATGATCATCTCGCGGGAGATGTTCAACCCCATGTACGCCCTGTTCCGCACCTCGCCGGGTGACAGGGTCACCTACACCATCAACCCCTCCTCCCACTGCAACCCCAACCACCTCAGCTACTTCAAGTTCGTGGGGCGCATCGTGGCCAAGGCCGTCTACGACAACCGTCTCCTCGAGTGTTATTTCACCCGTTCCTTCTATAAGCACATCCTGGGCAAGTCTGTCCGGTAAGGGGGGGGTACAGCAGGCTGTTGAACCCCCTTTTTTGGGGTGCTGAACGCCCTGGTGGGGTGGTGAACCCCCTTACGGGGTGATGAACACCTTCATAGGGTGATGAACACCTTCACAGGGTGGTGAACCCCCTTTTTGGGGTGATGAACACCTTCGTAGGGTGTTGAACCCCCTTTTTGGGGTGGTGAACCCCCTTACAGGGTGATGAACACCTTCGTAGGGTGGTGAACCCTCTTTTTGGGGTGATGAACGCCTTCATAGGGTGTTAAACCCCCTTTTTGGGGTGGTGAACCCCCTTACAGGGTGATGAACACCTTCATAGGGTGGTGAACCCCCTTTTTGGGGTGATGAACGCCTTCGTAGGGTGTTAAACCCCCTTCTTGGGGTGGTGAACCCCCTTACGGGGTGATGAACACCTTCATAGGGTGGTGAACCCCCTTTTTGGGGTGATGAACGCCTTCATAGGGTGGTGAACCCCCTTTTTGGGGTGGCGAACACCTTCATAGGGTGGTGAACCCCCTTTTTGGGGTGATGAACGCCTTCGTGGGGTGGTGAACCCCCTTATGGGGTGGTGAACCCCCTTTTTGGGGTGGCGAACACCTTCGTAGGGTGGTGAACCCCCTTTTTGGGGTGGCGAACGCCTTCATAGGGTGGTGAACCCTCTTTTTGGGGTGATGAACGCCTTCATAGGGTGTTAAACCCCCTTCTTGGGGTGTTGAACCCCCTTACGGGGTGATGAACACCTTCATAGGGTGGTGAACCCTCTTTTTGGGGTGATGAACGCCTTCATAAGGTCTTAAACCCCCTTTTTGGGGTGGTGAACCCCCTTACAGGGTGATGAACACCTTCATGGGGTGGTGAACCCCCTTTTTGGGGTGGCGAACGCCTTCATAGGGTGTTGAACCCCCTTTTTGGGGTGGCGAACCCCCTTTTTGGGGTGGCGAACACCTTCATAGGGTGGCAAACCCCCTTTTTGGGGTGGCAAACACCTTCATAGGGTGGTGAACCCCCTTTTTGGGGTGATGAACACCTTCATAGGGTGTTAAACCCCCTTCTTGGGGTGGTGAACCCCCTTACGGGGTGATGAACACCTTCATAGGGTGATGAACACCTTCATAGGGTGGTGAACCCCCTTTTTGGGGTGATGAACACCTTCATAGAGCGGTGAACCCCCTTCTTGGGGTGTTGAATCTCATGGGAGGGGTGTTGAATGCCCCTCATGGGGTGCTGAACCACCTCATGGGGTGTTGAACCTCTTGTTGGGGGGTTGAACCAGGTCACGGGGTGTTCAACCTCCTGGGGGGGTGTTGAACCCCCTTTTTGGGGTGTTGAATGCTCCTCATGGGCTGTTGAAACCCTTTACGGGGTGTTGAAGCCCCTGATGGGGTGGTGAACCCCCTTTTTGATGCATAGAAACCCCCTCCCGGGGTGTTGAACCCCCCAATGGGTTGTTGAACCCCCTTTTTGGGGTGTTGAACCCCCTTTTTGGGGCATTGAACCACTTTATGGGGTGTGTTGAACACTCACAGGGTGTTGAACCCCACTTTTTGGGGTGTTGAACCACTTTACGGGGTGTTGAACACTCTCCCAGGGTGTTGAACCCCCTTTTTGGGGTGTCAAACCCCCCTCACAGGGTGTTGAACCCCCTTTTTGGGGTGTTGAACCCCTTTACAGGCTGTCGAACACTCTCCCAGGGTGTTGCACCCCTTTTTTGGGGTGTTGAACCCCCTTTTTGGAGCATTGAACCACTTTACGGGGTGTTGAACACTCCCAGGGTGTTGAACCCCCTTTTTGGGGTGTCAAACCCTCCTCACAGGGTGTTGAACCCCCTTTTTGGGGTGTTGAACCCTCCTCACAGGGTGTTGAACCCCTTTACAGGCTGTCGAACACTCTCCCAGGGTGTTGAACCCCCTTTTTGGGGTGTTGAACCCTCCTCACAGGGTGTTGAACCCCCTTTTTGGGGTGTCGAACCACTTTACGGGGTGTTGAACACTCCCAGGGTGCTGAACCCCCTTTTTGGGGTGTTGAACCCCCCTTTTTGGGGTGTTGTCCCCCCCCGGCACAGGTACACGGACATGGAGAGCGAGGACTACCACTTCTACCAGGGCCTGGTCTACCTGCTGGAGAACGACGTCTCCACCCTGGGCTACGACCTCACCTTCAGCACCGAGGTGCGCGTCACCCCCGGGGACCCAGGGGACCCCCAGGGGACCCAGGGGCGCGGGGACCCCCCCGAAAACAAAGGCAGCGGGGTCCTCCCGCACCCCAAGATCTCCCTACGGTTGACGGCGCCTGGGGAAGGGTCCTCCTGCTCGGGGGGTGTCCCCTCTCGCCCGGAGGTGTCCCCTCTGTCCCAAGGGTGTCCCCCTGCTCTGGGGGTGTCACCTCTGTCCCAGGGGTGTCCCCTGTGTCCCAAGAGCATCCCCCTGCTCTGGGGGTGTCCCCTCTGTGCCAGGGGTGTCCCCCTGCTCTGGGGGTGTCCCCTGTGTCTCAAGGGTGTCCCCCTGCTCTGGGGGTGTCACCTCTGTCCCAGGGGTGTCCCCTGCTCAAGGGGTGTCCCCTGTGTCCCAAGAGCATCCCCCTGCTCTGGGGGTGTCCCCTCTGTCTCGGGGGTGTCCCCCTGCTCTGGGGGTGTCCCCTCTGTCTCGGGGGTGTCCCCCTGCTCTGGGGGTGTCCCCTGTGTCCCAAGGGTGTCCCCTCTGTCTTGGGGGTGTCCCCTCTGTCCCAGAGGTGTCCCCTGCTCAAGGGGTGTCCCCTATGTCCCAAGAGTGTCCCCCTGCTCTGGGAGTGTCCCCTTTGTCCCAGGGGTGTCCCCCTGCTCGGGGGGTGTCCCAAGGGTGTCCCCTCTGTCCCGGGGGTGTCCCCCTGCTCTGGGGGTGTCCCCTCTGTCCCGGGGCTGTCCCTCCTACTCCGGGGGTGTCCCCTCACCCTGCCCACCCTGGAGCTGTCCCCTCTGTCCCAGGGGAGTGTCGTCGTGTCCGTCCGTCCGTCCCCCCTTTACCCCCCGGGGTTTGTCCCCCTCCCTGCCCCGGTGACACCCCCCACCCGTCCCCAGGTGCAGGAGTTTGGGGTGTGCGAGGTGCGGGACCTGAAGCCCAACGGGGCCAACGTGCTGGTGACGGAGGAGAACAAGAAGGAGTACGTCCACCTCGTCTGCCAGATGCGCATGACCGGTGAGCGCCGGCGGGTTTGGGGGTGCCACGAAGGGGTGTCCCCAACACCCCCTGATCCTCCTCTGTTTGTGTGTGTGTGTGTCGTGTGTCCCCCCCCCCCAAATCCCCGCAGGCGCCATCCGGAAGCAGTTAGCCGCTTTTTTGGAAGGTTTCTACGAGATCATCCCTAAACGTCTCATCTCCATCTTTACGGAGCAAGAATTGGAACTTCTCATCTCCGGGTTGCCCACCATCGACATCGACGACCTCAAGGCCAACACCGAGTACCACAAATACCAGGGCAACTCCATCCAGGTGGGGTTTTACCCCCCAAAAAAACCCCCAAACCCTTATTTTGGAGGTTTTTGGTGGGGGCGGGGGCTGATGTGGTCGCGTCCTACCTCAGATCCAGTGGTTCTGGCGAGCGTTGAGGTCCTTCGATCAGGCGGACCGAGCCAAGTTCCTGCAGTTCGTGACGGGGACGTCCAAGGTGCCGCTGCAGGGTTTCGCCGCCCTGGAAGGGATGAACGGCATCCAGAAATTCCAGATCCACCGCGACGACCGCTCCACCGACCGCCTGCCCTCCGCCCACACCTGGTACGGGGACGGTCCCCGGGGCGGGGGCGTGGGGACACGGGGAGGTGGGACTGGGGACGGGGGCAGGTCAGCGGGGTGGGATGGGGACACAGGGGTGAGGTGGGATGGGGACACAGGGATGTGAGGACACACAGGTGAGGTGGCACTGGGGGGACATGGGGATGGGGACACAGGGGGGACACACGGGCAGGTCACCAGGGTGGGATGGGGACACAGGGGTGAGGTGGGGTGGGGGACATGGGGACACAGGGAGGTGGGACTGGGGATGGGGGTGGGATGGGGACACACAGGTGAGGTGGCACTGGGGGGACATGGGGATGGGGACACAGGGGGACACAGGGGTGAGGTGGCACTGGGGGGACACAGGGATGTGAGGACACACAGGTGAGGTGGCACTGGGGCGACATGGGGATGGGGACACAGGGGTGAGGTGGCACTGGGGGGGGGACATGGGGATGGGGACACAGGGGGACACACGGGCAGGTCACCGGGGTGGGATGGGGGGACATGGGTGAGGTGGCACTGGGGGGACATGGGGACACAGGGAGGTGGGACTGGGGATGGGGTGGGATGGGGACACATGGGTGAGGTGGCACTGGGGGGGACATGGGGATGGGGACACGGGGGACACACAGGCAGGTCACCGGGGTGGGATGGGGGGACATGGGTGAGGTGGCACTGGGGGGACATGGGGATGGGGACACAATGGGGACACAGGGATGTGAGGACACACGGGTGAGGTGGCACTGGGGGGACATGGGGATGGGGACACAGGGATGTGAGGTGGCACTGGGGGGACATGGGGATGGGGACACAGGGATGTGAGGTGGCACTGGGGGGGGACATGGGGATGGGGACACAGGGGGACACACGGGCAGGTCACCGGGGTGGGATGGGGGACATGGGGATGGGGACACAATGGGGACACAGGGATGTGAGGACACACAGGTGAGGTGGCACTGGGGGGACATGGGGACACAGGGAGGTGGGACTGGGGATGGGGGTGGGATGGGGACACATGGGTGAGGTGGCACTGGGGGGGGGCATGGGGATGGGGACACAGGGACATAGAGGTGAGGTGGCACTGGGGGGACATGGGGATGGGGACACAGGGATGTGAGGACACACGGGCAGGTCACCGGGGTGGGATGGGGGACATGGGTGAGGTGGCACTGGGGGACATGGGGATGGGGACACAATGGGGACACACGGGCAGGTCACCGGGGTGGGATGGGGACACACAGGTGAGGTGGCACTGGGGGGACATGGGGACACAGGGAGGTGGGACTGGGGATGGGGGCAGGTCAGCGGGGTGGGATGGGGACACGGGTGAGGTGGCACTGGGGACAAGGGGATGGGGACAGGGACACGAAGGGCAGGTCACTAGGGTGGGATGGGGACAGAGGGGGACACACGGGCAGGTCAGCGGGGTGGGATGGGGACACAGGGGTGAGGTGGCACTGGGGGGACACAAGGGGGTGGGATGTGGACACAGGGACATGAGGATACGCAGGTGAGGTGACAGTGGGGGACAAGGAGTTGGGGGCCAGAAGGGCAGGGCACCGGGGCAGGATGGGGACATGGGGACAAAACTGGGACGCAGAACAAGAGCAGGTCACCGGGGTGGGACAGGGACACAGCGGAGGTGGCACTGGGGGGGGGGGGGGGGATGGAACGGGGGACACGGGGCCGATGACCCACGAGGCGAGACCCCAGCTCCAACCCCCAGAGCGAGGAAGCACCTTAGTGGGGGGGGGGGGGGGGGGGTGTGACAATGACGCGGTGACAACCCTGCGACGCGGTGACAACCCCGCGTGACACTGGCGTGGGGGGTGTTTGTCCCCTCAAAGCTTCAACCAGCTGGACCTGCCGGCCTACGAGAGCTACGAGAAGCTGCGGCACATGCTGCTGCTGGCCATCCAGGAGTGCTCCGAGGGCTTCGGGCTGGCGTAGCGGGGGGGGGGGCACCCCCAGACCCTCCCCTTCCCCCCCCCCCCAAAAAAAAAAAAAAAACCACAACAAAAAAAACCACCCCACCACCTCCCCTCCCCCACCGCGGGGCGGGCGCGGCAGAGGCGGCAAAGGATCTATAAATATATATATATATTTTTTGGTTTCGTTGGCTTTTTTTTGTTGTTGTTGTTTTCGGTTTTTCAAGGGTTGGTTTTGGTTTTTTCGGGGGTTTTTTTTTGGTTGTTTTTCTCTGTTTGGGGGGTATTCCCCTCCCCCCCACACCCCGTGTTGGGGTTTTGGGGGGGGGGACAGGGATGGTGTAGGGTGGGAGGACCCCCTCCCCCCCAAATTATATATAAGAGGAGGTTTGGCCCCCTACCCCAAAATTGAGAGAAAAAAGTTAAAAAGGAATAAAAAAAGTGCACTCTTGGTAAGGGCAGTCCCGGTCGTTTTTGGGAGGGGTGGTGTTATGGTAGCCGCCATTTTGGGTGTGGCGGTGGCAGGGTGCGGCCGCCATCTTGGGGGCGGGGTGGGTGCTGGCCCCGGTACAGTGGAGGCGGCCATTTTGAGTGTGGCAATGAAGCGTAGCGCCCGCCATCTTGAGTGTGGCAATAAGTACGCATCACCACCACCCTCGTGAAACGTCCGCCATTTTGAGTGTGGCAGTATGAAAGCGTGTCCGCCATATTGGACGGGTGGCATGTTGTGTCAGCCATCTTGTGTGTGGCACGGGAGTCCCCAGCCATTTTGGGTGTGGCGGTGGCCCCGTGTATCAGATATCTTGGACGTGGTGGTTGCCGCCCTTTGAGTCGCCATCTTGGGTGTGGCGGTGGGAGTGCCGTGGCAGCCATCTTGGGTGCGGCAGTGGCGCCTGTGCGGCCGGAAGAGGCGGTGTTTAACTAGTAAAGGACGGAAGTGACGTCGCAGCGACACCACCGGCGTGAGCGCTTTGCCGGGGGCGCAGCCATGACCCGCTCCCGTGAGTCCTGGGGGGCTGGGGGGGATCGGGGGGGGGTTTTGGGGACCCCTCCCCTTCACTCCGCCCTTCTCTGCAGGGCGACAAGTGGAGGCTGCCCGGAGGAAGCGGGTCCAGGTGAGCCCCCCCAAAAAAAACCCAGGGGATGTGAGGTGGGGGGTAGCGGCTGGGTTTGGGGTGCCAGCCCCCCCCCCCTCAGACCGTGTGTGTGCCCCCCCTCTTCCCCGTAGGCAAAACGCACGAAGGCAGCGGGGAAAAAAGACCCAGGGATTCCACAGCTGGGCCGCTTCACCGCGCACGTCAAGCAGCAGAACGAAAACAGGCAGAAAAGGGTAAAAAAAAAAAAATAAAGGGAAGGGGTAGGGGGGAGTTTGGGGTGCCCCCCCCCCAAGGTTTTGAACCCCCTCACTGTGTCCTCGCAGGCGGCGCAGGCCAGGCAGCGGCAGGAGGAGGCCCGGGAGACGGAGGTGGGACGGCGACGGAGCCTGGCTGGGCTGCAGCACGATGCCCTGCGGCGACAGCGGGAGTTTGAGCGCAAGGTGGGATGTTGGGGGTACCCATTTTTGGGGGGGGGACACACACGACACGACACACACCTCCCCAGATAGCGGGGTACCCCCCCCGTAACGCGGGGTGTCGCGTAGGAGGGGGCGGCGACCCAGCCCGACGCGCAAGAAGAGGCCTCGTTGCGGCACTACGGGCGGGAGCTGCGCAAGGTGAGTGCCTGGGAGGGGTTTGGGGGGGGGTTTGGGGGTCTCCCCCCACCCTGAACCCCCTCTTTGGCAGGTGCTGGCAGCGTCCGACGTGGTTCTGGAGGTGCTGGATGCCCGCGACCCCCAAGGTTGCCGCAGCCCGCAGCTGGAAGCCGCCGTCCGGCAGGCCGGCCACCGCCAGCGCCTGGTGCTTGTCCTCAACAAGATCGGTACGCGAGGGATTTTGGGGGGTGGTGAGGGTCCCCATTTTTTGCAGGTGACACGGAAACACCCCTTTTTTGTCTCTTTTTGTCCCCTCTCCCCAGACCTGGTGCCGCGGGACGTGGTGGCGGCGTGGCTGAAGCACCTGCGAGCCGAGTTCCCCACCGTGGCCTTCAAGGCGTGCACGCAGCTGCAGAGCCACAACCTGGTGGGGTCCCTGGAAAAAAAACAAAGGGGGGGAGGGTGATTTTGGGGGGAGGGGGGGTCCCTGCTGTCCCCAGCAACCGTGTTGTCCCCCCCCTACAGAAGCAGAGCCGTTTGCCGGTGGCGATGGCCCCGGAGGAGGTCCTGGCGGGGGGAGCGTGCGTGGGTGCTGACTGTTTACTCCGCGTCCTGGCTAACTACAGCCGCTCCGGGGAGGTGAAAACGACCATCACCGTGGGCGTCGTGGGTGAGCGGGGGTCTGCAAGGGGTGGGGGCAGGTTTTGGGGATCCCCTGCTGACCGCTAAACACCCCCACCCCCCCCGCTCCCCCCAGGGTACCCCAACGTGGGCAAGAGCAGTCTCATCAACAGCCTGAAACGGAGCCGGGCCTGCGGGGTAGGGGCGGTGCCGGGTGTCACCAGGTGAGCCCCGCCCCCCGGGGGAGGAGCCTGCACTGACCCCACCCTCCCAGGTGGGAAGGGAGGGGCTTGTGAAGCCCCGCCCCTTGACCCCACCCTCTTTTAGGTGCCTGCAGGCAGTACAGCTGGACCGCCACATCCAGCTGTTGGACTGTCCCGGCGTTGTCATGACGACGGGGGCCCCCCCCGCCGCCGCCCCCCTGAGGGGAGCCCTGGCCCCCCAGCGCCTGCGGGACCCCCTCAGCCCCGCCATCGCCATCCTGCGCCGCTGCCCCCCCGAACAGGTGGGTGGGGGACCCCCCCTTGGGGGCTCAGGCCTGTTGCCATGGCGACTAGGGGTGTTGGAGAACTCCCTGAGGGCCTTAGGCCTGTCGCCATGGCAACTAGGGGTGTTTGGGGAACCCCCTTAGGGCCTTAGGCTTGTTGCCATGGCGACTACGGGTGTTCAGGAACACCCTTAGGGCCTTAGACCTGTTACCATAGCTAATAGGGGTGTTGGGGCGGAGCTCAGCCCTGTTACTATGGCAACTAGGAGTGTTTGAGGACCCCTCCTTAGGAACTTAGGCCTGTTGCCATGGCAACTAGGGGTGTTGGGGGGGGGCACAGACCTGTTGTCACAATGACTTACCAGTGTTGGGGAAACCCCCTTTAGGGCCTTATGTCTGTTGCCACGGCGACTAGGGGTGTTGGGGGGTTTTCAGGCTTGTCGCCATGGTAACTAGGGGTGTTGAGGAACCCCCTTAGGGACTGAGTGCTGTTACCATGGCAGCTGGGGGGGGGGCTCAGCCCTGTTGCCATGGTGACTGGGGGCCTCAGGCCTGTCGCCATGGTGAGTAGGGGTGTTGGAGAGGGCGCAGACTAGTCGCCATGGCAACTAGGGGTGTTTGGGGACCCCCCCTTAGGACCTTAGGCCTGTTGCTATGGTGACTAGGGGTGTTGGGGGGCTCAGGCCTGTTGCCACAGCAACTAGGGGTGTTGGGGAACCCCCTCGGGGGGATTCAGACCTGTTGCTATGGGGACCCAGAGTATGTGGGGACCCCCCGTTGCCACGGCAACAGGGAGGGGGTGTTTTTGAGGTCCCCCTCCCCCCCTTGGCATTTCCACCCTATTTTGGCCCCAAAGCGGGGAGCCAAGGAGAGAGGTGGGGGCTGTGGGGTGACAACAGCCCGGGATGGGGTGACAAGACCCCGTGTGTGCCCCCACCCCACCCCCCAACAGCTGAGCAAGCTTTACGGGGTCCCCCCCTGCGCCGACCCCCAGCAATTCCTGTCCCACCTGGCCCGGCGACAGGGCCGGCTCCGTCCCGGGGGGCTGCCGGACCCTCACGCCGCCGCCGTAGCCCTGCTGTGCGACTGGACCAGGTGGGTGAGTGGGGGACAGGACACTTTTGGGGGGGGTGGGGGGGGGTCTCCCCACACCCTGACCCATTTTTGAGGGGCTTAGGTGGGTCTCCCCACGCCTTGACCCCTTTTTTTTGGGGGGGGGGGGGTCTCCCACACCCTGACCCCCATTTTCTGCTGTAGCGGGAAGATCTCCTACTACACCCACCCCCCCAAAACACAGGGGGTGCAGCTGGAGGCCCAGATCCTGACAGCGCTGGGGCCGGCGCTCGACCTGGAGGCACTGGAGAGGGGCGACGCTGAGGCGCTGGCAGGTGAGAAGTGGGGGATCCCCCCCTTTTGTACCCTGGGGTGACCCCCCCAAAACTTACCTGGTCCCCCTGCAGCTGTACCAGCGACGGTGACAGGAATCGGGCTGTCCCCGTGTGTCCCCGAGGTGGAGGAAGAGGAGGAGAAATCCAGTGGGGAGGATGAAACAGCCATGGAGGATGACAACGGTGACCTGGAGGTGCAGAAGGAATTGGGGGTTTGCTGAGGGGTGGGGGTTTTTTTGGGGGAGGGCTGATGGGTTTATCTTTGATTTCCCCCCCTACTCCAGCTCGGCGCGGTGACAGTGGAGCTGAAGCCCCGGGTGAAGACGGGGGGTGGCGGGGAGGGGTCCGCACCCCGTGCCCCCCGTTTGGAGGAGGTGGTTGCCCTCCACCCTCTGCTACAGGGCCAGGGGCTGCGGGCTGCCAGCAAACGGAGGAAAAAGCTGCGAAAAAGAGCGGGTGAGCAAAGACACCCCCTTTTTCCCCATCCCCCTGACCTCCCCAAAACCTCCCTGACCCCCCCGAAATCCTCCTGATCCCCCCCAAACTGAAATCATCCCCCTCCTCACAGAGAAAATCGCCACAAAGCTTTCGGAGGCGCTGGAGACGGCCATGCAGCTCTGAGCACGAGGTGTTTGCAATAGAGCTTTATTTTTTAAGCGAAGAATGGTTACAAAAATTTTAAAAAGAGGCACTTTTTGAAATAAAAGCATGGGTGGAACGGGAGGTGCAATTTGGGGGGGTGGTCCTGGGGGTCTGTTGACCAGGAGGTTGGATTGTGGAGGCTTGGGGGGGGGGGTGGAGAGGGGTCCCCAAATCCCCATGGAGGTTTTGGGGGGGCTCACCCCATCTCCCCAGCTGGCAGGGATAGAATGGGGATGTGAGACACCCCCCCCCAGTTTGGGGGGGATCCTATTTTTCCAGCTGGTTCAGCAGACGCAACACTTAGCTCCCAGGGGCGCTTGGTAAACCCCAAAATTGGGATTAAGGGGGGGCTCAACTGTGGGGGGGGCAGTCAGAGGGGGGTGCACCGCCATTATTTAGGGCACCCCATTTCCATTTCTTAGCCTTCCCCATTCTCTATATGGCAGCCTATGTCACACCTTGACAATAAATAACTCCTTCCCAACCCTGCAGAGCACCCCAAAATCCATGCTGGACCCCCACCACCGCATTCTGTGATCCCAACTGCTCCCCAAAATCCTCTGTACAGCCCCAAAACAAACAGTATCATCTTCTGCGTGTCCCAAATTGTCCGCCTTACCCCTCATGGTGTTCTCAGCTGTGCAGTGTAGGTGATGAAGGTGTCCTTGAGGTTGCGGGCTGCAGGGTTCCCCCCATATCCCAGGGCCAGGCTGGGGGGGGTTGAGTCATAGGCAGCGCTCTGCCCTCAGCCTCGGCCGCCATTTTGTTGGCTCTTCCTCCACCTGAGGAAAAGGCTCTGGAGGTGCATTAGGAGGGGCGGGGGCAACACAGCTGCTTTAAATGCGTTTATTTAGGCGAGGGGAGGGGTAAAATCGGTCACTTCGGGTTGTTTGGGGGTGCTTTTGTCTTGTTTTTAACGGTTGAAGCGGCGCGGCCGTTGGGCGCCATTTTGTCACCCTGAGAGAAAAGCGGGGGCGCGCGCGGCGCTTTTCCCGCCTTTTTTGCCACCTGAGGGGAGTGGGGCGCGAGGCGAGCCTCGCGGCCGCCGGCCCGCACGTGCAGGGGCGGGAGGAGCCAGCGCGGCGGCTCGCCCAATCGCGGTGCGAAGAGGGGGCGGTGGGTGGGATGAAGGCGGTGCTCGGGCCAATAGGAGGCGGGGCTGTCTGGTGTGGGCGGGGTCGCTGGGGGCGCATGCGCAGGGGGGCGGGCGCGCAGGCGCGGCGTGAGGGAAGCGGGTAACGGCGGCGGTGCTGGGTCGTTTTAACAGCCCCTGTGGGCCGTCTGTGGCCTAGTTGAGGGGGGGGGGGGGGTGTGGGGGGTAGCCTCGTCGCAGTTTCAGCCCGTGTGGCGCTTCTCTTCCCTTCAGAGCTGCTGTGAAAAATGTTCCAGAGGAAGCGCAGCAAAGGGTCTGGCTTCTCTCAGGTAAGGGACTGCCTTCCCCGCTCCACCTTCCTCTTCTCCCCTGGGGGTGTGGTCTCCCTCCGCAGCAGCATTTCCTTGGCCTTTTCCGCCGCAGGGAGACGATGGAGATAAGGATTTTAACCTGAGCCAGATGCCGACGCACAGCCAGGTGCAGAGGAACTTGGAGAGGCGCTCCCAGGATCAAGTGAATCAGAAGGTGGGTTGAGGTGATCCCCTCTCCACCCTTTCCTGTAGTGATGTATCTTAGTTGCTCTATTATTACTCAGTTTTCGGCCTTGCCGCCTTCTTTCTCGTACAGGTGAGCGAGTTGGTTCAGTTTCTTCTTGTGAAAGATCAGAAAAAGATCCCCATCAAGAGAGCGGGTGAGTTTAGGGGAGCCCCCTCTCAAAGGTTTGCGACCCCCAAAACCTTACTGCCCTTGGGGAGTTCCCTCAGAGATTCTGTTTCCTTTCCTCACAGATATCCTGAAGAAAGTAATCCGAGAATACAAAGATGTTTACTCGGAGATTGTCAACCGGGCAGGCAGGACCCTGCAGCAGGTGGGGAGGGGCAGGGTGAGTGAGGGGTGGGTTTGAGGAAGGGGGAGACCCCCTGCTAAATTAACCCTTCGCCTCTCGCAGGTATTTGGGCTGCAGCTGGTGGAGATCGACACCAAACACCACATCTACATCCTCATCAGCAACCTGCCCCGCGCCAAGGGGGAGACCCTGCACCGGTGAGGGTGGACCCCTGGGTGATTTTGGGGGGTCGGGGGTGCAGACCCCATCGAGAACGCGTGTCCCCCGTGGGTGACGCGTCTCTCCGTCTGCCACAGGGACAACCAGACGGCCAAGCTGGGGCTCCTCATCATCATCCTCAGCTTCATCTTCATGAAGGGCAACTCACCCAAAGACAGTGAGCCCCCCCAAACCCCTCTCCCTGTACCCCATTTCCCCTTTGTGCCCCCCCCCCCCCTCACGCTGACACCCCCTTTTCCAGGTGCCGTGTGGGAATTCCTCCGCCGGCTCCGGGTGCAACCAGGGTAGGATATGGAAGCGGGAGGGAAACGACGCATAAAGGGGGGGGGGACACACACGGGGCTCGTTGCTGCCGCATCTCGTTAACCCCGCCGCCCTCAGGGAGCGACACGAGGTCTTCGGCGACGTCAAGAAGCTGGTGACGGAGGAGTTTGTACGGCAGAAGTGAGTCCGAGGGGGCTGGGTTTGGGGGTGTAAGGGGGGCGTCCCCCTGCTTTTAGACCCTGGGGTTCCCCTCCCGGTGTGCACAGAGCAGCCCCGGCGCCAGCCTCGGCCGGGCTGTTTATACCGCACCGCAGAGAAAAACCCCCGCAGCCCCCCCCCCAGCTTCGCCCAGCGACTTGAGGGGTTCGTCGTGGGGTTGGGGAGTGCCGGACAACTCCCCCCCCCCCCCCCCCCGGGGTCCCGCAAAATGCGCTGGGGGTGGGGGAGGTTCACCACCCCCTTACAGGTACCTGGAGATCACCCCCATCCCCTGACGGATCCCCCGAATTCAAGTACCAGTGGGGACCACGGGCGGTCAAGGAGACCTCCAAGAAGGACGTGCTGCGCTTCGTGGCGAAGGTGAGGCCGTGTTGGGGGGCGGCCCTGCGTTTGGGGGGGCCCCCGGGCTCAATTTGACACCCCCTTCCCTTTTTCTCCCCCTTGCCCCCCAGATCCAAGGGAAGGACCCCACGTTCTGGAAGAGCCAGTACAAGGAGGCCGAGGCCACCCCCTAATCCGCCCCTCCCACCCCCAAATAAAGGTGCTCTTTTGGGGTGCAGCCCTACAATTTCCAGACTCAGTGCTTCGTTAAGGCAAGGTTTAATTTGGGGGGGCCCCCCCCCGGGGCCCCCTCAATAGTGCTCGGGGACGGTGACCAGGGCTTCGGCGGGGGGACGGCTGATGTCGACGTTCTGTGGGGTAAAGAATTGAGGTTTGGGGGGGGGTGTCTCCCCAAAATCTAACATTTCTCCCCCAAATCTAACATTCCTCCCCTTCCAATTTCTTGGGGGGGGGTAATGAGACCTGCACTCTTTTTGGGGTGTTTTTGGGGTCCCCCCTTTACCTGAGGTCGCTCGCGGTGGGTGTTCACCGCTTCCACGTTGAGGAAGATGGACTCCACGTCGCAGCCTGGGCGGGGAGAAGGGACCCGGCTACAGCTTATGTGGGGGGACAGTCCCCTTTGGGGGGATTGCCCCCATTTTGGGGGTACACGTGAGGGGGGGGACTGTTTTATTTTTGGGGGATATCTGTTTTTTGGGGACACCCCCTGCTCACCGTAGGCCACGGGGTCAGCTTGAGGACGGTGTGTAGGGGCACTTGAGGTAGGGCAGCTCATCTGGGGGGGGGGTGTGTAAAGAGGGTGTGTGGGGTGATAGGTTTGGGGGTGTCCCCCCAAAATGTCCCTAATTTGGGGGGGGGGGGGGGAACGGGACACACCCACACAAACCTCACCCGCGCTTTTATCCAGGAAGTAAGCCAGCAGGCAGCGCATGACGGCTTGGTGGCAGATGACCAAGACGTTCTCCTGCCGCTCCAGCTCCATGATGACGGGCTCCAGCCGCTGCACCAGGTCCTCGTACGACTGAGGGACGGGGGGGGGGGACACGCTGGGGGGGGGGGATCCCCCAAAACCCTGCGCACCCCCCCCTCCCCGTTGTCATCGAGGTTTACCTCGCCTTTGGGGTAACGGTAGCGATATTTATCCTGGTCCCGCAGGGCGAATTCTTGGGGGTAGCGCTCTTGGATCTCCTCGTAGGTCATCTCCTCGCAGACGCCCTTGCGGGATGATGATGACGATGATGAGGAAGGTGTGGGTGGGTTTTGGGGTGCGTGTCCCCCAAATAAAAGAAGGGGTGACTCACCGCGTCGATCTCGTTGAGGGCCTTCCACTGCTCGTAGGGGACCCCCAGGGCTTCGGCCGTCTCGATGGTGCGTTTCATGTGGCTGGTCCAGACCTTCAGCTCCCGGATGCTCTGGCTGCGGATGAACTGGGACAGGGCCTGGGCGTACTGGGGGAAGGGGTGGGGCTAATGCTGGACACGCCCCAGGGGCGGGGCATTCCCCCCGAGCCACGCCCTTAGGGTGGGGCATACCTCTTCCCCCTTGTGCAATGGGAGGGCCAGGGGCTGTGGCCTGTTCCATTAGCCATGCCCTTTTGTGGGTGTGGTCTACCCCCTTAGCCACGCCCCTTTGCGGGTGTGGCTTGCCAGTCCCACCCCTTTGTGGGTGTGGCTCACAGCCTGAGCCCCACTTGTACAAGGTGAAGCTGAAAGTGGGTGTGGCCTGCTCTCCCCAACTCCACCCCTTTCTCTATGTCCTTACCCATGCATGGGGGTCTGCTGGGGGTGTGGCTTTCTCTGGCCACACCCCTTGGCTGGGGGTGTGGCCTGGCTGCTGTGGCACTGCTTATGGTGGTGGCTGGGGGTGTGGCCTGATCTTTTAGCCCCACCCCTCCACTCCTATTGGGGGTGGAGCCTGTAGGTGTGGCCTGCTCCCTTGGCTCCACCCCTGCCTGGGGCACCTCCCCGTGGGTGTGGCCTGCTGACCTTATCCCCACCCATCCCTCTGCACTCACCCATCTTAGGCACCTCCCTGTGGGTGTGGCCTGTCCACTTGGCCACACCCCCTCACCTCCCTGTGGGGGTGGCTTTCTCATAGCCCCACCCCTCTATGAGGTGGTCACTGGTGGGTGTGGCCTCCCCTTAGCCCCACCCCCTGCCCCTAACCCCATCCCCACCTGGGGTGACTCTGGTAGGTGTGGCCTCCTCCCTTAGCCCCACCCCCTGCCCCTAGCCCCGCCCCTCCAGCACCATTCAGCGTGGGCCAGAGCCCTGCTCCCTTAGCCCACCCCCTCCCTGGTTGTGCCCCCAGCCCCACTCCCCACGGGTACATCCCCCCACCTGCCGCCCCCGAGGGGACAATCCCGAGTCCCCCCCAATGCGTCCCCGCAGGTTGAGCTGGCTCTCGCCGTGGCGGCTGAGGTAGATGGCGCGAGGGGTGACGTGGATGTTCATCAAGTAGTAGACGGTACGGCTCTGGATGTGGCCCTGCACCCGGTTAGCCAGGTACCGCAACCCCACGTCGAAGATCTTGATGTAGGACAGCCCGCTTACGGCACGGGGTGGGGGGGGGACAACAGGACACACACGACCCCCACGTCAGTCTCGGGGAGGGGGGTCCCCAAGCCAAGGCGGGGTGGGGACGACACCGGGTTTGGTGGCACCTGTCCAGCTGCTCGTCCAGGGGCTCGTAGGTGGCTTTGTAGCACTCGATGCGCTTGAGGAAGTCGGCCACCACCTCCTCCTGGGCGCAGCCTTTGTAGTCGGGGCTGCTCAGCTTCACTTGCTGGGGTGAGGGGGGGGCACAATTTTTGGGGTGACACACACGTGTAGGGGTCCCCATCGTGTGTCGTGTCCCCCTCCCCTTCCCCAGGTTCTCACCTTGATGTTCTCCTCGATGATGGTGGGGTCGTCGCAAATGGACTCGATGAAGAGAACCTGGGGGGGGTAAAAGGGGGTCACTGATACCCCCCCCATGCTGTGAGCACCCCCAAAGCCGTGTCCCTATTCTGCCCCAATGCTGTGAACACCCCCAAAGCAGTGTTGCTGTCCCCCCATATTGTGAACTCCCCCAAAGCAGTGCCACTGTCCCCCCAAATGCTGTGAACACCCCCAAAACAGTGCCGCCGTCCCCTCAATGTGCTGCAGACCCCCCCCAAAGCAGTGCCACCGTCCCCCCATATTGTGAACACCCCCAAAGCAGTGCCACTGTCCCCCCAAATGCTGTGAACACCCCCAAAACAGTGCCGCCGTCCCCTCAATGTGCTGCAGACCCCCCAAAGCAGTGCCACTGTCCCCCAAATGCTGTGAACACCCCCAAAACAGTGCCGCCGTCCCCTCAATGTGCTGCAGACCCCCCAAAGCAGTCCCACCGTCCCCCATATTGTGAACACCCCCAAAGCAGTGCCACTGTCCCCCCAAATGCTGTGAACACCCCCAAAGCAGTGCCACTGTCCCCCCATATTGTGAACACCCCCAAAGCAGTGCCACTGTCCCCCCAAATGCTGTGAACACCCCCAAAACAGTGCCGCCGTCCCCTCAATGTGCTGCAGACCCCCCCAAAGCAGTGCCACTGTCCCCCAAATGCTGTGAACACCCCCAAAGCAGTGCTACTGTCCCCCCCATATTGTGAACACCCCCAAAGCAGTGCCACTGTCCCCCAAATGCTGTGAACACCCCAAAGCAGTGCCACTGTCCCCCCATATTGTGAACACCCCCCAAAGCAGTGCCACTGTCCCCCCAAATGCTGTGAACACCCCCAAAACAGTGCCGCCGTCCCCTCAATGTGCTGCAGACCCCCCAAAGCAGTCCCACCGTCCCCCATATTGTGAACACCCCAAAGCAGTGCCACTGTGCCCCCAAATGCTGTGAACACCCCAAATGCTGTGAACACCCCCAAAACAGTGCCGCCGTCCCCTCAATGTGCTGCAGACCCCCCAAAGCAGTTCCACCGCCCCCATGCTGTGAACACCCCCAAAACAGTGCTGCCATCCTCTTTAATGTGCTGTAGACACCCCCGCCCCCCCCCAATTCTATAAGCCCCCCAAAAATACTTTGTGGACTCCCCCAAATTCTGCCACCGGTACCTTGTAGCCGTTCTCCTTCGCGAACTGCAGGATCAGGGCCCGGCGTTCCCGCGTCGTGTTGGTGGCATCGAACACCTGAGGGTTTGGGGGGGCAGTTTGGACCCCCCCCCCAAAAAAAAAAGAGAGGGGGGATTTTTGTGAAAGGAAGGGGGGGGGTGTCTTACCGCCACTTGCCCCTCCTCGGAGCTTAGGTAGGTGCGGACGTCCTTAAGGGCGGCCAGGGCGCACTGCCTGGGGGGGGAAAATTTTTTGTTGGGGGGGGGAGCTATCAGCTATGCCCCCCCCAAAAAAAAAAAAAAAAGTACCCCCAAAATGCCCCCCCCAACCTGCGGATTTGCATGGCCTCCTCGTTATCGTGGCGGAAAAACTCGTAGTTCTTGTAGCTCTGCACGGCTTCACGCCGGTACTGCCCCACGTTAAACACTGCATTGGGGGGTGTTAGGGGTACCCCAAACCCTCCCCCACCCCCAAAAAAACCACTCACCCCGCGTCGGGGTGCCGATCCAGTTGAGATAACGAGTGAGTTTACGGGAGATGTAGGTCTTGCCGCGGGCCGGTAACCCCACCATGATCACCATGGTGGGGCAGTTGGTAAATTGGGGTACCGAGGCTGTGGGGGGGTCAGTGTTTAGCCCCCCTCCCCCAATTGGCTCCTGCACCCCAATTTGGGGCAGACCAATGCCCGGGGGGGAAATCCCCCGCCCCTCCCCCAGGGCAGGTGCCCCCCCCCCCCCAAAATAAAGCCCCCCCACTTACATCCCCGTCGCGGGCCGTGGGAGCGAAGGGGACCCACACTTTTGCAGGGGGTCTGCGTCAGCTGCCCCGATGCCGCCGCCATGCCTCTGCCCTCTGCCCCCTGCACCGGTCAATGTCCCCACAGCCACGCTCTGTGTCGTCGTGTGTCCCCCCCTCCCCGTGTGTGTGTGTCCCCCCCCTTTTTTTTTTTGTTTTTTTGTTTTACCTGGGATTTTGGGTGATTTCTCCTCCATTTTAGGGGGGGCTGGTGGGTGCTGCCGTTGCCCCCCGGGAAGGTCGGAGGTAATGCTATACCTTGGCCGGTCGCCGGGTTGGGAGGGAGGATGGGACAACGCGGGGGGGGGGGAGGTGTGCAGTGCCCCCCCCATGGGGGCCCGATCCTGTCCCCTTAGGGGACTCAATCCTGCCCCCCCCCCTTGGGGGTCCCAATCCTGTCACCTTGAGGGTCCTGATCCTGTCCCCCTTGGGGTCCTGACTCTGTCCCCTTAGGGGACTCAATCCTGACCCCCCCCCTTGGGGGTCCCGATCCTGTCCTCCTTGGGGGGGGGTCATGATCCTGTCGCCCTGGGGGGCCCGATCCTGTCCCCTTGGGGGTCCTGGTCTCATCACTGTGGGGGTCCCAATCCTGTCCCCCTCTGGAGCCTGATCCTGTCCCCCCCCTGCCGGAGCTGCTGGCTCTGTTGTCCTGGGGGTCCTGATTCTGTCCCCATGGGGGTCTCAATCCTGTCACCTTGGGGGTCCTGATCCTGTCCCCATAGGGGTCCCAATCCTGTCCCCTTGGGGGTCTCAATCCTGTCACCTTGGGGGTCCCGATCCTGTCCCCATAGGGGTCCCAATTCTGTCCCCTTGGAGGTCCTGATCCTGTCCCCTTGGGGGTCCTGATCCTGTCCCCTTGGAGGTCCCGATCCTGTCACCTTGGGGGTCCCGATCCTGTCCCCTTAGGGGTCCCAATTCTGTCCCCTTGCGTGTCCCGATCCTGTCACCTTGAGAGTGCTGATCCTGTCACCTTGGGGCTCCCAGTCCTGTCCCCTTGGGGGTCCTGATCCCATTCCCCTGGGGGACCAGATCCTGTCCCCTTGGGGGTCCAGATCCTGTCACCCTGGGGGTCTCAGTCCTGTCACCTTGGGGGTCCTGATCCGGTCCCCTTAGGAGTCCTGATCCTGTCACCTTGAGGGTCCTGACTCCATCCCCCTGGGGCTCCTTGTCCTGTCCCTTTGGGGGTCCCGATCCTGTCCCCTTGGGGGTCTCAGTCCTGTCCCCTTAGGGGGTCCTGATCCTGTCCCCTTGGGGGTCCCGATCCTGTCACCTTGGGGGTCTCAGTCCTGTCACCTTGGGGTCCCGATCCTGTCACCCTGGGGATCCCAATCCTGTCACCTTGGGGGTCTCAGTCCTGTCACCTTGGGGGTCCCGATCCTGTCCCCTTGGGGGTCCCGATCCTGTCACCTTGGGGGTCTCAGTCCTGTCACCTTGGGGTCCCGATCCTGTCACCCTGGGGATCCCAATCCTGTCACCTTGGGGGTCTCAGTCCTGTCCCCTTAGGGGGTCCTGATCCTGTCCCCTTGGGGGTCCCGATCCTGTCCCCTTGGGGGTCCCGATCCTGTCACCTTGGGGGTCTCAGTCCTGTCACCTTGGGGGTCCCGATCCTGTCCCCTTGGGGGTCCCGATCCTGTCACCTTGGGGGTCTCAGTCCTGTCACCTTGGGGTCCCAATCCTGTCCTCTTGGGGGTCCCGATCCTGTCACCTTGGGGTCCCGATCCTGTCACCCTGGGGATCCCAATCCTGTCACCTTGGGGGTCTCAGTCCTGTCACCTTGGGGGTCCTGATCCTGTCCCCTTGGGGGTCCCGATCCTGTCCCCTTGGAGGTCCCGATCCTGTCACCTTGGGGGTCTCAGTTCTGTCACCTTGGGGTCCCAATCCTGTCCCCTTGGGGGTCCCGATCCTGTCCCCATCCCCCGGAGGTCCCGATCCCCTCCCCCGCAGGACTCCCCACCCCCGTGGCACTCCCCACCCGTGTCTCCCCGTCGTGTCCCCTCCTTCCTCCTCCTCCTCCTCCTCCTCCTCCCCCGAGCCCCGCCCCTCTCCCCTCCCTCCCCCCGCTCGCATTGGCCGGGCGGCGGGAGGGCCATGGCTGCCATCCGCAGCGTGAAGGTACCGAGAACCACCACCAGACCCACCCGTGGACCACCGGGACAGCGTGGGGGGGACACACCGGTCCCCTCTCCTCACCGCTGACCCCCCCCCCCCTCTTGTCTCCTCACCCTCTCCAGGGACTGGTGGCACTGGTGACCGGTGGTGCCTCGGGACTGGGACGAGCCACGGTGGAGCGGCTGGTGGAGCAGGGGGCTCGGGTGGTCCTCCTCGACCTACCCACCTCACCGGGGGTCCAGCTGGCCAAGGAGCTGGGAGAGCGCTGCGCCTTCGCCCCCGCCGATGTGAGCACCCGTGTGGGAGCGGGTTGAGTCTACGGGGGTGGCTTCACCTTGACGTGGGGGTCCACCTTGAACCGTAGGTGACGTCGGCCGAGGAGGTGGGGGCCGCCCTGGCCTTGGCCCAGAAGGAGTTTGGGCGCCTGGACCTGGCGGTCAACTGCGCCGGCGTGGGCATCGCCGTCAAGACCTACAACAGCAAGAAGGACAAGGTGCACGAGCTGGAGGACTTCCAGAAGGTCATCAACGTGAGTGCGGCGGGGGGGGAGTTGGGGAGTGTCCGCGGTCAACGGGGTGGGTGTGGAGTGTGTCCCAGGTCGATGGGGTGGGTGTGGGGTGTCCGCGGTCAACGGGGTGGTTGTGGGGTGTCCCAGGTCAACAGGGTGGGTGTGGGGTGTCTACAGTCAACGGGGTGGTTGTGGGGTGTCCCAGGTCAACAGGGTGGGTGTGGGGTGTCCCATGTTGATGGGGTGGTTGTGGGGTGTCCACAGTCGATGGGGTGGGTGTGGGGTGTCCCAGGTCAATGGGGTGGTTGTGGGGTGCCCTAGGTCAATGGGGTGGTTGTGGGGTGTCCCCGGTCAATGGGGTGGTTGTGGGGTGTCCACAGTCGATGGGGTGGGTGTGGGGTGTCCATAGTCAACGGGGTGGTTGTGGGGTGTCCCCGGTCAATGGGGTGGGTGTGGGGTGCCCTAGGTCGATGGGGTGGTTGTGGGGTGTCCACAGTCGATGGGGTGGGTGTGGGGTGTCCATAGTCAACAGGGTGCTTGTGGGGTGTCCCCGGTCGATGGGGTGGGTGTGGGGTGTCCATAGTCAACAGGGTGCTTGTGGGGTGTCCCCGGTCAATGGGGTGGCTGTGGGGTGTCCTAGATCAATGGGGTGGTTGTGGGGTGTCCCCAGTCAACAGGGTGCTTGTGGGGTGTCCCCGGTCAATGGGGTGGGTGTGGGGTGTCCATGGTCAACGGGGTGGTTGTGGGGTGTCCCAGGTCAACGGTTGGTTGTGGGTGTGGGGTGTCCCTGGCCAACGGCGTGACCTTGGGGGGGTCGAGGGTGGTCCCAGGCACAGCACGAGATGCCGTGGGGGTGTCAAGAGGATTTCGGGGCGTCCCCGGATCCACCCCAAACCTCTCCCTCCCCAAGGTGAACCTGGTGGGAACCTTCAACGTCATCCGCCTCAGCGCCCGGCTGATGAGCCACAACAAACCCGACCCCGACGGCCACCGAGGCCTGGTGGTCAACACCGCCAGCGTGGCCGCCTTCGAGGGACAGGTGAGGGGCACCACCGGCAATGGGGGCTAGTGGGGGGCGGACACCCCAAAATCTCACCCGTCTTCTCCATAGGTGGGTCAAGCGGCCTACTCGGCCTCCAAAGGCGGCATCGTGGGGATGACCCTCCCCATCGCCCGTGACCTGGCGCCGCTGGGGATCCGGGTGGTCACCATCGCTCCCGGTAAGGACGCGGAGGAGACGTAGGGTGGGAAACGAAGTTTGGGAGGGGGGGGGGCATGCCCTGATTCACCCCTTTTTTTTTTTTTTTTTTTTTGGGGGGGGGGTTGTTGTTCCTCAGGGTTGTTCTCCACCCCGTTGTTGGCCGGTTTGCCCGAACGGGTTCGGAATTTTTTGGGACAACAAGTGCCTTTTCCTTCTCGCTTGGGACACCCCGCCGAATACGCCCACCTAGTCCAGGCCTTGGCCGAGAACCCCATGATCAACGGGGAGGTGGTGAGGTTGGACGGGGCCCTCCGCATGCAGCCCTAATTTTGGGGGCCCCCCCGTACCCCAATTTTGGGGTGTGGGTTGGGGGGGGGGGCGGGGGAGGGGGTGTCCACCCTGAGGGATGGAGAGCTGGGATGAACCCCCACAGCCCCAGGGATGGACGCCGTGGCTGGATGCTCCTCAGGGGACGCTCCGAGGATGGGGACGCGGATTGGGGACAACCCCCCGCGAGTGGGGACACCCCCCTCCACGAGTGGGGTCACCCCCGGGATTTGGGGGGACACCCCCCGCCCCCCCCCCCCAATCCCGGGATGTGGACACCCCTGGGAGCTGGGACACCCCACCACAGGGACCCTGCCTGGCCGTGGGGACCCTGCCCAGGTCCCCCCCCCCGGGTGTGGGGATCCCCGTGGGGACCCGTTCCCCCGTGGGCCCCCCCCCCCGCAATAAAGCGTGTTCAGCCATGCTGCTTTCCTGTGCTGTGCACTGCCCCGCCCCCCCCTCTCCCCATTGGATCTCGCCGCTGTCAGTCCGCTGCACCGCTAGGCGTGATTGGGTGGAAAAGGGGGTGGGAGAGGGTAAGGCCCGCCCCCTCGGGGCGCAGCTGTGATTGGTTGGCGACGGCTGAGCCGTGGGTTCGCTGGGGTAGGCGTCGCTCGCGCGGAGCTCGCCTCTGATTGGTTGAAGGCACGGGGGAGTGTGGGCCGAGTCTTACCCCCCTCACTCTAGTCGCTGATTGGCTAGAGCGCCTGTCAGTACGTGGCGAGGCGGGATGAGCGGGGCGGGATAAGCGGGGTGGGCGGGCTCAGTGCTGATTGGCCGGGGTGGGTCCTTCCGCCGGGAGCGGCGCCAGAGGGGAGAGAGGGAGGGCGGCGGAGCCGGCGGGGCGGCCGCAGCCATGAACATCCGGAATGCGCGGGTGGGCGACCCCGGAGAGGGGGAACCGGCGTCGCGGGGGATCGAGGAGGGAGCTGGGTTCCCGGGAGGGGGTGCGGGCCGCGGTTGGGGGGCACACTGGGCCCCGGAGGGGTGATGTGAGGGGGGATACCGGGCCCTGGGGGGAATCTGAGGCGGACACCGGGACCCGGCGGGGGCTCTGAGGGGGACACCGGCCCCTGGGAGGAATCTGAGGGGATCCCGGGCCCCGGCGGGGCTCTGAGGGGACACCGGCCCCTGGGAGGAATCTGAGGGGGATCCCGGGCCCCGGCGGGGGCTCTGAGGGGGACACCGGCCCCTGGGAGGAATCTGAGGGGGATCCCGGGCCCCGGCGGGGGCTCTGAGGGGGACACCGGCCCCTGGGAGGAATCTGAGGGGGATCCCGGGCCCCGGCGGGGGCTCTGAGGGGGACACCGGCCCCTGGGAGGAATCTGAGGGGGATCCCGGGCCCCGGCGGGGGCTCTGAGGGGACACAGGCCCCTGGGAGGAATCTGAGGGGGATCCCGGGCCCCGGCGGGGGCTCTGAGGGGGACACCGGCCCCTGGGAGGAATCTGAGGGGGATCCCGGGCCCTGTGAGGGCCCTTGGCGGGGATCCCCCATCCCTGAGGGGCCCTGCAGCTGTCGGGCAGCGCCGAGGCCCGTTTCGGGACATCCCCCCACCCCGGGGTGTTGGTCCCGTTCCCCCTCTCCCCGGGGCCGTTCCGGGTTGCCACCGCCCTGACGTGCCTCACCGGCAGCCCGAGGATTTGATGAACATGCAACACTGCAACCTGCTCTGCCTGCCCGAGAACTACCAGATGAAATATTATTTCTACCACGGTCTCTCGTGGCCCCAGGTATGTCCCCCTCCCCCCTCCGGACGCCTGGGTCCCCCCTCCGGATCCCTGGGTCCCCCCATCACCCCCTTTTCCTTCCCCGCAGCTCTCCTACATCGCTGAAGATGAAAACGGGAAGATCGTGGGCTACGTCCTGGCCAAGATGTGAGTGTGGTTTAGGGGGGGCCTTCCCCCCCCCTTTCCCTTTCATTTGGGGGTGGTGATAGTGGGTGCTGATAGGATTTGGGGGTGTCAGCCCCCCCCCACCTCTCACCTCCGTTGTCCTCTAGGGAGGAAGACCCCGATGACGTCCCTCACGGGCACATCACATCCCTGGTAGGCAGCGGGGTGGATGGGACGGGGGGTGGCCAGGGCAATTAGGGGTGTTGGGGGGCTCTTGGAGTGGGTCAGAGAGTTTTGGGGGCATTTGAGAGGTTTTGGGATGCTACGTGAGGGTTTGGGGGCTCTTTGAGGGGTTTGGGGGCTCTTTGAGTGCAGTCTTGAGCATTTGGGGGCTCTGAGGGGTTGGGGGGGCTCTTGGAGTGGGTCTGAGCATTTGGGGGGCTCCTTGAGGGTCTTTGGGGATGCTTTGAGGGGTTTGGGGCACTCTTGGAGGAGGTCTGAGCATTTGGGGGGCTCTGAGGGGGTTTGAGGACACTTGAGGGGTTTGGGGGGCTCTTAAAGTGGGTCTGAGCATTCGGGGGGCTCTCTGGGGGGTTTTGGGGTGCTGTTTGAGTAGATCCAAGCATTGGGGGTGCTATTTGAGAGTCTTTGGGGACTTCTTTGAGGGGTTTGGGGGTTTCTTGGAGAGGATCAGAGGGTTGGGGGCACTTGAGGGGTTTTAGGGTGCTTTTGAGGGTCTGTGGGGGCTCCTTGAGGGGTTTGAGGGTGCTTAGAGTGGGTCTGAGCACTCAGGGTGCATTTTGAGGGCATTTGGGGTCACTTGAGGGGTTTTGGGGTGCTCTTTGAGGGTCTCTGGGAGACCTTTGGAGTTTGGGGGGCTCTTGGAGTGGGTCTGAGCATTTGGGGGCTCCTTGAGGGATTTGGGGAGCTCTCAGAGTGGGTCTGAGCATTTGGGGGCTCCTTGAGGGGTTGGGGGACTCTTGGAATGGGTCTGAGCATTTGGGGGGCTTTTGGAGGGCGCTGGAGGGGTTTTGGGGTGCTCTGAGAGGTTTGGGGGCCTCTTGGAGTGGGTCTGAGCATTTGGGGGGCTCCTTGAGGGATTTGGGGAGCTCTCAGAGTGGGTCTGAGCATTTGGGGGGCTCCTTGAGGGGTTGGGGGGACTCTTGGAATGGGTCTGAGCCTTTGGGGGGCACTGGAGGAGTTTTGGGGTGCTCTGAGAGGTTTGGGGGCCTCTTGGAGTGGGTCTGAGCATTTGGGGGGCTCCTTGAGGCCTTTTTGAGGTGTTGGGGGGGGGGGTTTGGGGAGGAGTTAGGGGTGTTGGAGGATCTGTAGGTTTGGGGTGCCCCGGGTGGGTTTTGGGGTACCCCACATCACCTGTACCCCCCCCACCCCCCCCAAAAGGCGGTGAAGCGATCCCACCGGCGCCTGGGGCTGGCGCAGAAGCTGATGGACCAGGCGTCCCGCGCCATGATCGAGAACTTCAACGCCAAGTACGTCTCCCTCCACGTCCGCAAAAGGTGAGGACCCCCCAAAAAAAACCCCACACTTGGGGGACCCCCAAATCATCAGGAACACCCTGGGGTCCCTCAAAAATAACAACCTCCCCCCGTTTTTGGTCGGCAGCAACCGGGCGGCTCTGCACCTCTACTCCAACACACTCAACTTCCAGTGAGTTTGGGGTGCTGGGGGGCTCTGGGGTATGGGGGGGTATTTGGGTTTGGGGGGCTGGAGGGTATTGGGGGTGGCCTGGTGGGATGGGGGGTTTAGGGGGGTTTGGGGAGTTTATGGCCACATTGAGAGACAAAATGGAGGGTAGGCTTGGAGGGGGGGGTGCGTACCCCAAAAACATCCCTCTCCGTGCCCCCCTCCCCAAAACACCCCTCGTGTGTGTGTACCCCCACCCTGTGTCCCCCACCCCGTGTTGTCATCGTCGTTCCCCCCCAGGATCAGCGAGGTGGAGCCCAAATACTATGCGGACGGGGAGGACGCCTACGCCATGAAGCGGGATCTCACCCAAATGGCGGACGAGGTAGTGGGGTCCCCCCCACCCGGGACACCCCCAAAACCCTTTTTTGGGGGGCTGCACCCCAAACTTCCCCCCCCCCCCAGGATCCCTGTAACGCTCTTTTAACACCACCCCCCTCTTTAACAGCTGCGGAAACAAGTGGAGCAGAAGGAGCGTGGTCGCCCCCCGGCACCCACCGAGCCCCCGCGGGGTGGGGAGGGGGGGGGGTGTGGAAGTGGGGGGGGGCCCCCCCAACCTCCAGCCGTCCCCCCCCCTCCCGAAGATGGGGGGGCCGACAGCAAGGACGTCAGCGAGGTGAGCGAGACCACCGAGAGCACCGATGTCAAAGACAGCTCCGAGGCCTCCGACTCCGCCTCATAGGGGGCCCCCCCAAAATCCCGGGGGACCCCCCCAAAACCCCTGGGACCCCCCCCTTGGTGCTGGGGGGGGGGGGCAATAAACCCCCCTCCCTCTCTAGGCTGTGCCTCTTCTCTGTCCCCCCAGTTGTCTGGGGGAGGGGGGTGCCAATTTGGGGGTGTCTGGGGTGGAGGGGGTGTCAATTTGGGGGTGTCTGGGGGGGGTCTTGGCCCTTGGGGGGGTCGCTCGCTGCTCCCCCCCCCCCCCCGCCTAGGGGAGGTGGAAGGGAGGGGTGATGAGAGTGGGCGTGGCATTGCCTGACCACGCCTCTTCCCGCTGAAGCCACGCCCCCCCCTGCAGATATGTGTCGGGCGGCAGCGCCGCCTCTTGCCGGCGTGGGGGCGTGGCCTAGGCTCCTTCCTCACACGCTGATTGGCGGCGGCGCGGCTTCCCAGACTTAGCCGCCCGCTGATTGGAGGAGGCGCGCCGTGGCGGCGCCGCCATGTGGGAGCGCGGGGAGCAGCAGCCGCCGCTGAGCCGGGCGGCGGCGCTGGCCCTGGGTAGGAACGGGACCGGGAAGCGGGCAACGGGGCCGGGGTGGCGGCACGCCTGCCACGTCCTGCTGTACGCCCCGTTGCCCGCCGGCTCCCCTCCACCGGGCTACGCCGTGTTGGTGCGTATGGGGGGGGAACGGGGAGGGAGAGACCCGGGGCCGGTTCCCGCTGTTGACCCGCCGCCGCTCCGGTAGATGCAGCTGCGGTTCGACGGGCGGTTCGGGTTCCCGGGGGGGCTGGTGGAGCCCGGCGGCGAGTCGCTGGAGGCCGGGCTGAACCGGGAACTGCGGGAGGAGCTGGGCCCGGCGGCGACCGGGTTGAGTTTACGACCCCACCATCACCGAGGCGCTAAGGCCTGGCCGGTGGAGGGCGGCGGAAACGGAAGTGACGCCGGGCTGGTGACGCATTTCTACATCCGGCGGTTAAGCTGGGAGGAACTGGTGGCCATCGAGAGGGGCGGCCCGCGGGCACCGGAGCACGGCCTGGAGGTGGGGGGGGCCGGGGGCTGGGAACGGTGTGGGGGGGTGTCGATAACGGGGGGGGGGCGGCACCGGGAGGGGGGTAACATAGACCGGGAGGGGGGTCTGAGGGGGATCGGCACCGGGGGGAGGGGCTCTGGGGGACACCGGTGTGGGAGGAGGGTCTGGGGGGTTATGTGGGTCTGGGGGGGGGGACACAGGCAGCAGGGGACCCCCTAACGGGGTGGGGGGCTGGCACCGGGAGGGGGTAACATAGACCGGGAGGAGGGGCTCGGGGGGATACAGTCTGGGGGGGGAGCTATGTGGGTTTGGGGGGCTGGGGGGGAGACAGGCAGCAGGGAACCCCCGTAACGGGGTGGGGGGGAGGCTTCCCTCGGTGTGGGGCTGGGAGGGGGTGGCAGCAGTGGGGTACTTTGGGGGGGTCCCTGGCATTTTGGGGGGATCCCCCCCCACCTCCAGGTGCAGGGGCTGGTGCGGGTTCCCCTGGGCGAGGGGCTCCCCGCTTTCCTGCGGCACCGCTTCGCCGGGAACGCCCGGGAGCAGCTCCTGGGGGGCCTCGCTGCCCTCGGCATCCGGCCCCCCCACAATGAGGAACCCACCGGGGACCCCCAAATCCAGGTGGCCGGGGAGCCCCTCGCCCCAAAACTGATGGGAGGGGAAAGGGGGGGGGGAATGATCTAACGGAATAAAAGCACCCCAAAATGTTCCCTTGCTTTTGACATCATCACCTGCTAAGGGGGGGGGGGGATTTGGGGGTTCAGGGGAGCGTCTGTGTACCCTGTTAAATCTTTATTATAATATATTTTTAGATATAAAAAGGTAATTTTACAAGTTTTTGACCCAAAATGTACAAAAATGGTTCTAAATTGGTCATGTTTGTCCCTCTCGGGGGGGAGGATTTTTGGGGAACCCCAGGGGTTAAGGAGTTGGGGAGATTGGGCCTCGGGGGGGTTCAAGGCCAACAAACACCCTGAGCTGTGTTGGGGGGCCCCCCCCAGCCCCTCGTTACCCGCAATGCCTTGGGGGGAGGGGGGTGTAGCACCCCCAGTCCGTTATCGTGTCCGTCGTCGTGTGTCCCGTCCCCCCCCCCCCCAGTTAGTCTCTGCCCCTATTGGGGTCCGTCAGTCCATCCGGGGGGCTGGGGGGTTCCTCGGTCAGGACCTCTTCCACGCCACTGCCTGGGGACACACACACACACAAAGTCAGGGCCCCCCCACACACTCCAAGAGGACTTTAGGGGGGGCAGGGAGAATTAGGGGTGCTCCCCGCCCCCCCCATTTCCTCACTCGAGAGGTATCGGGGTCCCCCTGGGGTGTGCGGGGGGGTCCCTTACCATCATCGGGGATCTCCTGCACATCCTCGTCATCGTCCACGATCACCACGCAGTCCTCCCCGCTCTCGCTGTGGGCAGGGGCGTTAGCGGGGGGGGCACAAAGCTTTGGGGTTCCTTTCCCCGGCACCCCAAAAATTCCGGGGTGCCCCCCCCGGGCACCTCCCCCCTCGGCGCAGCTGACCTTTCGGGGGTCCCCTCGGCACCCTCGCCCAGCAGGTAGAACTGCAGCGGGTTTGGCCATAGTTCCTCCTTGATGATCTGGGGGAGAGATTTGGGGGGGGGGGCGGGGGGAGTGTCAAGGGGCTACTGGGGGGGCACAAGAAGGAGTACTGGGGCTAGGAGGGATACTGGGAGCACTGGGAGAGAGGATACTGGGACTCACCTCAGCGATGCGATCCCCCGCGGGGAAACTGTGGTCCCCAAACCAGGCGAAGAAGCTGCGGGGGGCCGGGGGACCCTTGTGGGGACGAGCGCGGGGGTCCTGCCCCTGCCACCACCGGATGGGGGTCGAATGGGACACCAGGTGGCCTGGGGCGGGGGGGAAAGGGGGGGGGGGGGTCACTCTGGACCCCCAAAAATCCCTCCCTGGGCTGTAGGGAGATGGGTGGGCCCCCCCGCCGATCACCCACCGGAGGGGCCACGCACGAACTCCTTGGCCACGACGTCGTTCTGGAAGTAGGGGTTGACGCTGAAGAAGAACCTGATCCTGCACCCGGGGCGGGCTTGGCCAAACTCTTCCACCTGCGGGACCCAGGCGTCCGGGTACGTCACCCTCCCCTCCCCCCCCCCCCCCCCACTATTGGGGGGGCCTCCCATATCCCCCCACCCCACCCCAAGCACCTGTAAACTCGTCATGTAGCTCAGGGCGTCCTCGTCGCGGTCGCTGATCATGGCCGAGAGCTGGGGGTGGTTCAGGAACTGGGGGGGGGGTGTCAAGGAAAGCTGGATGTTTGTGTGCCCCCCCCCAAATTCCACCCGCCCCCGAAAGGATACGGCGGTGACCCAGAAACCGGGGATGTGCTGGATGAGGCGGTTGCGGCGTTGCAGGTGCGGCCGCCGGCGGAGCCAGAATTTGGCGCGGAGGCGGCGGAAGGCGCGAGCCGCCTGCTCCTCCACGGCCTCCAGCTCCAGCTGCACGGCCTCCAGGGCCGCCAGGTACCGCCCGGGGCCTTCCTCTTCCTCCTCCTCCTCCTCTTCCTCCTCCTCCTCCCCCAGAGAAATCACTGCGCACTCCTCCGGGCTGTGGCCTTTCTGCCGCGCGCCAGGGGCTGGACCCCCCTTGGGCTCCGGGACCCGTTTTCCACCTCGGCTTTGCTCCGAGCAGGCGGTGGTGGTGGTCTCCAGGCCCTCCTTGGGCCCGGCAGCGGTCTCTAGGCTCCCCTCAGGCTCAGCGGTGGTCTCCAGGTCCCCCTTCCCCCTTCGGCCCTGCTCCAAGCAGCGGGTGACGGTGGTTTCCAGGCTCCCCTTGCGCCTGTTGGTGGTCTTCGGCCCCCCCCTGAGGGAAGCATTGGTTTCCAGGCTCCCCGTGATCTCCCTGGTGGTCTCCAGGCTCCCCGTGACCTCACTGGTGGTCTCCAGGCCCCCCTGGCTCCTTCTCCCCTGCTCCAAGCAATGGGTGAGAGTGGTCTTCAGGCTCCCCTTGCGCCTGTTGGTGGTCTCCAGGCTCCCCATGACCTCGCTGCTGGTCTCCAAGCTCCCCTTCCCCCTTGTGTGCTGCTCCAAGTGGCCGGTGGCAGCGGTGTCCAGGCTCCCTGTGACCTCCCTGGTGGTCTCCAGGCCCCCCTTCCCCCTTCGGCCCTGCTCCAAGCAGCGGGTGACAGCGGTCTCCAGGCTCCCCTTACGCCTGTTGGTGGTCTTCAGGCCCCCCCTGAGGGCAGCATCGGTCTCCAGGCTCCCCGTGACCTCCCTGGTGGTCTCCAGGCTCCCCGTGACCTTGCTGGGGGTCTCCAGGCCCCCCTCGCCCTGCTCCAAGCAGCGGGTGACGGCGGTCTCCAGGCTCCCCTTGGGCCCCATGGTGGTCTTCAGGCCCCCCCTGAGGGAAGCGGCGCTTTCCAAGCCGCCGCCGCTAGGGGGCGCTGGCGCGCCGGCGCTCTGCGCATGCCCGGTCGCGGCGCTTCCCGCATGCGCGCCACCGCCCTCACCGCGACCTCCGGCGGGGGGTGACGTCTCCCGGTGGGCGACGGCGGCCGGGTCCGTCCCGGTGGGCGCGTCCAAGCGGCGGAGCTTGGCGGGGGAGGGCCGGTCCGCCCCGGCCCCGCTCATGGCGGCGGCACCCGCGGGGCGGGGGCGGCTCCGGCGCCCGCGAGGCCCCAACGGCCGCCGCCAACGGCCGAAAAGCGCGCGCGCCGCCGCCTCGCCCCGCCCACCCCGCCCCCCCACCCCCCATCGTCACGCGGCGCCGCCCATTGGTTGCCCGCGCCCTAAGCCGGTTGCCGTGGCGACGCCTGTCACGTGGGGCGAGGGCGCGGGGATCGGACAGCCAATCAGATCGCGCCCCCTTTGGCGGGCAACCCGGGGGGGGGGTGGTGGTGGGGGGGGGGTGGTGCGCGGCCGGCGCAGGCGCTGTGCGCGGCGCGCACGTGCGGCCGGCGCGAGCGCCCCGCGGTGACGTGCCGAGGCGCGAAGCCCCGCCCCGCCGCCCAGAGTCCTCAGGACCCTCTGAGGGGACGGACCTGCTGCTGCCGGGGCCCGGTCCGGGGGGGGCCGGGGGACCGAGACCCCACCCCGCCTGCCCCCCAAGGAGCCAGGACACCCCCCCCCGGTGAGTCCAGGGGGGCCAGGAACCCCCTTTGGCTGCATCCAGGGGGTGAGGGCCCCCCCTCGGCTATGCCCAGTAGGCTGAGGACCCCCCCCCAGCTGCCTCCCTGAGGGCTGAGGACCCCCCCAGCTTCCTTCTAGGGGCTGCCGACCCCCCCAGCTGCCTCACAGAGGGCTGAGGACCCCCTGAGTTTCCCTCTAGGGCCTGTGGACCCCCCTCCCAGCTTCCACCAGGAGGCTCAGGACCCCGCCATCTTCCTCCTAGGGGCTTTGGACCCCCCACCTGCCTCCCTGAGGGCTGAGGACCCCCCAGGCTGCCTCCCAGGGGATGGGGACCCCCTCTGTCACGACGCAGAGGCCACGGCGCGACACCGAAGGTGAGCTTGCCCCCTTCACGGGAAGCCAGGGCCCCCCCCTCCCTATCTCCCTGGGGCGGGGGGGCTGTTTGTCACCCAACAGGGCCCGTGACCTTTGCTGGGGACCTTCCCCAGGGGCAGGAAACGGCTGCGACAGAGAAGGGAGAGGGGAGGGAAACCAGCCCTCCCCCCCGCCCCCAAATCGGGGAGAGCAAACCCGTCTCCCCCACTCCCGCACCCCAAACCCCCCCCCCCATCGCAATCACCCCCACAAGGACTCGGGGGGGCCGTCTTTTTATGGCTGTATGGACACAGGGGCGCCCCAAAAGTGGTGGGGGGGGGTGGGGTGTGTGCACCCGAGTCGAGGGGGGGTCCCACAGAATGGCTGACACCCCCACCCGGGGGGGCAATTGGGGGGTGCAGTTCAATAGGCCCACGCCGCAGCTCAGCCCCCCCTCCCTCCCCGACCGATTTAGGGGTGTCCCACGCTTTCAGGGGTATAAATGGGGGGGTGTGTGTGTGTGTGTGAAAATTTGGGGCCCCCCCTCATGTCAGCCAGGCCAGCGCCAGGTAGAGCCCCAGGGCCAGGGCGGCTGTGGGGCCCCCCCCGTCCCCCCAAGCCACCGGCACCAGCACAGCCAAGGCCAGCAGCACCCCGCACCCCTCAGGGCCCCCAAACCCCCCTCGCCCCGGGGGGGTCTCGCCGGCACCACCAAAGCCCCCTCCACTGGCCCTCCCATCCCTAACAAAACCGGGGGGCTACGGCGACCCCCTCCCGCCTCGTAACGCAACGCCATCTCGTTAGCTAACGAGGTGTTGGGGGCTCGTTCGGGTAAAGGGGGACCCCCGTTTCTTGGGGGGGCCCCGTTGTCGCCGGGCTCCCCCGCAGCCGGCGGAGGTGGGAGAGGTAGAGCTGCTCCAGCTCCCGCGCCACCGCCTCCTCCTCGGCGCCCTGGGGGGGGTGTCAGCATTTTGGGGTACCCCCATCCTTGAGGAGGGGCACCCCAATTTTTGGAGGGGGTGTTGTCTCACCTGTGCCGGGGCTGCTCCGCATCTAGGGGGTATTGGGGAAGGGTCGGGCTCTGTGGGAGGGAAAGGGGTGGGGGTGTGAGGTGGGGTACCCCCAAAATTGGGGGGTACCTCTAAAATTTAGGGAGGGACACCCCCAAAATGGCGTTGGGGGGAGCGATACTTACCCGCGCCACGGTCGGGGGTGGGGGCTGTGTCTCCTCCGCCTCCTGCGGCCTTTTGGGGACACGGGGGTGTCACCGGAGAGGACCCAGCACCCCCCCAAAATTGGGGGTGGGGGACCGGCGTCTGCACCCCCCAGAGGGTGACCCACATTCAGGGGACCCAGGCATGCCCCATAGCCCCCCCCCACTTAGGGGGCACATGCAGGGAGGGGAGTTGACCCCAATTTTGGGGGGCCCCCCATGCAGTTTTGCCCCCCCATCTCTTACCTGCCCTTCCCAGGCCTCATCCAGCTCACGGGGGCTGCTCCCCCCCCGCCCCCCCCTCCCCCCCCCGGGGGGGTCCCCCAAAACCCCCCCTCCCCCGCCCCTCCCGGAACCCCCGCCCCCGGGGGTCCCAGGGCCGGTATTGCCGCAGGCGGGTGAGGGGAGCCCCAAAGCGTCGGCGAAAAGGACCCGCCGGGACCCCCCACCCCGGGGGCGCGGGGTGTCGGGGTCCCCCGGGGGGGACACGGGGTTTCGGGGTCCCCCAGGGGGACCCAGGTGTCCGGGAGGGGCGGGGCCGGGAGCCAGGCGTCCGGCGGGGGGGAACCGGCGCCGGGGGGCATGGGGGAAAGAGGGGGTCCAAGGGGGTGAGGGGGTCCCGGGCCGCGGGGCAGGCTGGGAAGGGCCCCCGGCGCGGGGCATGCCGGGAGTCCGGCCAAGGGGGCGCCGGGGCGGAGGCGGGTGCCCGGGCCATGGCGGGAGGGGGCGTGGCCGGGAGGTGCTGCGCAGGCGGCGGGGGCGGGGCTTGGGGGCTTGGGGGCGTGGTCTGCGCGGCGGGGTGGGGCTTATGGGGGTCCCGCGGCGGGGGCGAGGGGCGCGGGGGGCGCGGGTGGTGGTGAAACGCGGCCCCCCCCCCCGGACGCCTGGGTCCCCCGAGGGGGCCATTGGCACCCCCGGACGCCTGGGTCCCCCGGGGGGGGATCCTGGTTTTGGGGGCCCCCCAGTGGGTGGGGGTCTTGGGGGGGGGGTGTTAAAGGGGCACCTTTGTACTCATTGGTGCCCCAGGGGGGCAAAGCGGGGTCCCCCACGTCTGCACGCCTTGGAGGGGGGGGGGCACTGGCGGCAAAGGAGGGTCCCCTGCATGCCTGGGTTCCTTTGTGACACCCCCCCCCCCACAAAAGGGAGCTTCAGCACAAGTGAAAGTTTGGGGCGGTGCTGGTGGGGCCCCCCCCATCCCCATGGGGAGGGGGCGGAAGTGGGGTGGGGTGTGGAGATTTGGGGGGCCCCAGGACCCCCCCGTCCCCAGGAGGGGAGGGTTCTCTGACATCACAGGGTGGGGGGTACCATAAAAGCGGGGTGCCACGGGCGGGGCGGGCAGGCGAGCGGGGTGCTGCCGGTGAGCGGGGTTTGGGGGGAGGGGAGTGGGGGAGCATGGGGGGAGGCTGCGCCCCAACACGCTCCTGCACGAGGAACGGGGGGGACGGCCGGCGTGCAAGGGCCTTCGCACGAGGGGCCTGCGCACACCTTCACGCCGCGGCACATGGCCACCACGGGGACAGGGTTGGGGGGTCCCTGGGGGGGGTGGTGGGTATTTTTGGGGGGTGGGGGGTGGAGCAGCCATGGATGCCTGGGTCCCCTGCTCCCCACCCCCCCCGCCCCTCCTGGTTTCCTGCTGTCTCAGGGCGAGTTTCAAGTCACTTCAAGCTGGGAAAGTCCCAGGGGTGCAGGGGGAAACACCCCCAAACCCCCCCTACACACCCCCCCCCCCAAAACCGGGAAGGGGTCCCGGGGCGCTGAAAGCGGGAGCAGATTTGGGTTAAAGCGGGGCGAATTTGGGAGTCAGAAAGCGTCAAAAAAAAAACCCCAACATTCAACCAGCGGGTTTCAGGCGCACCGTTTCCTTGCAAAAAAGGGCAAAAATCGGGGCCTGCGGCTGGAAAACGCCCCCCCAAATTATGGGGGGATGGGGAGGGGGGGCTTTGTCGAGGGGTTTTACCCTTTCTGAACAATTTTTAAGGATTTGGGGGTGCCCAAGTGGTTCGGGTCCTTTTTGGGTTGTTTCCCGGCTTTTTGGAGGGGTGTTTTAGCTGCTTTTTCCAACAGCATCTTTTTGAGGCATTTCGGGGAGTTTTGGGGTGTTTTCTGGCATTACAGAACACAGAAATGGGGGGGGTGGCACCCCTCTTTTGGGGTGTCACCATCCGGTTGTTTCAGGGTGCTGTTTTGGGGGTATTTCTCCCACTTTTGGAGGGTTTCTGCCCGGCTGGTTTTGGCTTTTCTCTGCCTGGCTGTTTTGGGGTGTTTCACTGTATTTTGGGGTGTCTCTGTCCAGCCATTTTAGGGTGTCCCTGCCTGGTTGTTTTGGGGTATATCTCCTCATTTTGGGGTGTCCTTGCCTGGCCGGTTCTGGGTCTCTGCCCAGCCAGTTTGGGACATTTCTCTGTGTTTTGGGGTGTCTCTGCCCGGCCGATTTGGGGTGTCTGCCCGCTCATGTGGGGGCATTTATTTACATTTTGGGGTGTCTCTGCCTCATCTTTTCGGGGCATTTCCTCCAGATTTTGGGGTATCTCTGACTGATTTGGGGTGTCTCTGCCCGCTTGTTTTGGGGCATTTCTCCTCATTTTGGGGTGTCTCTGCCAGGCCGACTTGGGGTGTTTTTACCCTGCCATTTTGGGGCATTTCTGTGCATTTTGAGGTGTCTCTTTACGGCCATTTTAGGGTGTCTGTGCCTAGCTCTTTTGGGGCATTTCTCCTCATTTTGGGGTGTCTCTGCCTGGCCAATTTGGGGTGTTTCTGCCTGGCCATTCTGGGGCATTTCTTTACATTTTGGGGTGTTTCTGCCAGGCAGTTTCAGGCTGTCTGTGCCTACTGTTTTGGGGCATTTCTCCTCATTTTGGGGTGCCTCTGCCCGGCCATTTTAGGGTGTCTGTGCCCAGCTGTTTTGGGGCATTTCTCCTCATTCTGGGGTGTCTCTGCCCGGCTGATTTGGGGTGTTTCTGCCTGGCTGTTTTGGGGTATTTTTCCACATTTTGGGGTGTCTCTGTCAGGCCATTTTAGGGTGTCTGCACCGAGTTGTTTTGGGGTATTTCTTTACATTGTGGGGTGTCTTTGCCCGGCCCTTTTAGGGTGTCTGTGCCCGGTTGTTTTGGGACATTTCTTTACATTTTGGGGTGTCTTTGCCTGGTTGTCTTGGGATATTTCTTTATATCTTGGGGTGTCTCTGCTTGGCCGTTTTGGGGCATTTCTGCAAGTTTCAGGGTGTTTCTCCCTGGTTATTTTGAAGCGTCTCCGCCCAGCCATTTTGGGGCTTTTCTCTGCATTTTGAGGTGTCTCAGCCCGGCCATTTTGGGGTACCCATTCCCAGCCATTTTGGGGCACTTCTCTGCATTTTAGGGTGTCTGTTCCCCATCCCTTTGGGGCTGTTGCTGCTCCGGCTGTTTTGGGGTGCCCTTTTGGGTCTGGGGGGGCCCATCCCCGGCCCCCCGCCCCCGCTGTGACTCAGGGCTGTGGTTTCCCGTCTATAAATCGGGGGCGGAGGCGCCCGGGTGTCGGCCAGAGCCATGGCGGGTGCCCGGGACCCGTGAGCTGGGGGCACTGGGAGGCACTGGGAACTCATTGGGGGACACCAGCGTGATGCTAGATGGGACTGGGGGGGCACTGGAGTGATGCTGGATGGGACTGGGAGGCACTGGAGTGACTGGGTGGGACTGGAGGGTACTGGGAAGGGACTGGGAGGGAGACTGGGAGCACTGGGAGGCACTGGGAACTCATTGGGGGACACCAGCGTGATGCTAGATGGGACTGGGGGGGCACTGGAGTGATGCTGGGTGGGACTGGGAGGGCGCTGGAGTGACTGGGTGGGACTGGAGGGTACTGGGAAGGGACTGGGAGGGAGACTGGGAGCACTGGGAGGCACTGGGAACTCACTGGGGGGCACCAGTGTGATGCTAGATGGGACTGGGAGGGCACCGGAGTGATGCTGGATGGGACTGGGAGGGCTCTGGAGTGACTGGAGGGGACTGGGAGGGAGACTGTGAGCACTGGGAGCTCATTGGGGGGCACTGGGGTGATGCTGGATGGGACTGGGGGGGCACCAGAGTGGAACTGGGAGGGCTCTGGAGTGACTGGGTGGGGCTGGAGGGGACTGGGAAGGGACTGGGAGCACTGGGTGGGGACCAGGATGGACTGGGGAGTGCCAGGAGGGGCTGGAGGGGCACTGAGTGAGGAAAATGGGGAGGCTGGGAGGGTGCTGGGGGGTACTGGGATGGACTGGGTGGCACTGGAAAGGACTGGGAGGGATTGTGGCTTACTGGGATGGACTGGGTGGCACTCGCAAGGACTGGGAGGGATTGTGGCTTACTGGGAGGGACTGGAGGGTGCTGGAAAAGACTGGGAGGGATGCTGGAAAGGACTGGGGGGACTGCAGCTTACTGGGGGTGCTGGAAAGGACTGGGGGAAACTGGAAAGGACTGGGGGGTGTACTGGGAGGGACCAAGATGGACTGGGGAGACACTGGGATGGACTGGGGGCACTGGGATGAACTGGGGAGACACTGGGATGGACTGGGAGCTCCATAGAGTGACTGTGGATGGGACGGGGGATGCCAGTGGAGGACAGGAGTGGGCCTAATCCATACTGGGAGGTACTGGGAGGTACTGGGGGGGAAACTGGGGTGCCACGGGGCTGGGAGGGGGGCACACAACCCGTCCCCCACCCACGTGCACGTGCCGGGACTTGCCGTGACGCAGGGCCCTCGTGCGAGGCGGCTCGCATGTGCGTGTTGCACACTTGGGGGGGGCCAAGGGGGGTCCTCACACGCTCCCCCCCTTTACCCCTCCCCAGGCAGCGCCGGCCCCCCCGCAGCCCCCAGGATCGCCCCACGGTGCTGACCCGCGGAGATGGGGGGGTCCCTCAGCGCACCCAGGTGGGGGGGGTCAGGGTCTGGATGCCTGGATCCCCGGGGGGTGGGGTGTGCTTCAGAATGTGGGGGTTCACCTCTTCCCCCCCCCACTTTAAAATACATAGGTGCCGCCCGAGGGGGGTCGTGCCCCCCCTCCTGCACATCCACCACCCTGGGGTGCTGGTGATGAGGACGCGGCTCCCCCAGCACATGGTAAGCCCCCCCCCCCAATCTGCACCCTCTCCTTTGGGGGTCCCCACCACCCCCTTTTTCTGACACCCCCCCAAATTCTTTCAGGTCTCCCCGGTTTTGAGTGGGGCCCCAAAGACCCCCTGGCCGCAACCGAGCCCCTCGCCCACCCCCGCCGGCAGCGACCCCCCCCAGCCGCCCCCCAACACCGCCCCGCCCCCCAGGTGAGTGGGGGCCTTGTTGGGGGGGGAGGGGTGCTGGGGGGGGCCCCGGATGCCTGGGCCCTCACAGCCCCCCAAAAAATGTGTCATCCCCTCCCAGGGCACCCCAATGTGACTTGGGGGAGGTGGCGCAGTGCCTGCGGCAGCTGGAGAGGATCCAGGAGCTGGAGCAGCAGGTGAGGGGGGCCCCCAAATCCTCCTCCCTCCAAATCCCACCCTGACCCCCAAACGCCCTGTGACCCCCCCAGGGGCCCCCCAAAACCATGACACCCCCCCCTCCAAGCCTTTGCCCCCCATGTCCACCCCAAAACCTGTGCCCCCCAAACCTGGTTCCACTCCAAACCGTATCCTCCCTGCACTCCCCCCAAACATGTGCCCCCCAAACCTGTGCCCCCCATACCCCCTCATGTCACCCCCAAACCTGTGTCCTCCCTGTGGCCCCCAAACCATGCCCCCCCAACCATATCCTCCTGTGCCCCCCAAACCCTTGTCCTCCCTGTAGCCCCCAACCATTACCACCCCATGCCCCCCAACCACATCACCCCCACAAAACCCTTCCCCCCCATGTCCCCCCCAAATCCGTGTCGTGCCCCCAAAACCTGTGTCCCCCCCCAGCTGGCCCGCGAGCGGCACCGCCTGGGGCTGTTGCAGGCGCAGCTCATCCGGAGGGGCCCCCACAATGGTAAGGCTGGGGGGCACACCCCAAAACAGGGGTGTGGGGGGCTGGGACCCCCCCAAGGTGCTGCCAGCCCCTCACCTGTGTTCTCCCCCTCCCCCAGGGCCCCCGGGAAGGGCCAGGCTGGGCCCCCCCAGTTTGGGGCCACCTGGCCCCCCCCGAGGTGGAGGGAGAGTCCGAGACCCCGCTGCCCCCCCCGGGGCACCCTTGGGACCACGGGGGCTCTGCCCAGGTGAGCCCCGGGTTTGGGGTGGGGGGTGTCAAATAGCTGGGGGGCCCCAAATACCTCGGTCCTCACTGACCCCCCTTGGCCCCCCAGAACTGGAGTACTACCGGCTCAGCACCGCCCGGCCCCCTATACCTACGCCATGCTCATTCGCTGGGTGAGTGACCCCCCTTGTCACCTATAGCCCTCCCCCATGTCCCCCACACCCCCCACCTTATACACCCCCCAGATCCCTCATAGCCCCCCAAATCCTTCAGCCCCCCCCCAGCTCTCCTGTTCCCTATAGACTGTTCCCTATAGGAATTCCCCCCTCCATGTCCCCATACTCCCCCCTCCCCACTGGGCCATCCTGGAGCCCCCCCCATGCCCCCCCCCCAACATCCTGGAGCCCCCCATGTCCCCACCCCCTGTGTCCCCATGCCCCCCAACATCCTGGACTCCCCCCGCCCCCCATATTCCCCCCATGACCCCGAACCCCCAAAAGTGTCCCCAAAGCCTACCATGACTCCCCTGTGCCCCCCCCAGCACCCCATGTGTCCCCATAACCCCCCACGCCATCCCAGGGTGTCCCCCTGTCCCCATAACCCCCCAAAGTGTCCCCAACCCCTGCCATGCGCCCCCCAAAAAAATGACCCCTAGAGTGTCCCTGTACCCCCACAATGCCCCCCAAACCCTCCCGTGCCCTTCAAACCATCCTTAACCGACGTGCCCCCCTCAAATGTCCCCACACCCCCCATGGTGTCCCCAACCTTCTCATGCCCCCCCCAATGTCCCCACACCCCCCAACCCTGCTGTGCCCCCCAAAACGCCCCCCCCCAGGCAATCCTGGAGTCCCCCAGCGCCAGCGCACCTTGGGCGAGATCTACCACTGGTTCAGCCGCATGTTCGGGTACTTCCGCCACAACACCGCCACCTGGAAGGTGGGACCCCCCACACCCCAAATCCCCTCCCGGGACCCCCAGCACCCCCACTTCGGGGGGCACCCCAGTCCTCCCCAGGAGATTAGGGAGCTCCCCTCCAGGACCTCCCCTCCATCACCGCCATTGGGAAGGGGGGGGAACCAAACCTCTTGGTTCACACCCCCCAGCACCCCAAAATGTTGCCACACAGAAGGGGGACCCCAATGCTGCCCCAGCCCCCCCAAACACACCTCCCCAAAAGGAGGGGGCACCCCAAATCCTCCCAGAGCCTCTCCAACCATCACCACCCCCTTGCGACAGCTCAAAGAGACCCCCAAAGCCCTCCCCAGCCCCCTCAAAAACCCTAAACGCCCCAGACACCCCCCCCCAAAAAAAATTCCTCAGGGAATTTGGGGGGGGGGCAGCAACAATTTCCCGGGGTTCCCCCCAGAACGCCGTGCGCCACAACTTGAGCCTGCACAAATGCTTCGTGCGAGTGGAAAACGTGCGCGGGGCCGTCTGGACGGTGGACGAGGCCGAATTCAGGCGCAAGCGGGGACAGCGCTACCCCAGGTACCCCCAAAACGCCCCCCCCAGCACCCCAAAACCTCCCCAGCACCCCAAAAACAGAGGGGGGGCCCTTAGCCCCCCCCTCAAAAAGCCCCAAACCTGATAAACATGGGGTTCCTCTCTAAACCCCCCCCCCCCTACTTCCCCCACAGGGACTGCGACCTGAAGTATTTTCTGCCCCCCGGAGCTGAGGGGGCCCCCCCAAAACCACGGTGGGGGGGGGGTGGGGGGGGGCCCTAAATCCACCCCCCCTCCAAGAGGAACATGACACCCCAAAAATCGCTGTGCCCGGGACTTTATTGAAACCATAAAGGAACCGTTCCATGCTCCACCGCGGGTGCATTTTGGGGGGGGGGGGGGGGGGGGCTACACAGGGAATTTAGACACCCCTGCACCCCACTTTGTGGGCGGGGGCGGTGGCAGAGCCCCCCCCCAAGGGCATTTTTTGGGGGGTCACCCCCCAGGTTTTGGGGTTCAGGCGTGGCGGGCTCGTGCCGCCAGCAGCGCGTTCTCCTCCCGCAGCGCCCGGCAGTCGCTGAGGATCCGGTCGAGGCTGGCGGGGGGCTTCGCGCTCGTCTCCGCCTCGATCTGGGGGTAACGGGGTCCGGGTGGGGGGTGTTAAATTTGGGGGGGGGAGCCCCAAAATGGGGGGGGCAAAGAGTTTGGGGAGCAAAGAGTTGAGGGGATCAGAGAGTTGGGGAGGGTCACAAAGAATTGGGGGCACAAAGAGAGAGGGAAAACACGAGGATACCCCAGTAGATCTGGGGGGCCCCAGAGGCACCCCAAATCGCTACCCCCCAATTTATATCCTGGGGCCCCCCACCCGTGAGCCCCCCAAAATCCCCACCTGCTCCTCCAGATCCCGGATCTCCCTCTGGATGGTCCCCGTGTCCTCGATGGTCCGGATCAGCTGGGCACAGTTCTGGGGGACACAAAGGGGGTGCAAGTGACCCCCCCCCAAAACTCCAGCCCCCCGCCCCTCCAGTGTCCCCCAATTCCACCTGGGCCCCCCAAACCTTCCCCCCCCAGCCCCCCGTTACCTCGTGCAGAGCCGCCAGGTACTTGTAGGCTTTCCTCACCACCTCATCCCGCTTGGCATCCTGGGGGGACACACGGGACAATTTTGGGGGCACGTGGGGAAATTTGGGGGATGTGGGGCAGTTTGGGGGTGGGGGATGTGGGACAGTTTGGGGGGCAGGTGGGATAATGGGGGGGCGCATGGGACAGTTTGGGGGCTCCCAGTGCCACAAACTCTCCCCTTCCTTCGGGCTCATCCCATGGGGGTGCCCCGGAGCGTCCACCCCAGCCCCAGGTCCCCCAAAATCCCACCTTGCTCCCCTGGGAGCCCCCAAACCCCAAGGTGCCCCCAAGAGCATGTGGGGACCCCCTCCAGGGCCCCCCACCTTGAAGAGCAGCTCATCGGTGACGCTGAAGGTCCTTTCCAGCTTCCCCACCAGGGAGTTGATCTCCTTCTGCAGCGCCCGCGTGTCCACCAAGATCTGGGGAGACACCCCCCCCCGAGGGTCTCAGGTCTTGGGGGCGGGGGACGACGGACACCCCCAAAACCCCTCCTCATTTTGGGGGTGCACCCACTACATACCCACTGCCCCCCCCTCAAGACCTCGAACAGGACCTAAACCCCAACGACCCACTCAGAACTCTTCTAGGCTGCCTTAGGGACCCCAAAACTCTCCCCACTGCCCCCGCAAGGGTTGGGGTCCCCCCCAAAATCTCCGAGACCCCCCCAAAATCTCCGAGGATCCCCAAAATCCCCCCCCCCACCTTGCCGATCTCTTCCTTCTGCTTGCGGATGTTGCCCACGATCTCCAGGATGCGCTGGGTGTAGACGGCGCGCGAGACGTCACGGGGCAGCGCCTCCAGCTCCGCCACCTGCGTCCAGGAAGGGGTGCGTGAAAGTGGGGGTGTCGTGTGTGTCCCCCCCCTTCCCCCAAATCACCCCGCTACCCTCTCCCCCCCAAAATCACACCCCCACCCATGGGTGCTCACCAGTTGCTTGTACAGCTCCTCCTTGCGTCGGGCTTCGGCGGCGGCCGAGCGGCTGCGCTCGTGCAGGGTCCGGATCTCCGACAGCCGCCGCGATGATTCCAGCTGGGGTAGGAGAAAAAGGGGGGGTCGGGGTACCCCCAAACCCACCGAGGGGGGAACCCCAGAGACCCCCAAAACTCCTAAGAAGGGGCTCCAGAGCCCCAAAACCACGGGGAAGGGGACCCCAGGACCCCAAAACCTACCAGGGAGGGACCTGGGGACCCCCAAATCCACTGGGAAGGGACCCCAGGGACCCCAAAACCTACCAGGGAGGGCCCTGGGAACCCCCAAATCCACTGGGAAGGGGACCCCAGAACCTCAGGGACCCCAAAACCCACTGTGGGGGTTCTTAGCACCCCAAATCCACCGAGAAGGGGACCCCAGAGCCCCCAGGGACCCCCAAAACTGACTAGAGAGGGACCCCAGGACCCCAAAACCTACCAGGGAGGGACCTGGGGACCCCCAAACCCATGGGGAAGGGACCCCAGGGACCCCAAAACCTACCAGGGAGGGACCTGGGGACCCCCAAATCCACTGGGAAGGAACCCCAGAGCCTCAGGGACCCCAAAACCCACCGTGGGGGTCCTTAGCACCCCAAATCCACCGAGAAGGGGACCCCAGAGCCCCCAGGGACCCCCAAAACTGACTAGAGAGGGACCCCAGGACCCCAAAACCTACCAGGGAGGGACCTGGGGACCCCCAAACCCATGGGGAAGGGACCCCAGGGACCCCAAAACCTACCAGGGAGGGCCCTGGGAACCCCCAAATCCACTGGGAAGGGGACCCCAGAACCTCAGGGACCCCAAAACCCACTGTGGGGGTTCTTAGCACCCCAAATCCACCGAGAAGGGGACCCCAGAGCCCCCAGGGACCCCCAAAACTGACTAGAGAGGGACCCCAGGACCCCAAAACCTACCAGGGAGGGACCTGGGGACCCCCAAACCCATGGGGAAGGGACCCCAGGGACCCCAAAACCTACCAGGGAGGGCCCTGGGAACCCCCAAATCCACTGGGAAGGGGACCCCAGAACCTCAGGGACCCTGAAACCCACTGTGGGGGTTCTTAGCACCCCAAATCCACCGAGAAGGGGACCCCAGGGACCCCCAAAACTGACTAGAGAGGGACCCCAGGACCCCAAAACCTACCAGGGAGGGACCTGGGGACCCCCAAATCCACTGGGAAGGAACCCCAGAGCCTCAGGGACCCCAAAACCCACCATGGGGGTCCTTAGCACCCCAAATCCACCGAGAAGGGGACCCCAGAGCCCCCAGGGACCCCCAAAACTGACTAGAGAGGGACCCCAGGACCCCAAAACCTACCAGGGAGGGACCTGGGGACCCCCAAACCCATGGGGAAGGGACCCCAGGGACCCCAAAACCTACCAGGGAGGGCCCTGGGAACCCCCAAATCCACTGGGAAGGGACCCCAGAACCTCAGGGACCCCAAAACCCACTGTGGGAGTTCTTAGCACCCCAAATCCACTGAAAAGGGGACCCCAGGGACCCCCAAAACCTAATAGGGAGGGACCTGGGGACCCCTAAATCCACTGAGAAGGGGACCCCAGAGCTCCCAGGGATCCCCGAAACCGACCAGGGAGGGACCTGGGGACCCCAAACCCATGGGGAAGGGACCCCAGAGCCCCCAGGGACCCCAAAACCTACTAGGGAGGGACCTGGGGACCCCTAACCCACTGGAAAGAGAATTCCACACCCCTAAGGGACCCCAAAACCTACCAGGGAGAGACCTGGGGACCCCCAAATCCCCAAGAAACAGACCCCAGGGCCCCCCCTTACCTGAGCAGAGTCGTGCAGGGCCCGCAGGTGCCGGTACTCGGCGAGGAGGGGTCCCCGGTGCCGCTCCCACTGCCCCGCCAGGCTGACGATGCGGCGGCTGCTGGCCTCCACCACCAGCTGGGAGCAGAGTCAGGGCACCCCCAAAACGCTTCCTCCCCCCTGCACCCCCAAAAATGCTCCCCAGCCCCCTCAAACTGCCCCCCCCCCCCCCCCTTTCGCTCACCTCCGCCAGAGGGGTGGTTGTACACCCCAAACCGCCCCCAAACCACCCTAAACCCCCTCCCCACGGACCCAAACAGCCTCACAGCCCCCCCCCCAACCCCCTGCCCCAGGGGTACCCCAAAATTCTCACCTGGAGCTTGGCCATGTTGCTCTGAGCATCCGGGAGCAGCTCGACCGCCCGCGCCTTCAACCGAAGGGCGTCCTCCCGGCCCCCCAGCGCCAGCCGACCCTGCCGCACCTCTGCCTCCGCCTGGGTGGGGGGGGGACGCTGTCAGGGCACCCCAAAACACCCCCCACACCCCCCCCTTAACCTCCTCCTGGCACCCACCTGGGTGAGGCTGAGCTGGGCGTCCCGCACCTCCCCACGGCAGCCCTCGATTTCGGTCTCCAGCCGGGCCAGGGTCTCCTCCAGGGCGGCCTCCTCGCCGGCCTGACGCGCCCCCGCGTCCTAAAGTAGGGGGAACCCCCTTCTAAACGTATCCATCAGTAGGGTCCAGAGTGAACGCGCACCCAACGCAGCCATCAGTAGAGTCCAGGGCACACGTGTGGCCATCAGTAGGGTTCAGAGTGAACGACATTTCCTGCCCCCCATCCCCTTACCTCCTCAGGGCTCTTGGAGGGGTGCAGGGTCTCGGCAGCCGCCTGGACCTGCTGCAGCAGGATTTGGGGGTCCTGTGGGATGCGACCCCGGAGCAGGTCAGACCCTGGGGGGGGGGCCCCCCCAAAAAAACCCTCAGCCCTCCAGTGGCCCCCCCAGGCCCCCAAAAACACCTCCAGCCCCCCCAAAACAACCCCCAGCACCCCCAAAACAACTCCCAGCCCTCCAGCAGCTCCCCCAGCCCCCCAAAAACAACCCCCAGCCCCCCCAAAAACAACCTCCAGCCCTCAAGCAGGACGCCCAGCCCCCCAAAAACAATCACCAGCCCCCCGTGGCTCCCCCAGCCCCCCAAAAACACCCCCTAGCCCTCCAGCAGCTCCCCCAGCCCCCAAAAACAACCCCCAGCCCTCAAGCAGGACTCCCAGCCCCCAAAAACAACCCCCAGCCCTCCAGCAGTCCCCAGAAACAACCCCCAGCCCTCCAGCGGCCCCCAGACCCCAAAAACACCTCCAGCCCCCCAAAACAACCCCAGCCCCCCAAAAACTACTCCCAGCCCTCCAGCAGCCCCCAGCCCCCAAAAACAACCCCCAGCCCCCCAAAACAACCCCAGCCTACCAGTGGCTCCCCCAGCCCCAAAAACCACCCCCAGCCCTCCAGCAGCTCCCCAGCCCCCAAAAACAACCCCCAGCCCCCAAAACTACTCCCAGCCCTCCAGCAGCCCCCCAGGCCCCCAAAAACAACCCCCAGCCCCCCAAAAGCACCCCCACCCTACCTGCTCGTGGGTCAGGTGCTGGGTGCGGGTGAAGCGCGACCCCCTGGGCAGGGCCCCCCCCCCGGCCCCCCCAGCCCCAAAAGCCTCTTGGAGCCAAGCGGGGTCCAGGGGTCCCGGGGGGGTTCCCTGGGGTCGGGGGGGGCAGACCTGGCGCAGGGGCTCCAGGGCCCGGAGCCGAGCACGGAGTCGCTTCCGCCCCACATATTCCTGGGGGGGGGGGGTCAGACCCATAGGGACCCCAAAACAGCCCCCCATAACCCCCCATCTCTCCCCCGCCACACACACTCCCAGGACTCAGAGAAAGGGGATCAGACACCCCCCCCCCAATTCCTGGGAGAGAAGGGTGGGACCCACAGGGCCCCCCCCCAGGTTCTGGGGACCCCTGGAGACCCCCGGGAACTGGGGGGGTCCTCACCTGGGGGGGCAGGCGGGAGGCCAGGCCGGGGCCCCCCCACTCGGCTTCCCAGTCCTGGCGGGCGCTGAGCTGGGCTGCGTGGGTCTCCAGCAAGGCCGGGGGGGTCCTGGCGGAGACGGGGGGCTGCGCTGGCACGGGGGGGACAGCCCCCAAAATACTCCTGCAGCTCTGTGGGGAGGGGCAGGGGATGGTGAGCAGACCACCCCCCCCCAAACAAACACCCCCCCCCCTCAAATTCCCTCCTTACCTGGGGGTCCCCCAGTTTGGGGCAGAACCAGGGGGCAAGTAGCAAAGGGGTAGAGGCGACTCGTGCCCTGGAGAACGTTAATTAATTGGTTAATTGCCCCCCAAATTAAGAGGGGGGGTCCCCCCAATTTGGGGTATCAAAGCCCCCCCAAAACTCACCTGCAGGCGCTGCAGCCGAGGGGTGCGGCAAGCGGGGGGCACCCAGGGGGTCCCCAGCTGCTCCCGGATGCGGGCGCCGATGGCCCGTAGCAGAGCCCCCGATTTCCCTGGGGAGGGGGACAAACGAGGCGGGGTCAGCCCTCCCCCCCAAAAAAAAACCCCCAGGGGCTCCCCCCAAAACCCCAAGAGACGCCCCCCCCCCCAAAAAACCCCCCCGTACCGGGGGGCTCAGCCCCTCTCTCGCTCTCGTCCCGTGGCAGTTTCTCCACCAGGAAGAGGAGGAGGCGACGGGTGTCGTGCTCGGAGCTGTAGAGGAAGGTCTGGTACCCCACATCGCCCCCAAATCCCAGCTCCTGGGGGTAAGAGGAGGGGGCTGGGGGTCACCCCAAAATTTTTGGGGGTCCCCTCTTTCCCCCCGCTTCAAGATTTGGGGGTATTTGGGGCGAGGGGAGTATCAAGGTCTTGGTACCCCGCATCGCCCACAAATCCCAGCTCCTGCGGGAGAGTGGTGGGGTGGAGGGAGGAGGGGGAATGTCCCCCAACATTTTTGGGGTCCCTCGAGGTTTTGGGGGTACCTGGCAGGCGGCGGCCAGGTCGGAAGCGAGTCGGAAGCGGGCGGAGATACCGGGGGCAGGAGGGGGCTGAGGGGGCCCCAAAGCAGGGCGCACGGCCCGCAGGCAGCGGACGGCCGCTTCCACCACCAGCTCGGGGGAGAGGTCCCGCACGCTCTGCACCTCGGGGGCACCGGCCTGGGGGGGAAGGACCCAGAGTCATGGGGACCCCCCCAGAGCACCCCAAAAATCCTGGTCACCCCCCTGGGTGTCACCCACACACCTCCAAGCACTCCCATCCCCCAAAATCTTTAGGCTGCCCCTCCCTCCCCCCCCCAGAGGTCCAGTCCTGCTCCCCTCCCCGCCCCCCACTGCAGACCCCCCAAAACTGCTTGTGTCCCCAGGGACCCCCGAAACTCCTCAGGGTCCCCCCAGTGACCCCCAAATCTACCAGGGGTCCCCAAAATTCCTTAGGGACCCACCAAAACTCCCCAGGGTGTCCCCCACCCCAAAACTCCTTAGGGTCCCCTCCAGTGGCCCCCAAATCTACCGGGGTCCCCCAGACCCCCAAAATTCCTTAGAGGGTGTCCCCACCTCCAGTGACCCCCAGACCTCCCCGGGCTCCCCTCCCCACACCTCCAGTCCCTCCCCCCTCCCCAAAGCTCTTCAGTGCCCCCATCCCACCTCCCCCCCCAAGCCCCCAAATCCTCAGGGTCCCCCCTCCTCCAATACCCCCCCATCCCGGAGCCCCCCCAAATCCCCCCGGGGTGTTCCCCCCCCTCCCCACTCACGTCCCCGCCTGCCGCAGGGAGTGGATCAGGATTTTGTCCACCTCCTCCATTTTGAGGGGGTTCATGAGGGGGTCCCCAAATCCTGCGGGGGTCGGGCGGGGGTTTGAGAGGACCCCGGCTCTTCTCGCACGGCCCCGCGAAGAGTCACGTGAGGCAGGGCCCGCCGCGGAACCGAGACTGCCCCGCGCGGGGCACGACGGGAGTTGTAGTCCGCGGCGTGCGCGGGGCACGACGGGAGTTGTAGGCGGCGCGAGGCGCGGCGGAGGCGGGAAAGTGAGGGGGCGCGAGGCGCGAGCGGGGGAAATGGCGGCCGTGAGGGGAGGGTGAGGGGGAAAATGGCGGCCCTGAGGGGAAATGGAGCCTGTGAGGGGTGGTGAAGAGGGAAATGGTGGCTGTGAGGGGCGGATAAGGGGGAAAATGGTGCCTGTGGGTTTTGAGGGGTGGCTGTGGGGGGTGATGGTGGTTGTGAAGGGTGGCGAGGGGGAAATGGTGATTGTGAAGGGTGGTGAGGGGGGAAATGGTGGTTGTGAGAAGTGTTGAGGGAGAAAATGGTGTTTGTGAAGGGTGGTGAGGGGGCAAATGGTGGTTTTGAAGGGTGGTGAGGGGGTAAATGGAGCCTGTTGAAGGGTGGTGAGGGGGGAAATGGTGCCCCTGAGAGTGGTAAGGGGGGAAATGGCAGCCGTGAGGGGCAGCTGAGGGGGAAGTGGTGGCTGTGAGGGGCGGCTGAGGGGAAAATGGAGCCTGTGAGGGGTGGTGAAGTGGGAAATAGTGGCCGTGAGGGACAGCCGAGAGGAGAAATGGTGGCTGTGGGGTGTGAGGGGCGGCTGAGAGGGAAAAGGGCATCCATGAGAGGCATTTGAGGGGGGAAATGGTGCCCGTGAGGGGAGGTTGAGGGGGAAAATGGTGCCCGTGAGGGGTGATGAGGGGGAAATGGCGCCTGCTTAGGGTCACTGAGGCAGAAAATGGCGTCCATGGGGCGTGAGGGGTAGCCGAGGTAAGAACTGTCAGCAGCGCATCCCTCACACGCGTGTGCTCCATACTTGTTTCCTCTCACATGCGCGCGTCACATCCGTGTCCCCGCATACCTGTGTGTCCCGGCCCTGTCACCCCACCCACACGCGTGTGCCCCGCTGCCTCTCATGGTTGTGCCCTTGCTCCCCTCGCACGCGTGCCCCTTGCACGCGCGTGTGCCCCGGCACGTGGGCAGTGCTGCCCTCCCCGTCTCTGGCACACAGCCTCCTTAAGCCCTTAATCTCCCGGCAGTGACAGCCGGGGGCTGCAGGACGAGACGTGGGGAGGGCCCAGGAGCTACCCCCGCACCCACAGACCCCACTAAACACCCCTAACCCCCCCCCAAACACCCCTAATCCCCCTCTAAATACCCCCAACCCCCCTTAAATATCCCCCACTCTCCCCAAATACCCCCAATATATATCCTAAATGCTCCCAGACCTCCACAGATCCCGCAAATCCCCTTGAGAATCCCTCAGACCATCCAAACACCCCCCAGACCCCATAGGTACCCTCAAAATACCCCAACCCTACCAGACACCCCTAAAATAACCCACTTGAACCCCCCCCCCCTCTCCTACAGGTACCCCCCAACCTCTGGAAAAAACCCCGGCCACCCCTCACCATGTCAGAGTCGGAGGAGAACGGAGGGGGTGAGTCAAGGGGGGTCTCGGAGAGGATGTGGGGGTCCTTGGGAAGAAATGGGGGTTCAAGGAGAGGTCCCCAATGAGATATGGGGGTCTCCGAGAGTATGGGGGGGTCCCTGGTCTATGGAATGTGGGTGTTCAGGGGTGGTCCCTGTGTGTCCAGGGGGTCCTGGTGTTGGAGGGCTTTGGGAGGGGGTCCAGAAAGGTTTGGGGGGGGTCCAGGAAGGTTTGGGGGGGTCCTTGCCGCCCCCTTGACCGTCCCCCTACCCCAGGACCCCCCAAGGGGCTGCCATCCTTCGCCGAAGCCATGGGACAGCCTTTGGGGTGGCCGGTAGGCGAAGGCAACGGGGGTCTGGCGGGCGGAGGGACCCCCCCGGGTCACCGTCACCGGCGTCCCCCCCACACCAAGCACAAGGGTCAGGGCTCCGGGGGGGTCCACCGCTCTCCCCGCGCCCTATTCTGCCTCCGCCTCAACAACCCCATCCGCCGGGCGGCCATCAGCATCGTCGAGTGGAAGTGAGGGTTTTTTTGGGGGGGGGACATGACACGACACAAGTTTTGGGGGGCCACGGGGAGACGCGGCGGTGGGGACGGGGTCGGCCATGAGACCGTGCGGATGGGGGGGCTGCAGGGATGGAAGGGGGTGTGTGTGTGCAGATTTTGGGGGGGGGGAGGAAGTTGTCCCCCACCTGCTGCCCCCCACACCTTCCTTAACCCCAGGCCCTTCGACATCCTCATCCTCGCCACCATCTTCGCCAACTGCGTGGCCCTGGGGGTCTACATCCCCTTCCCTGAGGACGACTCCAACGCCGCCAACCACAACCTGGTGAGGACCCCCAATCCGCCCCCCCAAATAAAAGGGGGCACCCCCACCTTTCATTGGGCGCAGTATCATCAACTGGTCCCAGTTAGGTGCTGGTTTAGCTCGTTAAGGGATAACGCCGCCGCTTAACGAAGGCGCTTTGAGCGCCAGAGGGAATCGGGAATGTGGGGGTCCGCCCCGGGGTTCACCCTCAGTGGGGATGGGGGGGTTGTGGGGTGACGGGGTGCCCAGACATTTTGGGGGGTTCTGTGGGGTGGCAGAGGGCTGCCCGGATGCCTGGGTCCCCCAAAGCGCGTGCCACACGTGTTCCCCTCGCACACGCGTGTGCCGGCCGTTGTCTTAAGCCGCTTACCTGGCATCGGGGTGGGCGCTAATCCCGGCTTAGCCGCCCCGGAGGCCTGGGTCCTGGGAGAAGGGGATGCTGGGAAGGGTGGGGGGTTGGGGGGTCCCAAATGCCACTGTCTCTTGTCCCCCAACAGAAAGGGACACTGGGAAGGGGGGGGGGTCCCACATGCCAATGTCTCTTGTCCCCCAGGAGAAGGGGACACTGGGAAGGGTGGTGGGACCCCGGGGTGGGTGGTGGCCCCAGGTGCCCTTGTCCCCCAGGAGACGGAGGTGCTGGGCCACCCCACCGAGGCCCTGGGTGGGGGGTTATGGGTCCCCCCCACTCTCCCCCCTTTCCGCCGCACCAGGAGCAGGTGGAGTACGTCTTCCTCATCATCTTCACGGTGGAAACCTTCCTGAAGATCATCGCCTACGGGCTGGTCCTGCACCCCAGCGCCTACATCCGCAACGGCTGGAACCTCCTCGACTTCGTCATCGTCGTCGTGGGGTGAGGAATTGTCCCCGAGGAAGGGGGATGGGAAAGGGGGGGGCTGGGGGGGGTGCAAATAGCCCCCCTCCCAACCCCAAAAAATCTCGCTCAGGCTCTTCAGCGTCATCCTGGAGCAGGCGTCCCACAAACCCGGCGAAGCTCACCACATGAGCGGGAAACCGGGGGGCTTCGACGTCAAAGCCCTGCGCGCCTTCCGCGTCCTCCGGCCCCTCCGCCTCGTCTCCGGTGTCCCCAGTGAGACCGGTTTTGGGGGGGGGGGGGGATCACCTCTGGCATGGTTTTTTTTTTGGGGGGTGGGGGGAGGGGTGTCTCCTGCCACCCCCACCACCTTCCCTGCTCTTCCCCGCAGGCCTCCACATCGTCCTCAACTCCATCATGAAGGCCATGGTGCCGCTGCTGCACATCGCCCTCCTCGTCCTCTTCGTCATCATCATCTACGCCATCATCGGCCTCGAGCTCTTCATCGGCCGCATGCACAAGACCTGCTTCTTCATCGGATCTGGTGAGGGGCTGAGGGGGCGGGGGGGCGTCACCGTGCCGTGTGCCCCCCACCCTCCAGGGACCCCCAACATTGTCTGGGACCCCCCCCCGAGGAGTCCGGTTCCCAAGTGAAAGGCACCCCCGTGCTCTGAGATCCCCCCCAGCCAGGGCCCAGGACGCCCCCCAGTGACACCCCAGCAAGGGCATTTGCCCCCCCCAAACCCTGAGACCCGCCCAAACACCCTGAGACCCTCCCTGGCACCCAGGACCGCCCCCCAGTGACACCCCAGCAAGGTCACCTGGGCCCCCCAACACCCTGAGCCCCCCCAAGGCCCCTGAGCCCCCTGTAGCATCCAGGACCCCCCAGCAACACCCCAGCAGGATACTGGGGCCCCCAACACACACCCAGAGACCCCCCAAAGCCCCTGACACCCCCCCCAGCACCCAGGACCCCCAGCGACACCTCAGCAAGGCCACTTGGGCCCCCCAACCCCCTGAGCCCCCCATGACCCCGTCCCCCCTCCAGTAATCCCAAGCCCCCTCCCTCACATGGGACCACCCTCCCCACCCCTGCACCCCAATGTTGCCCCCCACAGCCCCTTCCTACCCCCGCACCCCAATTTTACCCCCCAGCCCCACCACAGGGGAGCTCCCAGCCCTCTGCGCACCAGCATCCCTCACCACCCCCCATAACACCTCAGGGACCCCCCCCCCCAAAAACCACCATTTTGGGGGTGTTGACCCAACACCATTTTGGGGTGCTCACCCCCTCCCCAGACCTGGAGTCGGAGGACGACCCCTCCCCTTGCGCGTTTTCGGGCCACGGCCGCGCCTGCCTGCAGAACAACACCGAGTGCCGGGGCCGCTGGGAGGGACCCAACGGCGGCATCACCAACTTCGACAACTTCTTCTTCGCCATGCTCACCGTCTTCCAGTGCATCACCATGGAGGGCTGGACCGACGTTCTCTACTGGGTCAGCCCCCCCAAAATCCTCCCTCAGCCCCCCAAAATCCTTACCCACCCCCCACCCCCCCGCCACACACTCCCCCGCCCCGAGCCCACCCAAATCCTCCCCAAACCTCCCCGGGCCGCGGCGCGCCCCACCGACCGGCGCCCGAGCGTCGCTCCCGTCACCCCACGCACCGCGGAGGGGTGGATTTGGGGTCCAACCCCCCCTTACCACTGTGTCACCCCAAAACCTGCCCCCCAACCGCATCACCCCCCCCCCCTTACAGATGCAGGACGCGATGGGCCACGAGCTACCCTGGATTTACTTCGTCAGCCTCGTCATCTTCGGCTCCTTCTTCGTCCTCAACCTGGTGCTGGGGGTGCTGAGCGGGTGAGGGCATCGTTAGCGTGTCGTTAGCGTGTCGTTAGCGTGTAGGGGGGGTGTCACGCATGTGCCCCCCCCCCACAAAGGGAGTTCTCCAAGGAGCGTGAGAAGGCCAAGGCCCGCGGAGACTTCCAGAAGCTGAGGGAGAAGCAGCAGCTGGAGGAAGATCTCCGGGGCTACATGGACTGGATCACCCAGGCCGAGGACCTGGAGGGTGACGAGGACGAGGGGGAGCACGAGAAGCACCGTAAGTGGGCGTGGGGGGTCCCCCAAAATCCTCAGCACCCCAAAACCTCCGTGCCCCCCCCCCCCTTCCCCCAACCCCACAGGCCTGACCGCCGAGGACCTGATAGGGAAGCGGAAACCGCGGCTGAAGTGGCTCCGTCACGCCAGTCACTCCACCGAGACCCACGGTAACGTCCCCGCCCCGGGGTCCCCGCCATGTTGGGGATCCCCCCAATGCCGGGGGTCCCCTGCACGGTGCTGACCTTTGACCCCCACCCCAGCCAGCCTTCCCGGCAGCGAGACGACGTCGGTGAACACCGAGACGGTGGGCGAGGAGGAGACGCAGCCGACCGCCTGCGACCGCTGCCTGTGAGCGCCGAAACGGGGGGGGCCCGGGTCCCCCCCGCAACTCTGCAAGCCCCCCCTGGGACCCCCCAGTAGCCCCCGGGTCCCCCCATAGCCACCCCAAGACCTTTCTCACCCCCCCAATGGACCCCCAATACCTCCCACAGCCCCTGGGACCCCCAAGACACCAACACTGATGCTGAGACTCCCCCAGATCCCTGTGCCCCCCGGGACCCCAAAACTGACCCTGGGACCCCCCAGCTCCCCAGTCCTTCCCATAGCCCCTGGGAGCCCCCCCAGATCCCTGGGACCCCCCCCCAGGACCCCAAAACCAACCGTAAGATTCTCCCAGTTCCTCCCAGTCCCTCCCATAGCCCCTGGGACCCCTCCAGATCCCTGTGCCCCCCCGGACCCCAAAACCAACCCCCACAGCACCTCAAGGCCATCTGCCCCCCTCCCCCAGCCCCAGGGACCCTCTAAGCCCCCCAGCACCCCAACACCGACCCCAGCACCCCTATGATCCCCCAGGTACCCTAAACCCACCCCCATGGCCACAGGGACCCCCCGTCATCTTCCCCCCCCAGAATTTGGGGGTGACTCTGTGCCTTTCCCTCCTCAGGGGCAAAATTACAAAGACAAAATGCTGGTGAGTGAAGGGGAAAAAGGGGGAGCGGGGGGGTGGAAAAAGGGGGGCACACAACTGGGCCCCCCAAATTCCACCCCCAACACCTCCCACCTGACAGCGTCTCTGTAACCCCAACACCTCCCCTCTGTCCCCAAAATACCACCGCCCCGCCTGTCCCCTCCAACACCTCTCCCCCCCCGCACCCCCAAATCCACACCCACCCCCCACCCCGCGTACCCCCCTCCCTCCCCAGGCACCGCCTGCGCCGCCTGAACCGCCTGTGGCGCCGACGGTGCCGCGGGGCGGTGAAATCCGTCTCCTTCTACTGGACCGTCTTACTGTTGGTCTTCCTCAACACCCTCACCATCGCCTCCGAGCACCACGGGCAACCCCCTTGGCTCACCCAAACGCAAGGTACAACCCCGCAACACCCCTAAATTTTTATTTTTTTTGGGGGGGGGGGGTCGGTGTATATCCGCAAACACCTCCCGGACGCTTGGGTTCCCGCCGCCGCCGCAAGCCTACGCCAACAAGGCGCTGCTGTCGCTGTTCGCCGCCGAGATGGTGTTGAAGCTGTACGCCCTGGGCCCCGCCTGTTACTTCGCCAGCTTCTTCAACCGTTTCGACTGTTTCGTGGTGTGCGGCGGGGTGTTGGAAACGGCGTTGGTGGAACGAGGGGCCATGGAACCCCTGGGCATCTCCGTCCTACGCTGCGTCCGGCTCCTCCGCGTCTTTAAAGTCACCAGGTGAGGGGGACGAGGCGGGATTTGGGGACGGCGGTGACGACGCCCCGCCCCGCCCCATCGCGGTGTTGGTGGCGGGGGGCGGGGGGGATCTACTCGATGCCGGGAAGCCCTGAGGTCCTTTCCCAGTCTTCCCAGTAAGCCCAGTGTCCCGTAGGCACTGGGCGTCGCTGAGCAACCTGGTGGGCTCCTTGTTGAACTCCATGAAGTCCATCGCTTCCCTCCTGCTCCTCCTCTTCCTCTTCATCATCATCTTCGCCCTGCTGGGCATGCAGCTTTTCGGGGGACGCTTCAGCTTCGACGAGACCCAGACCAAGCGCAGCACCTTCGATACCTTCCCTCAGGCTCTGCTCACCGTCTTCCAGGTACCCCGAAACGCGGGGGGGGGACACCCCGAAACTCATAGGGGGACCCCAAAACTCGTGGGAGACCCCAGAACCCAGAGGGGGGACTCTGAAACCTGTGGGGAGACCCTAAAACCTATGGGGACACCCCAAAACCCGTGGGAGACTTCGAAACCCGTGGGGGACCCCAAAACCTATGGAGAGATCCCAAAAGCCATGGGGTAACCCAAAACCCATGGGGTAACCCAAAACTTGTGGGGGACCCCGAAACCCATGGGGGACCCCAAAACCCATGGGAGACCCCAAAACTTGTGGGGGACCCCAAAACCCATGGGGAGACTCCAAAACCCATGGGGGACCCCGAAACCCCTGGGAGACCCCAAAATCCGTGGGAGACCCCAAAATCCATAGGGGACCCCAAAATCCATGGGGGACCCCAAAACCTGTGGGGAGAGCCCAAAAGCCATGGGGTAACCCAAAACCCATGGGGTAACCCAAAACTTGTGGGGGACCCCGAAACCCGTGGGGGACCCCGAAACCCGTGGGGGACCCCAAAACTTGTGGGGGACCCCAAAATCCATGGGGGACCCCAAAATCCATGGGGGACCCCAAAACCTGTGGGGAGAGCCCAAAAAAACGTGTCCCCTGACCATCCTGTAGTCACTCCAGGGTGACGCTGGGTCCTGACGGAGGAGGACTGGGAGGTGGCAGCGTACTGGGAGTACTGGGGGGGTGTACTGGTGTGGGGGGGCCATGCTGAATTTTGGGGTGACCCTGGTGTTTGCCCCCCCGTCCCTCCCCCCGCCCCAGATCCTGACGGGGGAGGACTGGAATGCGGTGATGTACGACGGGATCATGGCCTACGGCGGCCCTGTCTTCCCCGGGATGCTCGTTTGCATCTACTTCGTCATCCTCTTCATCTGCGGGAACTGTGCGTGGGCGTACTGGGAGCACTGGGAGGGACTGGGAGCGGGGCGCAGGGGAACTGGGAGGGACTGGGAATGGAGCACGGAGTAACTGGGGAGCTGGTATGGGAGACACCGGGGTTGGGAATGAGAAGCGGAGACGGGGCGGGACTGGGAGGGGACTGGGAGCAGGAGCAAACCCAGCAAGAGGGGAACTGGGAGGATACTGGGAGGATACTGGGAGGATACTGGGAGCACTGGGTAACCCTCTCCTCCCCGCAGACATCCTCCTCAACGTCTTCTTGGCCATCGCAGTCGACAACTTGGCCGACGGCGACAACATCAACTCGGGGAGCGATAAAAAGTGAGCCCGGACGCTTGGGTCCCTTTGGGGGGGGACGGGGACGGGGACGCCTGGGTCCTCTGGCTGAGCCCCCCCCCCCTCCCCGCCCCCCAAAACCAGGGACAAGGCCGGGGAGGCGGAAGCCGGCGCGGGGAGCCAGGACGTGAGCGTGAGGGTGAGCGTGAGCGGGGTGCGTCATCGTCCCCTCGCCCCGTGTGCGCGGGCCTCGCGCGCTCAGCCCCTCCCCCCCCTCCCCTTTTCCTCCTCAGGTTGAGGGGGAGCAGCCGGAGGAGGAGGAAGAGGAGGAGGAAGAGGGGAGCGAGGAAGGTGAGCGTCACCCGCCCGGCCAGCGGGGTCCGGGGGTGGGTGGGGGAGCGGTGACGATGCCCGGACCCTGGGTCCCTTGCAGGTGACGAGGAGGCCGGGGGGGAGCGGGACAGCCTGGGGGGGCCCCGGCTGGAGTCTCTGGAGGAGCCCCCCAAAACTAAGGTGGTGCCGATCCCCGAGGGCAGCGCCTTCTTCCTGCTGGGCAGCACCAACCCGTGAGAGGGGGGACTGGGAGCACTGGGAGGAGTGGGGCTGGGGGCACTGGGAGACTGGGACTGGAAGGACTGGGAGGAGTGGGGCTGGGGGCACTGGGGGGCTGGGGGCACTGGGGGACTGGGACTGGGAGCACTGGGAGGAGTGGAGCTGGGGGCACTGGGAAGACTGGGGCTGGGGGCACTGGGGAACTGGGACTGGGAGCACTGGGACTGGGGGACTGGGAAGACTGGGACTGAGGGCAATAGGGGACTGGGAGCACTGGGAGGAGTGGAGCTGGGGGCACTGGGAGGACTGGGAGGAGTGGGGCTGGGAGCACTGGGGGACGGACTGGGAGGACTCGGGCTGGGGGCACTGGGACTGGGGACACTAAGAACACTGGGGGACTGGGGCTACAAGGGACACGGGGGGACTGGGACTGGGAACACAAACTGGGGATACTGGGAGCACTGGGACTGGAGTGCTGGGGGACTGGGAGAACTGGGACTGGGGACACGAAGAACACTGGCGAGCTGGGACTGGGGAACGGCAGACCAAGGGACATGGCGGGGTCTGGGACTGGGGACACAAACTGGGGCTACTGGGAGCACTGGGACTGGAGGACTGGGGGCACTGGGAGCACTGGGGGACTGGCTCTGGGAGCGCTGGATGGCGTATGGTGGGGACAGGGGACACTTGAGGGGAAACTGGTGGGAACTGGGACTAACTGGAGTGGGGGAACCTGCTGCAGGGGGGGACCTGAGGGAGGGCGCCCAGTAAACTGGGACGGAGGGGAGAGGGGAGCACTGGGAGTAACTGGGAGCACTGGCGCTGACGTGTGCTCGGCGCAGGCTGCGGGTGCGGTGCCACGCCCTCATCCACCACCACGTCTTCACCAACCTCATCCTCGTCTTCATCATCCTCAGCAGCGTCTCGCTGGCCGCCGAGGACCCCGTCCGCGCCCACTCGCCCCGCAACCACGTGGGATACTGGGCAAACTGGGACGAACTGGGACAGGGGTGGTGGTGGAGGGAGGGGCTAATTCACCCCTTAACCACATGGGGGACAGGATCCGCTCGCCTGGTGGGGGAGGGGGGCGCAGAAATGTGGGGTGCTGGGAACATCTAGGGGTGGGGGGCGGTTTGGGGGGCCCTGGGGGTGTTTGGGGGGCTCTGGGGGGTCGGGGGGGCTCCGGGGGGGTGTCGGGGTCACCCCATTTCCCCCCCCCAGATCCTGGGCTACTTCGACTACGCCTTCACCTCCATCTTCACCGTGGAGATCCTGCTCAAGGTACGCCGGGGGGAGGGGGGTCCCCAGAGTTTTGGGGGTCCCCAGAGGTTTTGAGGGGGCCCCCAGGGGTTTCCCCAGGGGTTTCGGGGGGTCCTCGATGTCGGGGTTCACGGCCTCCCCCAGATGACGGCCTTCGGCGCCTTCCTGCACAAAGGCTCCTTCTGCCGCAACTGGTTCAACCTCCTCGACCTGCTGGTGGTCGGCGTCTCCCTCATCTCCTTCGGCATCCAGTGAGCCGGTGGGGGGGGGAACTGGGGGGCACTGGGAGGGGCGCTGGGGGCACTGGGAGGTACTGGGAGTGGCGCTGGGGGCACCGGGAGGCACCGGGGGTGCCACTGGGGGTGCTGGGAGGAGCACTGGGGGCACTGGGAGTGCCTTTGAGGGCGCTGGGAGGCACTGGGCTCACTGCTGGGGGTACTGGGAGCACTGCTGGGGATACTGGGAGTGCCTCTGAGGGCACTGGGAGTGCTGCTGGGAGCACTGGGAGGCACTGGGCTCACTGCTGGGGATACTGGGAACACTGCTGGGGATACTGGGAGTGCCTCTGAGGGCACTGGGAGTGCTGCTGGGAGCACTGGGAGGCACTGGGCTCACTGCTGGGGGTACTGGGAGCACTGCTGGGGATACTGGGAGTGCCTCTGAGGGCACTGGGAGTGCTGCTGGGAGCACTGGGAGGCACTGGGCTCACTGCTGGGGATACTGGGAACACTGCTGGGGATACTGGGAGTGCCTCTGAGGGCACTGGGAGTGCTGCTGGGAGCACTGGGAGGCACTGGGATCACTGCTGGTGGCACTGGGAGCATTGCTGAGGGCACTGGGAGTGCTGCTGGGGGCACTGGGCGTGTCACTGGGATCACTGCTGGGGGCACTGGGTGTGTCACTGGGGGCACTGGGAGGCACTGGGATCACTGCCAGCAGCACTGGGAGCATTGCTGGGGGCACTGGGAGTGCCTTTGAGGGCACTGGGAGCGCTGCCGGCGGCACTGGGAGCGCCGCTGGGGGCACTGGGAGCGCCACTGGGGGCACTGGGAGTGCCTTTGAGGGCACTGGGAGGCACTGGGATCACTGCTGGGAGTACTGGGAGGCACTAGTGTCACCAGTGGGGACACTGGGAGTGCTGCTGGAGGCACTGGGAGGCACTGGGAGCAGTGCTGGGGACATTGGAAAGCACTGGGAGCGCTGCTGGGTGCAGTGGGGGCACTGGGAGTATCACTGGGGCTACTGGGAGGCACTGGGAGTGCCACTGGGGGCAGTGGGAGCACCGCTGGGGGAGGCACTGGGAGGCACTGGGCATGTCACTGGGGGCACTGGGAGCACTGGTGTCCCCTGGTGCCTGCGGCAGCTCCAGCGCCATCTCGGTGGTGAAGATCCTGCGGGTCCTGCGCGTCCTGCGGCCCCTGCGAGCCATCAACCGCGCCAAGGGCCTCAAGGTGCGGCACTGGGAGCACTGGGAGGTACTGGGAGGGGCAGGGAGCACCCAGCAGCGCCCATGGCGTGCTGCAGGCTGCACTGGTGGGACTGGGAGCACTGGGGGGCACTGGGAGGGGCAGGGGGCACTCAGCAGCCCCTGTGGTGTGCTGCAGGCTGGCCACCGGCTGTACTGGTGGGACTGGGAGCACTGGGACCGCCAGCATGTGGTGTGGGGTGTTACTGGTGTCACCGGGGTGATGAGACTGGGAGCACGGGTGTGCTGCTGGTGGCACAGGTGACATTGGTGGCACGGGTGTCCCTGTTGTCCCTCTGTCTTGGTGTCCCAATGTCCCTTTGTCCCTCTGTCTCGGTGTCCTGATGTCCGGGTGTTGCTGAAGTCCTGGTGTCCCCTTGTCCCTGTGACCCGGTGTCCTGACATCTGGGTGTCCCCAGCACGTGGCGTCTCCAGTGTCCCCGTGTCCCGATGTCCCTGACGTCCGGGTGTCCCTGTCGTCCTGGTGACACGGGTGTCCCCAGCACATGGTGTCCTCGGCGTCCCTGTTGTCCCAGTGTCTCGGTGTCCCCGTGTCCCTGAAACGAGGGTGTCCTGGTGTCCCCAGCACACGGCGTTCCCGATGTCCCTGCCGTCCGGGTGTCCTGATGTCCGCCTGTCCCTCTCTCCCCAGCACGTGGTGCAGTGCGTCTTCGTGGCCATCCGCACCATCGGCAACATCATGATCGTCACCACGCTGCTGCAGTTCATGTTCGCCTGCATCGGGGTGCAGCTCTTCAAGGTGGGGGGGCCCCTGCACCCCCGGGGGTCCCCCGGAACCACCCCCCCCGGGGCGGGGGGGTCCCCAACCCCCCGCGGGGTCCCCCTGACCCCCCCGTTTCCCCAGGGCAAGTTCTACAGCTGCACCGACGAGGCCAAGCACACGCCGGGAGAGTGCAAGTGGGTGTCCCACCCCCCGCCGCTCCCCGAGAGGGCGCGAGTGTGGGCTGAGTGTGAGTGTGAGTGAGGGCAGGTGGGGGTGAGAGTGTGAAGTGAGTGTGGGTTGTAGGTACAGTGTGAGTGCAGGCTGAGTGTGTGCGTTGAGGGAGGGTAGGCTGGGTGTGAGTGTGGGTGTAGAGTGTGAGTATAGGCTGGGTGTGGGTGTAGAGTGTGAGTGTAGGCTGAGTCTGAGTGTAGGCTGAGTGTGGGTGTAGAGTGTGAGTGTAGGCTGAGTGTGCATGTGGGTGTAGAGTGTGGGTGTAGGCAGAGTGTGGGTGTAGAGTGTGGGTGTAGGCTGAGCATGAGTGTAGGCTGAGTGTGGGTGTAGCTTGAGCATAGTCTGAGTGTGGGTGTAGCTTGCATGTGAGTGTAGGCTGAGTATGGGTGTAGCTTGAGTGTGAGCAGGTTGTAGGTACAGTGTGAGTGCAGGCTGTGTGTGCATTGAGTGAGGGCAGGCTGAGTGTGGGTGTGAGTGTAGAGTGAGTCTGAGTGTAGGCTGTGAGGCTGAGTGTGGGCTGAATATGAGTGTAGCTTGAGTGCAGGCTGAGTGTGGGTGTAGATTGCATGTGCGTGTAGGCTGAGTATGAGTGTAGCTTGAATGTGAGTATAGGCTGAGTGTGAGTGTGGGTGTAGAGTGAGTGTAGATTGAATGTGAGTAGAGTGAGTGAGTGAGTGAGGGCAGGTTGGGCTGAGTGTAAAGTGTAGGTTGTAGGTACAGTGTGAGTGCGGGCTGAGTGTGCACTGAGTGAGGGTCGGCTGAGTGTAGGATGAATGTGAGTGTGTGCTTGAGTGAGTGCGTAGCTTGAGTGTGAGTGTAGGCATGACTGTAGGCTGAGTGTGAGTGTAGACATGAGTATAGGCTGAGTAGCGTGAGTGAGTGTAGGGTGAGTGTGAGTGTAGGGTGAGAGCAACTGTAGTGAGTGTGAGTGTACATTGAGTGTGAGTGTAGGATTAGTGTGGATTGAGTGTGAGTGTGGCTTGAGTATGCTGTGAGTGTAGGTGGAGTGTGAGTGTGAACTGAACATAAGTGTGGAGGTTGTGAGCATGAATTGAGTGTGAGTGTAGGCTGAGTGTGCGTGTGGGCTGTGACAAGACTGAGTGTGAGTCTAGAGGCTGTGAGTGTAGATTGAGTGTAGGCTGAGTGGAAGAGTAGATTGAGTGTAGGCTGTGAGTGAAGGCTGGGCATTGACTGGATTGACTGAGATTGTAGGCTGAGTGAGTGTAGTGAGTATGAGTGTAGGCTGAGGGTGAGTGTAGCTTGAGCGTGAGTGTAGCTTAAATGTGTGAGTGTAGGCTGAGAGTGTAGCTTATATGCAAGTGTGAGTGTCGGCTGACCGTGAGTGTAGACTGTGAGTGTAGATGGAGTGTGAGTGTAGATGAGTGTAGGCTAAGTGTGAGTGTGGACATGAAGTGTAGGCTGTGTGAGTGTAGGTTGAGTGTGAGTATTGATGGGATGTCAGTGTAGATGTAACTTGAGTGTGAGCGTAGGCTGAGTATGAGTAGCTTGAGTGTGAATGTAGATGTTAGTTTAGGCTGAGTGTGAGTGTGGGCTGAGTGTGAGTGTAGATGTGAGGGTAGCTTGAGTGTGTAGGCTGAGTGAACATAGCTTGAGTGTAGTCTGAGTGTGGGTGTAGATGTTAGGTTAGGCTGAGTGTGAGTGTAGGCTGTGTGAATGTAGACATGAGTGTAGGGTGAGGCTGAGTGTGAGTGTAGGCTGAGTGAGAGTGTAGCTTGAGTGTGAATGTGAGTGTAGCTTGAGTGTGAGTGTAGATGTGTGGGCTGAGTGAGAGTGTAGCTTGGGTGTGAGTGTAGCCTGAGTGTGAGTGTAGATGCGAGTGTAGGGTGAGGATGAGTAGGTTGAGCGTGAGGGTGAGTTTAGGCTGAATGTGAGTGTAGCTTGAGTGTGAGCATAGGCTGAGTCTGAGTGGGAGCGCGAGTGTAGATTGAGAGTACAGATGTGAGCGTAGCTTGAGTGTGAGTAGACATGAGTGTGGGCTGAGTGTGAGTGTGGGCTGAGTGTGAGTGTAGCTTGAGTGTGAGTGTAGCTTGGAGTGTGAGTGTAGGCCGAGTGTGTGTAGCCCGAGTAGATTGTGAGCGCAGAGTGAGTGAGTTTAGGTTCCGTCTGTGGCGCGCGAGCTGAGTGCGAGCGCGTGCTGCGAGTGTACGCTGGGCGTGAGCGTGGGCTGTCCCCGTGTCCCCGTCCCCACGTCCCGGCAGCGTCCCCGTGCCTCCCCAGGTGTCCGTGTCCCCGCAGTGCCCCCCCCCCCCCCCCCAGCCTCGGCGTGGCCGTGTCCCCGCGGTGTCCCCTGCCCAGCTGACGGCCGCGGGCAGGGGCTCATTCGTGGTGCCGGGGCGGCATCGCCCCCTCGGCGCGGGTGTCCCCGGCGTCCCTTACCCGCTGCCCCCTCCCCGCCCCGCGCAGGGGCACCTTCCTGGTGTACAAGGACGGGGACGTCGCCCACCCCTCGGTGCGGGAGCGCCTGTGGCACAACAGCGACTTCAACTTCGACAACGTGCTGGCGGGGATGATGGCGCTCTTCACCGTCTCCACCTTTGAGGGCTGGCCCGCGTGAGTCACCCGCGGGGGGACAATGACACCCCGACCCCCCGCGCTGGGGGGTACCTCACCCCCCCACACACATCGTCCCCTCCCCAGGCTGCTGTACAAGGCCATCGACGCCAACGCCGAGGACCAGGGTCCCATCTACAACTACCGGGTGGAGATCTCCATCTTCTTCATCGTCTACATCATCGTCATCGCCTTCTTCATGATGAACATCTTCGTCGGCTTCGTCATCATCACCTTCCGGGCGCAGGGGGAGAGCGAGTACCGCAACTGCGAGCTGGACAAGAACCAGGTGCCGGGCGATGCCGCCGTGTCCCCCCGTCACCCCCCCTGCTCCCCGTACGCGGTGGTGGCCCCCGTAGCAGCCGGCCGTCTCGTGTCCCCCCCACCCCGCAGCGGCAGTGCGTGGAGTACGCCCTGAAGGCGCAGCCGCTGCGGCGCTACATCCCCAAGAACCGCAGCCAGTACCGCGTCTGGGCCATGGTCAACTCCACCGCCTTCGAGTACATCATGTTCGTCCTCATCCTCCTCAACACCATCGCCCTGGCCGTCCAGGTGGGGCGGGGGGGGGGAGGATTTGGGGACACACTTGTGGACCCTGAGGGGCCTTGGGGGGGGCAGCTGAGGACCCCCCCTTCTCCCCCTCCTAAAGCACTACGAGCAGTCCAAGCCCTTCAACTACGTGATGGACCTGCTCAATATGGTGTTCACGGGGCTCTTCACCGTCGAGATGGTGCTCAAGATCATCGCCTTCAAACCCCGGGTAGGCTCGCACGAGGAGTGGGGGGGGTGTCGCACGAGGAGTGGGGGGGTGTCGCACGAGGAGAGGGGACCCTCACTGCCCGCCCCGTACGCAGCACTACTTCTGCGACGCCTGGAATACCTTTGACGCCCTCATCGTGGTGGGCAGCGTGGTGGACATTGCCGTCACCGAGGTCAACGTGAGTCAACCCCTCCCCTTTTATCCTGAGGGGGGTCCCGGATGCCTGGGGTCCTCGCCCCTGCTGTGTCCGTGGTCCTTGCGTCCATCTATCTGTCTCCATCCATCTCCATCTGCGGGTCCTCGCGTCCACCTGTCTGTCTCCGCCCGTCTCCATCTGTGGGTCCTCGCGTCCATCTGTCTGTCTCCATCTCCATCTGCGGGTCCTCGCGTCCATCTGTCTGTCTCCATCCATCTCCATCTGTGGGTCCTCACGTCCATCTGTCTGTCTCCATCCATCTCCATCTGCGGGTCCTTGCGTCCACCTGTCTGTCTCCGCCCGTCTCCATCTGCGGGTCCTCGTGTCCGTCTGTCTCCATCCATCTCCATCTGCGGGTCCTCGTGTCCATCTGTCTGTCTCCATCCATCTCCATCTGCGGGTCCTCGCATCCACCTGTCTGTCTCCGCCCGTCTCCATCTGTGGGTCCTCGTGTCCATCTGTCTGTCTTGATCTCCATCTGCGGGTCCTCGCGTCCATCTGTCTGTCTCCATCTCCATCTGTGGGTCCTCGTGTCCATCTGTCTGTCTCCATCCATCTCCATCTGCGGGTCCTCGCGTCCACCTGTCTGTCTCCGCCCGTCTCCATCTGCGGGTCCTCGCGTCCACCTGTCTGTCTCCGCCCGTCTCCATCTGCGGGTCCTCGCGTCCATCTGTCTGTCTCCATCTCCATCTGTGGTTCCTCGCGCCTGCGTGCGACAGAACGGGGGTCACGTTGGTGAGGTACGGGGGTGTCCTCTGGGGTTTGGGGGGGTGTGGGGGTGTGCAGGAGTTTTGGGGTCCCCCTCACCACCCCGCCATGCAGAGCTCGGAGGACAGCTCCCGCATCTCCATCACTTTCTTCCGGCTCTTCCGGGTGATGCGGCTGGTGAAGCTGCTGTCCAAGGGCGAGGGCATCCGCACCCTGCTCTGGACCTTCGTCAAGTCCTTCCAGGTGGGACAGCGTGGGGGGGACACCGGGTGGGGGGACACCGGGAGGGGACACCCCCCCCTCACCCCCCCCCCGCTCCACCCCCCCACAGGCCCTGCCCTACGTCGCCCTCCTCATCGCCATGATCTTCTTCATCTACGCCGTCATCGGCATGCAGGTGAGGGGCCTCGTGTGAGAGCCACGTGTGTCCCCCCGCCCCGTGCGAGGGGCGTGTGGGGGGGGGTCCCGCCACCGCCCCCTGTCCCCTGTGTCCCCCCCACCCCAGACCTTCGGGAAGGTGGCGCTGCAGGACGGGACCCAGATCAACCGCAACAACAACTTCCAGACCTTCCCCCAGGCCGTGCTGCTGCTCTTCAGGTGGGGTCGGGGGGGGGCCCTATGGAGGCCCTATGGGATCTGGGGGGGTCTTTATTGGGTGCCTGTGGAGCTCCTACAGCACCCCCTTGGGGGCTGTGGGTCGCTACACGGTTCCTATAGAATCCCTATAGGGTCCCTGCAGGGACCCCATGTGGTCTGTGGCCTCCCCACAGAGTCCCTATGGCATCCATGGCTCCCCGTGGGGCTCCTATAGGGCTCTCCTGAGGTCTGCAAGTCCCTGCAGGGTTGCTCCATAGGTACCGCATCTATAGGGAAGGCCTGGCAGGAGATGACACCAGGAGTTCAGTGGGGGGGGGGGGGGGGGGGGGTGGTCCTGCAGGGGCCCTATAGGGTCCGGAGAGGCCCTATAGGGTCACGCTGGGTGTGTGGGGTGCAGGTGCGCCACGGGGGAGGCCTGGCAGGAGATCATGCTGGCCAGCCTGCCGGGCAAGCGCTGCGACCCCGAGTCGGACGCAGGGCCGGGCGAGGAGTTCACCTGCGGCAGCAACTTCGCCATCGTCTACTTCATCAGCTTCTTCATGCTCTGCGCTTTCCTGGTGAGCCCCACAGCGCCGCTGCCCCACGGCGCCGCTGCCCCACGGCCCCACACGCCACCTCCCTGCTGGGCCCCCGAAACACCGCTCGGCCCCTAGCAACAGCCCTGCCCCATAGTAAGAGCCCCCCGCACCACAGCAGCAGCCCTGCCCTACAGCAACAGCCCCTGCCCCACAGCAGCAGCCCCTGCCCCACAGCAAGACCCCCTAGGGGGGCTCCTGACTCCCCCCGCAACGGCGCACCCCCCTGCCCCAGATCATCAACCTCTTTGTGGCGGTGATCATGGACAACTTCGACTACCTGACGCGCGACTGGTCCATCCTGGGCCCCCACCACCTGGATGAGTTCAAGCGCGTCTGGTCCGAGTACGACCCCGCCGCCAGGTCTGTCACCGTCACCCCCCCATCCCCCCAGCCGGGGGGGACCCAGGAGTCCGGGTTTCTCCCCCCACCCCTGTGACACCCACACCCCGCAGGGGCCGCATCAAGCACCTGGACGTGGTGACGCTGCTGCGGCGGATCCAGCCCCCCCTGGGCTTCGGGAAGCTCTGCCCCCACCGAGTCGCCTGCAAGGTCAGCCGGGGTCCCCGAAAGGGGGTTTTGGGGGTGCCCGGATGCCTGGGTTCACACACAGCCCCCCCCCCCAACAACAACCCCCCTCCTCCAGCGCCTGGTGGCCATGAACATGCCCCTCAACTCGGATGGGACCGTGACCTTCAACGCCACCCTCTTCGCCCTGGTCCGCACCTCCCTCAAGATCAAGACTGAAGGTTGGGAACTGGGCAGGGGACACTGGGTCCCCCCCGTGGGACAACGGGGTGTGACAGGGTGGGGGTACCCCCGATTCCCTGCTCTCTGCGTGTGTGTCCCTGTCAGGGAACCTGGACGTGGCCAACAAAGAGCTGCGGGCTGTGGTCAAGAAGATCTGGAAGAGGACGAAGCCAAAGCTGCTGGACGAGGTCATCCCCCCGCCCGAGGGTGAGCGAGCGTGTCCCGTCCGTTCCCCCCAGACTCCTTGGGGGGGGGGGGTGTGTCACCCCTCGGGGACCCCGGCACCCCTGACCCTGCCATCCCCTCCCGCAGAGGAGGAGGTCACCGTGGGCAAGTTCTACGCCACCTTCCTGATCCAGGACTATTTCCGCAAGTTCCGACGGCGGAAGGAGCGGGGAATGCTGGGCCCCAACACCGGCCCCAGCAACGAGTGTGCGCTCCAGGTGGGCGGGCGGAGGGGGTGTGCATGAGGCTGTGGGGAGGGGTGGGGGTCGCCGCGGTGACCCCCCTCCCCTCACACCCACACCCACGCTCCCCAGGCCGGGCTGCAGACGCTGCAGGCGCTGGGCCCCGAGATGCGGCGGGCGCTGAGCTGCGACCTGGAGGGGGACGAGGGTCCCGCCGCCACGCAGGAGGAGCAGCTGAGCTACGCTGTGAGCAAGCCCCGCCCCTCGCCTCCAGGCCACGCCTACCGAGCACACCCCTGTCTCAAAGGCCACGCCCGCCAACAAGCCCCGCCTCCTCTGCCCGCAGGCCCCCGAGACCCTCTACGGCTCCGCCCCCAGCCCCCCCCTCCTGGGGGAGCCCCCCCCGGCCACCAGCCCCCTGCCCGCCGAGGGGGAGGACCCCGCGCCCCTTCCCCACATCGCCCCACATCGCCTCGGCAGCAGGTACAGCGGGGGGGGCACCCAGACACTGGGGGTCCCCACGGGGAAGGGGGGTGTGTGGGGTGGATGGGGGGGGGCAACAGGGGTCCCCACGGCGCTGTGTGCAGGCGGCGCTCGGAGGGGGGCGGGCAGGAAGAGCCAGCCCCCCCCGAGGACGGGGAGGAGGCGGGGGACGGCAGCCACGAAGAGGACGTGGAGGGCTCAGCCCCCCGCCACCGCTGGGGCGGGGACAGGTACCGTGACACCCGTGTCCCCCGTAACACCTGGGGGAACACCCCCTCCCCCCGTGGTGGGTGTCCCATCGGCCCCTAACGCCTTCTGTCCCCCTCCCCAGGCCGCCGGGCACCGTGCCCGCCCCCAGCCCCCGCTGGGCGGGAGAGGGCCCGCGGGGGGTCGCTGCCGCTGCCCCCGGCACTTCGCCCTCCACAACGGGACCCTCGAAGGGCAGCAGCTCAAGCGGCGCCGGCTCCTGCCCCCCACCCCCGCAGGTAGGGGCGGGGCTTAGAGGGAGGGGCGGGGTCTCCCGCAAGACGCCCCGCCCCCCCGTGACCGCGCCCCCCGCCCCGTTCCACAGGTCGCAAGCCCTCCTTCACCATCCAGTGCCTGCGGCGCCAGGGCAGCTGCGAGGACGAGCCCATCCCGGGCACCTACAACCCCTCGGGCCCCCCCGGCCCCGCACGGCCCCAGGTACCACCACGCGTGACACAGGGCGGCACACACCAGCTACCACCACGCGTGACGCACCACTCCCCGCGCCTGGTATCCTCCTCCTCCTCCTCTCCCCACAGGGCTATGGCAGCTCCGAGACGTGGCGCCTGGGGGGCTCCTCGCACGCCTGGGCCACGGCCCCCACCCGCGGCCACGTCCTCTACGCCCCCCTCATCCTGGTGGAGGGGGGGCCGCCGCCGGGAGGAGGAGGAGGAGGTGGCGGGAGCCTCCCCCCGCTCTCACGCTGGTTCGTGGGGGACCGCGGGCCCCCCGGCCCCCTCCGCCTGCGGCCCTGCGGCCCGCGGGACACGGTGGCCCGCGGCTCCGCCGACAGCCTCGTGGAAGCCGTGAGTCCACGGGGCGGGGGACGGGACACACACAGCGGGTGGGGCTCCCCCCCCGCCTCCAGCCGCCGAGCCGGTGCCAGCTCCTTCCCCCACCCCATCCCCGCAGGTGCTCATCTCGGAGGGGCTGGGGCTGTTCGCCCGGGATCCCAAATTCGTGGCCGTGGCCAAACGGGAGATCGCCGACGCCTGCGACATGACGATGGACGAGATGGAAAGCGCCGCTACCGACCTCCTCACCCGCCGCCGGCCCGCTCCCCCCGCCGCAGCCGCCGCCGTCTACAGCGACGAGGAACCGCTGCGGCCGCCGGCCGAGGAGGAGCTGGCCGACGAGATGGCCTGTGTGGGCGGGCTCTAGGAGCCAGGCCCCGCCCCGCAAGAGCCCCGGTGCCGGAGGGCGGCGCTTCCGCGCGTCACCGGGGGCGGGGCGGGATTACCTCAGGAAAGGGGCTACCGCAACCAGAGGAGGGCTTGCCCTCGAAAACGGGGGGGGTCCTCAGAAATAAAAGAGGGGTTTACCTTAAAAAAAAAAAAAAAGTTTTACCTCAAAAAAAAAAACGTTTTACCTCAAAAAAAAAAAACATTTTACCTCAAAAAAAAAAAAAACGTTTTACCTCAAAAAAAAAAGTTTTACCTCAAAAAAAAGAAGAGGGTTTTCCCTCAAAGAAAAAAAGGGTTTTACCTGAAAAAAAGATAGGGCTTTACCTCAAAATAGGGAAGGTTTTATCTTAAAAAAAAAAGGGGGTTTACCTCAAAAAAGGGAGGTTTTTCCCTCAAAAGGGAAGGTTTTCCCTCAAAAAAGAGGGTTTTACATAAAAAAAAAGGAGGCATTTTACATAAAAAAAAGGAGGCGTTTTACATAAAAAAAAAGGAGGCGTTTTACCTCAAAAAAAGGAGGCGTTTTACCTCAAAAAAAGGAGGCGTTTTACCTCAAAAAAAGGGAGGTTCTTCCCTCAAAAAAAGGGAGGTTTTTCTCTCAGAAAAAGGGAAGGTTTTCCCTCAAAAAAAGGAGGGGTTTTCCCTCACAAGGAAAAAAAGTTTTATCTCAAAAAAAGGAGGGGTTTTACCTCAAGAAAAGTTTTACCTCAGGAAAAGGAATATTTACCTGGGGGTGGGGTGTCCTCTAAAAAGGAGTGTTTTTTCTCTAAAAAGGAGGGGTTTTCCTGAAAAAAAAAGGGATATTTTCCTCACGGAGTGGGATTTTACATCAGGAAAAAGGATTTTTTTTACCTCGGAAAAGGTAAATTTCACATTACAGAGGAGGGGTTTACCATAGGAAAGAGGATTTTTTATCTCATGGAGGGGGATTTTACCTCAGAAAAGGTAAATTTTACCTCACAGACGAGGGTTTTACCTCAAGACAGACAGTTTTACCTCAAAAAGAAAAAAAAAAAGGAATATTTACCTCGGGGAGGGGGATTTTACCTCACAGAGTAGTTCTACCTCAGGAAAGGGAGCTTTTACCTCAGGAAAGGTAAATTTTACTTCACAGAGGAGGGTTTTACCTCAGGAAAGGGGTGCTTTACCTCAGGGACAAAGGTTTTACTTCAGGAAAGGGGATTTTTACCTCAGGAAAGGTAAACTTTACTTCACAGAAGGGGGTTTTACCTCAGGAAAGGGGATTTTTCACCTCAGGGAGGGGGATTTTACGTCAAAAAGGTAGATTTTTACCTCACGGAAGAGGTTTTTACCTCAAGAGAGGGTGGGGGGGGGAGGAATCGCTCCAGGATTATCTCAGTGGAAGAACCAACAGCCTCCGCCTCGCACTACCGCCGCCACCTGCCCGGAGCCTCGCCCCTCCCCGCTCGCCCATTGGCGGAGACCGCGGCCAATGGGGAAGCGCCTCAGCGCCCGCCGCACACACCACCACCACCACCACCCCCCCCCCGAAAGCGCATGCGCAGTGCGAATGCTCCCCACATGGCTGCGCAGGTAGGTGGGGGCCCCCCCAAATCACCCAAATCCCTTTTAGCCTCCAAAGTTTAATAATAATAAAAAAAATCATAATACAATAAAATAAGGCCCCCCATCCCCACCCCGCTACAAAGAGCCCGAGACTGTTAGTGTCGGCGGGGGGCAGGGGGGCCCCAAATCCGCCCCCCCCCTCTCCCCCACCCCCCCAATCCTATAAAAAACCCGGTGCGAGGGGGGGAGGGGGCTGGCCCTGCTGTGCTGGTTGGGGCCCCCCCCCGGTTTGGGGGGACCCCCGGACCCCCATCTGTGTGTGTGGCCCCCCCCCCCCCGGGGCTTAACGATACAAAAGAAATCAACGCAAATAATTACATCGCGGGGAGGGGGGGTGTGGTTGGGGGAGAAGGGGGGAGCCCCCCAGTCCAGGGGGTTGGGGGCCCCATGGTGGGGGGGGGGCGTGGCAGAGCCCCCCAGTCCCTTCCCGCCGCCGGCAGGCGCGTCCGTCCGAGCTGGGGGCTCCACGTCACGAGTCCTGGGTGGGAGGGGGCACGGTGGTGGGGGCACCCCAAAACCCCAGGGGGCCCCTACCCTAGTAGGGGGCCCCCACCCCTAAACCCTCCCCCACACCCTGTAAGCCCCCGTGGCCCCCACACCTACACCATGGCCCCCACCACCACCACCCTGTACCCCCAACCCCTCTGGGACCCTCCCATAATCCCCCCCCCATAACCCCACAACCCCCAGGGAGATGGGCCCCTATAAAACCCCCCAGTGGGTCAGTGTCCCCCCAAACTCTGGGTGTCCCCCCACTGGCACTGTCCCCCCCCCACTCACCCCCGGAGTGTGGGGGCCGGGTGGGGGGCTGTCCCGGGGGGTCCCCCCCTCGGGACCCCGACTCCTCTTTGGCTCCAGCTCCTCCTTGGCCAGGGGGGGGAGGTCACCCCGTTCCGCCCGGCGTTTCCGACGTCTTTCGGGGTCCCGGCCACGGGCGCGAGCCCCCCGCCGCTCCGCCTGCTCCAGCTGGGAAGGAGGACACACACACATCAGTGACCCCCCCACCAGGATTTGGGGGGGTGGTGGGGGTGGTGTCCCCTGAAGTTCAAGGGAAGGGGGAGTTTGGGGGTCCCCAGGGAGGTTGAGGTGATTTTGGGGACCCCATCTTGAGAAGGAGGTGAAAGAGGGCAAGGGGAGCAGTTTTGGGGTCCCTGGGGTGATTTTGGGGTCCCCCGTGCAGTTTCGGGGGAGGGTGGGGACTGTACCTTGAGGAGGAGCTGGAACAGGGCAAGGGGAGCAGCGTGGGGATGCTTTTGGGGTCCCCGGGGGGGGACTTGGGGACCCTACCTTGAGAAGGTGGAATAAGGCAAGAGAAGTAGTGTGGGGCCAGTTTTGGGGTCCCCAGGGGGAATTTTGGGGACCCTACCTTGAGGAGAAGGTGGAAAGGGGCAAGAGGAGCAGCATAGGCCCAGTTTTGGGGTCCCCGAGACAGTTTGGGAGTGGTTTGGGGGGAGGTGTCAACAGGACACTTATGAAATGGTTTGGGGGGGCTTCTCGCATCCCAGGGGATGGTTTGGGGGGGCTGTAGGGTGACAGGGGTGGTTCTGGGGTCCCCAGGGTGGTTTGGGGCAGTTTTGGGGTCCTAGGGGTGCTGTAGGGCAGTTCTGGGGTCCTTAAGGGTGATTTGGGGCAGTTTTGGGGTCCTGGGGATGCTTTGGGGAGTTTTGGGGATCCTGAGGAACACTTTGGAGCAATTCTAGGGTTCCCAGGGTGGTTTAGGGCAGTTCTGGGGTCCTGAGGACAGGTTGGGGCATTTTTGGGGTTCTGGGGAGGGTTGGGGGTGGTTCTGGGGTCTCCAGGACATTTTTGGGACAGTTTTGGGGGTGCTTTGGGGCCCTTCTGAAGCCCTGGGGGTGCTTTGAGATGGTTCTGGGGCCACCTTGGAGCAGTTCCAAGACCCTGGGGTGGTTTTAGGAAGGGGTTCTAGGTCCCTAGGGTGGTTTGGGGCAGTTTTGGGGTCCTGGGGGGGGTGCTTTGGGGCACTTTTGGGGTCCCAAGGGTGGTTTGGAGTAATTTTGGGGACACTTTGGGGTGGTTCTAAAGCCCTGGGGATGCTTTGAGGTGGTGCTGGGGTCCCAAGGGTGGTTTGGGGCAGTTTTGGGGTCCTGAGGAGGCTTTGAGGTGGTTCTAGGGTCCCAAGGATAGTTTGAGACAGTTTTGGGGATGCTTTGGGGTAGTTTTGGGGTCCCCCAGGGGAGTTTTGGGGGTTCAGGGGACACATTTTGGGGGAGTTTTGTGATCCCTGGGGTGCTTCGGGGAAGTTCTGGGGTCTTGGAGATGCTTTGGGATCCCGGAGATGCTTTGGGGCTCTGGGGAAGGGTTGGGGGAGGTTCTGGGTGCCGGTGGGTGGGCGAGGGTGTTTTTGGGGTTCAGGGGTTCTCCCCCCACCCCCGTACCTCGAGGAGGAGGCGGAAGAGAGGGAGGGGGGGCGGGCGGGCGGCCTGCAGCAGCCGCCAGATGCTCTGGGCCTCGTCCAGCGTCACCTCCAGCAGGTCCCCCTCCATCATCAGCTCCTCCAGCGGCCGCCGCGCCCCCTCCGCCAGCTCCAGCACCGGGCCCTGCAGCCGCGGCAGCGCCGCGCTCAGCGCCTCCAGCTCTGCGGGGACACCGCGTCACCGGGGGGGGCACGGGGACACCGCGGGGACACCGCGTCACCGGGGAGGGGGCACGGGGACACGGCCTCCCGGGGGACACGGGGACACCATGGGGAGGACACGCTGCCCCCCGCCCCCCCACGGTACACACGGGATCTATGGGGCTCCCACGCCCCCCCTCCGTGCTCACATGGGATCCACAGGGTCCCACTGTACCCCCAGGGGATCCTGACGTGGGATCCCCTGGGTCCCAGCACCACGAGGGATCCACCGGGCCCACGTGGGGATCCCTGGAGTCCCACAGTGCCCCCTATACTGACAAGGGAGCCGCTGGATCCCACGGTGCCCCCCTGTGCTCACAAGGGATCCAAGGGGTTCACATGGGATCCACCGGGTCCCCCAGCATCACACGGGATCCATACAGCTCACACGGGATCCCCAGAGTCCCACAGTGGCCCCTGTGCTCACATGGGATCCCTGGAGTCCCACACCATCCCTGTGCTCATATAAGATCCCTGCAGCTTACACAAGGGATCCACAGGGTCCCGCAGCGCCACTGTGCTCACATGGGATCTACTGGGTCCCAGGGGCATATGGGATCCGCTAGGCTCACACAGGGCCCCTGGAGTCCCACGACGTCCCCTGTACTCACATAGGATCTACAAGGCTCGCAGAGCATCCCTAGAGTCCAACAATATCCCCAGTACTCATATGGGATCCAATGGATCCCAGTGTTGCATGGGATCCACAGGGCTCACACAGGATCTCTAGAATCCCACAGTGCCCCCTATACTGACAAGGGAGCCACTGGATCCCACGGTGTCCCCTATGCTCACACGGGACCCCTGCAGTTCACATGGGATCCACTGGGTCCCCCAGCGTCACATGGGATGCACAGGGCTTGCATAGGATCCCTCGAGTCCCACAGTCTCCCCTGTGCTCACAATGGATCCACTGGATCCCACGGTGCCCCCTGCACTCACATGGGATCCCTGCAGTTGCACATTGTCCCTATACTCACAGGGAGCTTATGCCAGCCCTATAGATCCATAGAGTCCTACAACAGCCCCTGTACTCCCATGTGATCCACTGGGCTCACACAGGATCCACCGGGCTCACACAGGATCCACCGGGTCCAGTGTCACATGGGATCGACAGGGCTCACACAGGCTCCCTAGAGTCCTGCAGCGTCGCCTGTGGGTCCTATGGATCCCACCTGAGTACACGGGATCCAGTTGATCCCCCAGCATCCCCTGTGCTCACCCCCGATCTACAGGGGGGGAGCCCTAGGGCCCCACATTGCCCCCTGCACCCATAGGGGATCCCTAGAATCCCACGTTGTCCCGGTGCTCACGCCGGATCCTATGCGACCCCTGTAGATCCATCGAGTCGCACAGCGCCCCCTGTACTCACAAGGGATCCACTAGGTCTCTCCGTCTCCCCTGCGCTCACACGGGATTCCCTGGAGGCCCACAAGCCTTCCTCGGGCTCACGGGGGATCCCCAGGGCCCACGTGGGATCCAGCAGATCCCAGGGCCCCCCGGTGTTCACAGGGGATCCCAAGGGATCCACCAACCCCCCAGGACCCCCCAGACCCCACTCACCTGAGGGCAGGGGGCCGTTCTTCTCCGGGCTGGGGGCATCGCCATTCTCCACCGACACCTGGGGGGGGGGCACAGCACAAGGGGGAGGCCCCCAGCCCCACAACCTGCCCCACACCTCCTCCAGCCCCAATACTCACCCCCCAACCCCAAAATCCACCCCACAACCGGCCCCACACATTCTCCAGCCCCAATAGCTGCCCCACAGCCAGCCCCACATCTCCTCCAGCCCCAATACCTGCCCCCCAACCCCAAAATCCACCCCCCAACCAGCCCCACATCTCCTCCAGCCCCCAAACCTGCCCCAATACTCCTCCAACCCCCAAAATTGCCCCACAACCAGGCCCAGACCTCCTCCAGCCCCAATACTCACCCCACAACCAGCCCCACATATTCTCCAGCCCCAATACCTGCCCCACAGCCAGCCCCACATCTACTCCAGCCCCCATACCCACTCCACGACCCCAAATACTTTCCCTACAGCCCCAATACCAGCCCCCCCACCCAGCCCCACACCTCCTCCAGCCCCAATACCTGCCCCACAGCCAGCCCCACACCTCCTCCAGCCCCAATACTTTCCCTACAGCCCCAATACCAGCCCCCCACCCAGCCCCACACCTCCTCCAGCCCCAATACCTGCCCCACAGCCAGCCCCACACCTCCTCCAGCCCCAATACTTTTCCCTACAGCCCCAATACCACACCTCCCCCCAGCCCCACACGTCCTCCAGCCCCAACACCTGCCCCACAGCCAGCCCCACACCTCCTCCAGCCCCAATACTTTCCCTCCAGCCCCACAGCCAGCCCCCAGACCCTCCAGCCCCCATTATACACCCCTCCAACCTTGGTCTGCTCGTTGCGGCTGGCCTCCCGCAAGGCGCCGGCCCCGTCCCCGTGCAGGCGATGCCGCAGAGCCGCCAACCGCTCCAAAGGTCCGGCTACGTCGGGAGAAGCGAGGAGCTGACGGGCACGATCCTGCCAAGTGATGGCTCGTTCGGTCAAACACTGCAAGGCTTCGCCCTCCGGCAACCGCACCGGCAGCTTCTGCAGAGCCACCAACAACGCCAAGATGGTTTCCAACCGAGGACGCCGCGATCGTTGGCAAAGAGGGCAGAGAAATTTGGCGTCCCACTCCCACCAAGCCGGAGAGGGTTTTTGAGAGCCCAAGCGAGGCCAGGCTACGCAAGCACCGTGAAACCAGTCCCGGCAGAGCTGGCACTGCAGCATGCCGGGGCTCGCCGGTTGCCCGCAGACGCAGGAAGGTGGTCCAGGACCCGGGAGGGGTGGTGCGGCTTTTTGGGCGTTGGCGTGGCGTAGCCGGAGCATCCCCTCTTTTTCTTTCTGCTCCCCTTCTTTAAACGCCACGATCTGGAGGAAATTAAAACAAACAAACAAAAAAAAAGGATGTGAGTGGTAGGGGGATGAGGGGTGCCCCGCAGCCCCCCCAAAAATGAGAAAACCCCGCTCACCACAGCACCGGGGTCGCGAAGATCCTGCGCCGACAGCCCCAAGCTCTCGGCGTCCAGTTTGTAAAGCCCCGGCTCCTGCCGCCACTTCAGCCGCTTGCTGCTGTCGGAGCCGGCGTCGGCGCAGGGACACAGCACCTACGGGGACGTAAAGGGGGTCACAGAGCGCAGTCCCCTGGCCTCCTCTCCCCACCCCACGCATCCTCGTCACCCACCTCCAACAAGGTGTAGCAAGAATTTTTCTTCAGGAAAGTACGGGAAGCTTTATCCCGCCAGGAATGAGCCGTGCCGACCTGCACCTCCAGCTGCCGCAGCTCCTCTAGCCGCACCGGTAGGTCCCGACCCACCGCCACCAGCCCCTCCAGGTCATCCAGACAGGGGTAGTGGTCACCGTTCTGGGGGGAGAAGACGCAGAGGTGAAGAAGACGCAGAGGTGAAGTGGCGGGGGGGTGTTTAAAAGCCCCCTCCCAGGGCAGAAGGGGCGTCCCTGGAGCACACCTGGATCTCCTCCACGTCGGCGATCCAGGCGCGGGCTTTGGCCAGGGCTTCTTTCAGCGCTTGGATGTTGGGCAGGAGAGCCGGGATGTTTTCTGCTTCTTTGATGATGGCAGCCAGCGTGGCCGGGGGGTGCTTCTGCCTGCGGGGAGGGGGTGAGAACCCAGGCGTCCGGCTGCTCGAGCCCCCCCATCCCTGAGATCCCAGAGACCCCCCCCAAACCCAGGTCTGGTCCCCCCAAGTGTTTGGCCCCAGCCCAGCTTCCCCTGGGAAGAGAAGCAGCCGAACCCCAAACCTTTATCCCCCCCTAGAGATGGGGGGGGCAGCCCCCAGCCCCTCTGTCCCCCTCTAGGGACATGGGGGGCAGCCCCCAGCCCCTCTAGGGACATGGGGGGCAGCCCCCGGCCCCTTTATCCCCCCCTAGAAATATGGGGGGCAGCCTCCGGCCCCTTTATCCCCCCATAGAGATATGGGGGCAGCCCCGGCCCCTTTATCCCCCCCATAGAGATATGGGGGCAGCCCCGGCCCCTTTATCACCCCCATAGAGATATGGGGGCAGCCCCCGGCCCCTTTATCCCCCCCCATAGAGATATGGGGGCAGCCCCGGCCCCTTTATCCCCCCATAGAGATATGGGGGCAGCCTCCGGCCCCTTTATCCCCCCCTAGAGATATGGGGGCAGCCCCTGCCCCTTTATCCCCCCATAGAGATATGGGGGCAGCCCCCAGCCCCTTTATCCCCCCTAGAGATATGGGGGGCAGCCTCCGGCCCCTTTATCCCCCCTAGAGATATGGGGGCAGCCCCCGGCCCCTTTATCCCCCCCAGAGATATGGGGGGCAGCCCCTGGCCCCTCCATCCCCCCCCCCCCGGGACAGTGGGGGCAGGCCCCAGCCCCTCCATTCCCCCCTAAAGATAGGGGGCAGCCCCGGCCCCTCTGTCTTCCCCCAGGGATGGGGGCGGGCAGCCCTGGCCCCTCTGGGGACAAGGGGGCAGCCCCTGGCCCCTTTACCCTCCCCCGCCCCGGGGATCATGGGTCTGACCCTGGCCCCTTTAACCCCCCCCGGGGGGGGGGGGCTGTGGGATTTGGGCCCTAGCCCCTCTCCGCCCCAGAGTGCAGCCCCCAGACCCTTTTCCCCCCCTGGGACGTGGGGCCGCATCCTGACCTGGCCTCCAGGCACATCTGAGCCTTCTCCTCCCAACGCTGAGCGATGGTGAGCAGCTCCTGCAGCTCGGCCATGGCCACGTCGACAGCCGGGCTGGGGGCGACGGTACGACCGGCCTGGATAAGACCCCTCATGACGGGGAGGGGGACGCGGGCACGAGGGGACCGCAGGGTGGCCGTCACTTCCTCCAACCAAGCGGCCTGGGCCAGCTGCCGTTCCAACTGCCGGCTCTCCGGCACCTCCACACCCAGCCGGGCTCCTCGCTCCAGCAGCCCCCGCAGAGCCCCCGGCCCTGGGGGGGCCGACTCCAGCGCTGCCCGTGCCTCCGCTTGGAAAGCTTCCACGCGTTCCAGCAAGGCCTGGATGGGGGGGCCGGCATCAGTGACGCTGTGGGGGTGTGTCCCCAAAAAGGGACATCGGGGGATGCAGAGGGGCCCCCCCCAGCTCACCTGGACCTCCCCGATCTGGTGCATGACGCAGGGCAGCTGGTTCATCTGCTCCAGGAAGGCGCGGAGTTCTTCCACCGTCAACGAGGGTGCTGGTACCCTGCAGTCACGGGGAGGGGGTACGTCATTCCCGGGGTGACCGTGGGGACGGGGTGGGGGACACGGGGGTGGCTGGGATCCAGGGGAAGGCTGGGATGGGGACACGGGGTGGCTGGGGTCCACGGGGGACAGGATGGGGACGCAGGGGATGGGACAGGGCCCATAGGGGAAGGGACAGGGACATGGGGGAGAGGACAGGGACACCGGGGTGGCTGGGGTCCATAGGGGACAGGACAGGGACACCGGGGTGGCTGGGGTCCATAGGGGACAGGACAGGACAGGGGGACAGGGGTGGCTGGGGTCCATAGGGGACAGGACAGGACAGGGGGACAGGGGTAGCTGGGGTCCATAGGGGACAGGGCAGGACAGGGGGACAGGGGAAGCTGGGGTCCATAGGGGACAGGACAGGACAGGGGGACAGGGGTGGCTGGGGTCCATAGGGGACAGGACAGGACAGGGGGACAGGGGTGGCTGGGGTCCATAGGGGACAGGACAGGACAGGGGGACAGGGGTAGCTGGGGTCCATAGGGGACAGGACAGGACAGGGGACAGGGGTGGCTGGGGTCCATAGGGGACAGGACAGGGACACAGGGGTGGCTGGGGTCCATAGGGGACAGGACAGGGACACAAGGGTGGCTGGGGTCCACAGGGGACACGACAGGGACACAAGGGTGGCTGGGGTCCACAGGGGACACGACAGGGTCCATACGGGATGAGATGGGGACACAGGGGTGGCTCGTGTTCACAGGGGAGAGGATGGGGGACACTGGGGTGGCTGGGGTCCATAAGGGACAGGATGGGGACATGGGGGATGGGACAGGGACACGAGGGTGGCTGAAGTCCATAGAGGACAGGATGGGGGGATGGGAGTGGCTGGGGCCCATGGGGGACAGGATGGGGACACAGGGGTGGCTGGGGTCCACTGGGGACAGGACAGGGACACAGGGAAGCAGAAGAGGGACACGGGACTGGCAGTGGCCCAAGGCAACAGGACAGGGACACAGGGAAGAGAAGGAGTCAGGACGGTGACATGGAGCTGTCGGGGACACGGAGGGAAGGCTGGGGACACAGTGGGGGACACGGGGGACACTCACCCCGTCTCCTGGGAGCTGATGAGCCCCAAAGCCTCGGAGACGCAGCGCTCGGCCTGACCCAGGCAGCCCTTGAGCCGATGCAGCAGCTCGTTCTCGGGGAACTTGCGCTCCCGTGCCTCCGACTCCAGGGCCCGCAGCTCCTCCAGCGCTGGCCAGGCACAGACAGGTCGAGGGGAGGTCAGGGCTGCACCCCAAAACCCCCCCTGAGCCCCCCCCAAACCCCCCCTCGGCCCCACGACTCACTCCGCTTGCGGCCGTCCTCCACCTCCAGCGCGATGCGGACCTTGTTGGCCCAGGTGTCGAAGGACTCGGCTCGCACCTTCAGCTTGTGCAGCATGGCCGGCAGCTCGTCCAGCGTGTAGCGGTACCTGGGGGGCAGGGGAATAGGGAGGGGTTTGGGGGGGTCCACCCCCCCCCCCCACAGGGGTTGGGGGGTCGTTGGGAGCCCCTGCTTGTGCCCAAGGCCCACCCCAAAGGGACGGCAGGGGCAAACAGGACCCCCAAACCGTGCCCACGTCCCCCCCACTGGCATGAGGGAGGCAATAAGACCCCCCAAACCCTACCCACGGCCCCCCACAGGGGTACACCAAGACCCCTCAGCACCCCAAACCCTACCCATGTGCCCCCCTGGGGGTACACCAAGACCGCCAGCACCCCAAATCCTACCCACGGCCCCCCAGGGGTACACCAAGACCCCCAGCACCCCCAAACCCCACCCATGTGCCCCCTAGGGGTAAACCAAGACCCCCAGCACCCCAAACCCCACCCATGTGCCCCCTAGGGGTAAACCAAGACCCCCAGCACCCCAAACCCTACCCATGTGTCCCTCCAGGGACACACTGGGGCCCCCCCAGCACCCCAAACCCTACCCATGTGCCTCCCCAGGGGCACATCAAGGTCCACAGCACCCCCAAACCGTACACCCATCCCCCCAGGAGTAAACCAAGACCCCCAGCACCCGCAATCCCCTCTTACAGACCCACCATGTCCCACAGCTCCCCGAGAAGGTGCCCACGTCCCCCCTAAATTGCGGGGGACCCCCCCCACCTGAGGTACTGCTTGCTGCGGGGGCACTTGCAGAGGTCGTCCATGTGGTAGAGGCAGACGAGGCACTGGGGACAGTCGTAACAAGCCAGCGCCGAGAGGAAACACGTCGTCTTGCATTTATCGCACTGCCGCTCGTCGTCCGGCAGCAGCTCGAAAGCCTCCCGCTCTGCCTCCGTGATACCCTGGGGGAGGGGGGGGGGGACCGTAAAACACAATCATCAGCCCCACCACAGCCCCCCCTAAATTTTTTGGGGGTTCCCACGGCGTTCCCCCACCTTTTCCAGCAGCGCTTTGCGGAGTTTACGCTCCTCCTGCACCAGCACGAACATCTCTTTGTGAACGGCGGCCGCCAAGTTGAGGTCCAGCTTTTCGGGGCAAGCCGCCATCTTACAGATGAGTTCCTCGTGGGAGAAGACGCAGTAACGTCGCAAACGTCGGTAGTGCTCGATGCACTGCCTACCGGCAGGCAGCTGCAGGCAACGCCGGGCGTTAGGGCAAACCCCCAAATTTGGGGGGACCCCCCCCGTACACCAAAACGCATCCCCCAACGGAGCCGGGCATCCCCGGCTTGAACCGTGGCGGTGGACCCCCAAAATCCCGGCTTGATGCTTGGAGCGCCCCAAGCATCCTCCTCCCCAAGGAGCACCCAGCCTAAATCTGGAGTTCTCACCCCAGATTTTGGGGTTCACCCCCAGATTTTTGGGGTTGCAAGGGGCTCACCCAGTCGGCAGTGCAGAAGTTGACGGCCTCAGCGAAGTTGTAACCCTGGTTGAAACCGCTGTGGTACGCCCGGGGGAAGGTGATGACGAACTCGCCGGCGCACTGGTTGGTCCGTACGACCTAAAAGGGGGACAAAATTCGGGGTGAGGGGGGGATAAGGAGTTTTGGGGGGGCGTGCTGAGGGAACCCCGATACTCACAGGGACACCGTGGGCCATGAGGGTGTTGGGGTTCATGAGGGTGACGAGTTGATGGAGCAGGTCGGGCTGGCTCTCGAAGAGCTCCGGCGTCAGCTTCTTCATCACCTCTTCCAGGTGCTCCGCCGCGAAGGAGGGAACCCCGTACCACGTCTTGGGCTCACCCCTGCGGGGTACGGGGTCAGGGGCACCCCAAAAATCCTCCTCCCACCCCATACCACGGCTTGGGTTCGCCCCAAAACCTCCTCCCACCCCGTACCGTATCTTGGGCTTGCTCCTGGTGTGTGTGTGGGGGGGACACACAGGGTTGGGGGCACCCCAAAACCCGTCCTCCCACCCCGTACCAGGACCTGGGCTTGCCCCTGGAGGGGGGGGGATCAGGGGCACCCCAAAAAACCTGCTCCCACCCCACACTCCATCTTGGGCTCACTCCTGGGGGGTCATGGCACCCCAAAAACTTCCTCTCACCCTATAACTCATCTTGGGCTTGCCCCTTGGTGGGGGATGAGGTCAGGGGCACCCCAAAAATACCTCCTCCCACCCCAGACCCCATCTTGGGCTTGCCACTAGGGGCTCATGGCACCCCAAAAACCTCCTCTCACCCCTGGGAGGTCATGGCACCCCAAAAACCTCCTCTCACCCCATAACCCATCTTGGGCTCACCCCTGGGAGGTCATGGCACCCCAAAAACCTCCTCTCACCCCATAACTCGTCTTAGGCTCACCCCTGGGTGGGTGGACGAGGTCAGGGGCACCCCAAAAACCCCCTCTCACCCCATAACCCATCTTAGGCTCACCCCTGGGTGGGTGGACGAGGTCAGGGGCACCCCAAAAACCTCCTCTCACCCCATAACTCGTCTTAGGCTCACCCCTGGGTGGGTGGACGAGGTCAGGGGCACCCCAAAAACCCCCTCTCACCCCATAACTCGTCTTGGGCTCACCCCTGGGTGGGTGGACGAGGTCAGGGGCACCCCAAAAACCCCCTCTCACCCCATAACTCGTCTTAGGCTCACCCCTGGGTGGGTGGACGAGGTCAGGGGCACCCCAAAAACCCCCTCTCACCCCATAACCCATCTTGGGCTCACCCCTGGGTGGGTGGACGAGGTCAGGGCACCCCAAAACGTCCTCTCACCCCATAACCCATCTTGGGCTCACCCCTGGGTGGGTGGACGAGGTCAGGGGCACCCCAAAAACGTCCTCTCACCCCATAACCCATCTTGGGCTCACCCCTGGGTGGGTGGATGAGGTCAGAGGCACCCCAAAAACCCCCTCTCACCCCATAACCCATCTTGGGCTCACCCCTGGGTGGGTGGACGAGGTCAGAGGCACCCCAAAAACCCTTCTCTCACCTCCCAAGACCATCCCTCACCACCCAAACATCCCCCCGAGCCCCCCCACCAGTGGAGGTAGTTGATGGAGTAGCTCCAGTGGTCCTCGATGTGCCAGCAGAAGGCGGAGAAGACCATCCCCACGTAGAGCCAGGGCACCTTCATCCCCGAAATATCGGCGTTGATGTGGCACAGCACCGACTGCTTCAACACCGGCATCACGTTCAGGTTCCAACCGCTGCCGGCGTACTCCTAACGAGGGACGTAAGGAGAGCGTCACCCTCCCGTGGGTGACGGTGACACCCTTGTCGGGGTGGGGACGGGGTCTCCCTCACCTCCTCCTCCGGCGAGAGCTTCCTTTTGCCGTCGCTGATGGGGAAACCACTGCCGAATTCCTTGGAGTGGATGTCGGCACCGTACTCCACTGTCACGTCCTCCTCGATGCTGTTCACCAGCCGCCAAAATTCCTTCTCCACCAGCTCCGTGGGGACCATCTATAGGGAAGGGGGGGACAGGGGACATTAGGGATTTGGGGGTGGGGAGGGGGCTCATGGGGGTCCCCGTGGGGTCCCAGGGGTACTCACGTGGACGGGCATGTTGAAGTAGTCGGCTTTGAAGGAGTCGGCCATCTCCCCGAAGCTCTGCAGGGTATATTCCCGCGTCGCCTGCTCGAAGCCGAAAGCCTCCGGCGGTCGCTTGCATTCCTGGGGGAAAAGGGATGAAGGAGGGGGGTCAAGATGGGGGTCCCCAGCCCCACGGACGGGATAAGATGCTGAGTCGGGGGCTCCCAGCCCCACAGATGTGACACGGGGGTCCCTAAAGCCACAGACAGGATGGGATGTGAGGCAGGGGGTCAGCGTGGGGGTTCCCAGCCCCACAGATGTGACACGGGGGTCCCTAAAGCCACAGACAGGATGGGATGTGAGGCAGGGGGTCAGCGTGGGGGTTCCCAGCCCCACAGATGGGATAAGGTATTGAGTTGGGGGTCCCATCCCCACAGACATGACACAGGGGTGTCTAACCCCACAGACAGGGGTCCCCAGCCCCACAGATGGGATGGGACATCGCGTCGGGGGTCCCCAGCCCCACAGACATGACACAGGAGTCTCTAACCCCACAGACGGGGGTCCCCAGCCCCACAGATGGGATGGGACATAGCGTCGGAGGTCCCCAGCCCCACAGACATGACACAGGGGTCTCTCACCCCACAGACGGGGGTCCCCAGCCCCACAGACAGGATGCGCCCTGAGTTGGGGGTCCCTAACCGCACAGACAGACGAGACACGACGCGAGACGGGGGGGGGGGTCTCCAGCCCCACAGCCGGGACATGACGCAAGACGGGGGGTCCAGGGCACGACGCGGGTGTTGGGGGGGTCCCCGTGTCCTCACCGCCATGACGCATTTGGGGCAGCGCCAAATGCCCTTGGGGATTTCGGGCAGGGGCGGGAGGAGGCAGAAGATGTGGTAGTTGTCGTCGCAGCCGTCGCAGAGCAGCAGCTTGTCGTCCTCGTCCCCCCGCGAGCAGATCCGGCAGATGTAGGAATCGACCTGGAGAGAGGCAGAAGAGGCTGGGAGGGGGGGCTCTGCCCCACGGCGTCAGGTCCCCCCTGCCCCACGGCGCGGGGTACTTACGAATTGGCTGTTGCTGTGGCTGCGGCGCAGGCGCATGGTCATTTTGGTGCAGGGCTCGGGGCTGTGCCGCAGCTCCTCCTTCCCCTCCAGGTAAGCGCGGGGAGACACTGGCTCCACCTTGGCCTCGGGTCCCACCGGTTCCTCCTTCACCACCACCGTGGGGGGACACTCGGGACCCTCTTTATCTGTGGGGTGAAGAATTAGGGGGGGTCACAACCACCTCCGTGCGCCCCCCAAGTCACCCCGGGGGGGTTCCCCCCCATACCTTTCTTACGCAGGGTCTTGTCTTTGGCCACCAGCCCCAAACCCAACATTTTGGGGCCGGCCCCGTAGATCTGCAGCTTCTTCAGCTCCGGGTTTTTCTCGATGTCTTCCTCCGTCGGCTCCGGCTGCGGGACGGCAGAGTCAGAGAGGGAATCCCCTAAAAACGCGGCGGTGGGGTGGGATTGCGGGGTTGTTTGGTTTTTTTTTTAGGGGTGCTCACCTCCTGTTGCAGGCGTTTAGCCCGACGGCCGTAGCTGTTGAACTTGGAAGGCTGGACGGACTGGCGCAGCGGGATGCTGTGGGGTTTGTACTCCCGGTCCTTCTCCTCGCTCTCAAAGGGCCGCGTGTTGCACTGCTGAAGGGAAGAGAACCTCAGTGTGTGTGTGTGTGGGGGGGTACCCCATAACTCCCTCTTTTTCCCCCCCTAAATCACCCCGTTTTCTCACCACCAGGTTGGCCCCCGACTGGTACATCTCGTAGGGGTAGATGATGCGCTCGTAGTGGGCGCGCAGCAGCGAGCCGATGTTTTTCCCCGAGGGATAAGCGAGGCGTTGGGCCACCCGAGCCCACCGTCGGTCTTTGCAGATCGCCTCGTACCCCCCTTCCTCCATCACCACCTTAGGAAGGGACACACACACACACATGAATCACCCCCAAACCGGTGGCATATCCCCCCCCCCCCAATTCCTCCCCGCCCCCCAGACCTTGCTGAGGCTGTAGAGGTCGAGGATGCGTCGCTCGACGTTGGGGATCTTGAGCGAGGAACCCTGGATTTCCCAAAACTTGGCGATCTGGTCCAAGTAGTTCAGCTTCACCCGGGTCTGCGCCTGCCGGGGGTGGGGGCGGGGTGTGAGGCCTGTGCGCACCCCAAAATCAGCCGGGGAGGGGGCGAAAGAGCTCCCCCCACGCTCACCTCCAGCTCGTTGAGCCGCTGGATGCGGGGAGTAAACCTGAAGTTGTCCACCTCCACGGCGAAGGGGGGCTGCCAGTCCTGGGGAGACGAGGAGATGGGGGGGCGGTTAGCAGCGAGGACCCCCCCATTCCTACACAGGCAGGGCAGCCCCGAGGGCCGCACAGAGGAAAGGGGAGGGAAATACGGCCGCGTGCACCCCAAATTGAGGTGGGGGGGGGTGCACCCCGACGGCATACCCCCCCCATATCGTACGGGACAGCCCCACGGCATGCACCCCACATTGCGGGGGGGGACACACACGATGGATGAAGCGGGGGGGGCCCACGCGGGGAGCCAGTGACGCCAGCGCGGCCGAGCCCGGCCCTCTCCGGAAGCCCTTCTCCACCCTGCCAAGCTGGGGGGACCGGATCGGCCTGTGGCCCCCTCCCCCGCAAAACAAGAGCCAGGGCCCCCCCTAAACTGAGAAAGGGGACAAAGGGACACCCCTCCCCCCAGCAAGGGACGCGACGCAGCCACCCACCCCCACCCCCAAAAAAAAACAAACAGGAAAGAAGCCATGAAGAAGGGGGCAGCAAGCGGGAGCAAGGTTGGTAGGGATGGGGGGGGGGTGGGGGGCTCAGCCCCCCCACTTGTCCCCCCCCTTCCAGGGGACCTCCCCCTCAAGGGGCGCTGCCCGACTTGGGGGGGACCCCCCTGGCTCCGGCCGGGCTCCCCCCCGCTGCTCGCCAGACAAAGGCTCGGCGGTGGCAGCCATATTGGCCGTGTCACTGTTGTTGTTGTGAAGGCCGGCGTGGGGGGGGTGTGGGGGCGGCACACACGCAGACCCCCACCCCCCCTTCCCCAAAGGGCACCCCCCCTTCCACTTCCCGGGGGGGGAACCCCAAATTCCTTAGGGTCAGCTCCCCCCACCCAGCACGAGGTGGGTGGGCGAGGGGCCTTGCTGGGGGAAACGGGGGCCCTTGCCCTCAACACCCCCCTCCCTCCCCAAAACCTGGGGTCTGGAGCGTGCAGCACCCCCAAAATCCAGCCCCAGCGGGGACCCCCCAGCCCATGGGCACCCCTTCGGCAGGGGGGGGTATTTACCCCACGTTGGGGGGGTATTTACCCCCCCCGGCCTGGGCATTTACCCCCAAACTAGGGGGGGTATTTACCCCCCCAGCCAAATAGGTGCAAACCCAGGTATTTACCCAAAAACCTGGGGGGTATTTACCCCCCCCCGGGGGCATTTACCCCCCCTCAGGTGGGTATTTACCCCCACACATAGCAGTGTTGGGGGGCATTTTCCCACCCTGAGTGGGTATTTACACCCAGGACACAGGAGGGAGGGGGATACGGGGGGGATTACTCCTCCCGGGGGGCAATTAACCCCCTAAATGGGAACTTACCCCCAAAATGGGAAGTTACCCCCCGGGGGGAGGGGCAATTGACCCCCTTAAATGGGAAGATAACCCTCCGAGGGGGGAAATTACCCCCCCAAAAAGGGAAGATAACCCCCCAGGGGGGCAATTACACCCCAAATAAGGAAAATAACCCCCCAGGTGGGCAATTACACCCCCAAAATGGGAAGTTACCCCCCCGGGGGGGGGCGCAATTACCCCCAAAATGGGAAGTTACCCCACCTGGGGGGCGGGGGGGGGGGCAATTACACCCCCCCAGGGGGGCACCTACCCCACAGCAAACCCCAACCCTACACCCCAAGGGATGCTCACCCCAGTGGGGCAGGAACCCCCAGCTGCAGGGGGGGGGCCCCCAGCCCACGCCCCCCCCACCCCCCCGGGCTGGGGGGGGGCCCATACTCACAGCGGGGGGTCGGATCTTGCAGATGCCGCTTTTCTCGGCGATGGGGCGGATCTTGGCGATGTAACCCAGGGGGTCGCTGAACTCGGCCCAGCTGGGCTCAAAAACGGGGCATTCGGGGGGGGGTAAAAAGTCCTCGGGGGGCTCCAGTTCACCGGCCACCGATAACCAAGGCGTTCCCCATTCGCCCCGCTGTTCCCCACCACCGGGAGGACCCCGAGGGGCTTCCCCCCCGCTGCGGGGACCCCCAAAGGGCCTCCGGGCCTTGTCCTCAGGGCCTAGGCGATCCCCGCTCCGGGCCCCCCGTTCCTCGGGGGTCTTGCGGGGGCTTCGCTCCTCACCCGGGGGGCGCCCACCGGGTCCCTTGCCGGTTCCCCCGCCTTTACCCCGCGGCTCCCCACCGGCTTTGGGGGGACGAGGGGTCGCCGTGGCTCTCTCCTCCCCCCCGGCTTTAGGGGGGGCGGCAGCCGACCGGGGGGGAACCGCGTCTCCGGTGGGCTCCGTACCCCCCCACTCCCCGCCACGACCCCGCTTGGCCTCCTCGTCCCCCTCCGGCGGTGGGGGGGTGCCCCAAGGCGGGGACCCACCCGGGGCGGGCCCCCACTCGGCCCAACCGCCCCCTCCGCGCTGCTGCTCCCCCTCTTCCATCCTCCCCACCGAGGGGGGGGGGAGGGGGGGAGAGGGTTCCCTCGCTGCCCGCGGGGGACCCCCTCAGGGGGCCATGGAGGCCCCCGCCGCCCCTCACAGGCCCCCGGGCCGCCCCTCACAGGCCCCGGGCCGCCCCCTCCCCAATACCCGGGGAAAGGGGGGGGACGAGAGCGCCCGGGGGCCTCCGCCGACCTGCTCCGCCGGTCCCCCGGCCCCGCCGCCGCCTAGCCGCGGTAAGCGGCCCCCACCGGCCCCGAGATCCGCCCGCCTCAAGCCCGAGGCCTGCCCCGGCCCCCCGGCCGGGCCGCCGCCGCCCCCTTGGGTTCCCTCCCCCTCTCGCTCCCCCCCGCCCCGCGCGCCCGCACACACTGCGCAGGCGCGGGCGCGCACGCCGCCCCGGGCGGCGCTGTGACTCGCTTCACGGCACCGTCTCCTTCCGCCACGGGAGGGGAGGGCGCTGAGCGCGGCGACACCGCCGCAACAGGCTCCGAGGGCGCGAAAAGGGAGGGGGGGAAACACCCCCCCGACACGCCCACCGCCGCGGTTTGGCCGGTGGGAGGCGGTGTGGCGGGAGAAGCGAAGGCGAAATAGTCCGCAGGCTCCGCCCCCTCTCCGCGGCGGAGGGATCCTCGCCTCCGGCTCGCCTCCGCGGATGGGTCAGCGGAGGAGCCGGGGCTTCTTGTGCACGTTTAAAGGGACGCAGCGCGCATGCGCCGCCCGGCCGCCCGCGGGGTGGAGGGGCGGAGTGCGGGGTGGGGCCACGGCGAGCGCGGCCCCCCGAGGGGCGGGGCTAAGGGGAGCTCCGCCCCCGCCGCCCCACCCCCGCCGCGCCTTCGCAGCCGCTCCTTCCCCATCCAACGGCACCTATAGCTCCAGGGTCCCTCTTATGGCCCCTATAGCCCCCAGGCCCCTATATCTCCCAGGCATCTATAGCCCCAGGGTCCCCATTATGGCCCCTATAGCTCCAGGGTCCCCATTATGGCCCCTATAGCCCCCAGGCCCCTATATCTCCCAGACATCTATAGCTGCCAGGGTCCCCATTATGGCCCCTATAGCTCCCAGGGTCCCCATTATGGCCCCTATAGCCCCCAGGCCCCTATATCTCCCAGACATCTATAGCCACAGGGTCCCCATTATGGCCCCTATAGCTCCCAGGGTCCCCATTATGGCCCCTATAGCCCCCAGGCCGCTATATCTCCCAGGCATCTATAGCCACAAGGTCCCCATTATGGCCCCTATAGCTCCCAGGGTCCCCATTAAGGCCCCTATAGCCCCCAGGCCGCTATATCTCCCAGGCATCTATAGCCACAAGGTCCCCATTATGGCCCCTATAGCTCCCAGGGTCCCCATTATGGCCCCTATAGCCCCCAGGCCCATATATCTCCCAGGCATCTATAGCCCCAGGGTCCCCATTATGGCCCCTATAGCTGCCAGCGTCCCCATTATGGCCATTATAGCCCCCAGGCCCCCATAGCGCCCGGTCTCCCTCTTAGGGCCGCTATAGCCCCCAGGCCCCTATATCTCCCAGACCTTTATAGCCTATGCATCCCTATAGCCCTCTGACTGTACATCCCAAGGGGCCCTATAGCCCCAGGACCCCTTTCAAGGCCCCTATAGCCCCCAGGCCCATATAGCCCCAGGGCCCTATAGCCTCCTGACTGTATAGACCCAGGACCCTGTATCCTTAGGGCCCCTATCAAGTCCCCTGTAGCCCCAGGGTCCCTATAGCCCCAGAACCCCTCTAACTCCTGCCATGGCCCTGCTCCATATAGCCCCCCCCATCTCCCTATGGCCCTTAAAACCCCCTTGCCCACAGTTCCTATAGCCCCTATAGGTGTCGTGTCCACCCTCACACACACACACCCCCCAGAAAGGGGCGCAGGCAGGTCACACGCCAAGGGCCGGCCGGTCCGTTTATGAAGCATCAAATATACAGTCTCTTATATACAGGGCCCGGCGCGGGCGCATGCGGGCCCGGACGCCTGGGTCCTCCCCAGGGGGGACCCGGACGCCTGGGTCCCCTCCGCGCACATCCCTGGGTCTGCGGCCCTTGGGTGTCCCCCGGGGAGGGGACCCAGGCGTCCAGGGTGGGGGGGTGGGGGGAAGGATGGGGAGGAGGGAGGGGAGGAGGGGGGAGGTTAAAGTGCCATGTGACATTCAGCCTGGAGCCGGGGGGGCCATCCTCAACGCCGGACCCCCAGGATGGCGGAGGGGGGACCCAGGCGTCCGGGTGCCCCCACCCCGGGGGCGAGGCATGAGCAGCCAAACACGAGCCACGTGCAGGTTTGGTTTTTTTTTTTTTGGGGGGGAGGTGGGGAAAAAAGGCGGGGGCGGGGGGTTACAAAAATAACCACCGCATCCAGCATGCCGGCGCCGTCCATCGCTGCCATGAGTTGTGTCCGTCCTCTGCCGGGGCGGGAGGGGGAGGTCGGGTCAGACCACGGTGCTGATGCGGTTCCCCCCTTGGGTTTGGGGGGCCCTGGCCGGCTTGGGCCAGGGGCGAGGTGGGGCCAGCGGGGGAGTGGGGGCTGAGGGGGTGTGGGGCGAAGGGGGGCAGAGGGGGTAGGAGGGGTGAGGGGGATGGGGGAATGGGGGCGGGTGGTGGTGATGATGATGATGATGGTGGTGATGGGGTGGGGGCTGCCCGCCGCCACCCCCGGAGGGCCCCCGGCTGGGCCACCGCCCCCTCCGAAAACGAAATGCTTGGCAGCGGCGGGGCGGGGGTGGCGGAGGGTGGTGGTGCGGGGGGCCGGGGGTAAGGGTGGGGCAGCCCGTGGTGGGGGTGCGGGGCTGTAGAGGGGTAGGGGGAGATGGGCTGGCGGGGGGGCCGGGGGACACCCCCTCTTGCCGGGCCGGTGTAAGGTGTAATGGGGGTGTGGCGGGGGAACCCCCACCGGGGGGCCGTGCTGCTGGGGGTGCCGACAGCGGGGTTGGGGTCCCCGTGGAAACGGGGGGCTCCGGCGGCGATGGCAGGCAGCGGCGGGGGGCGCGGGACGAGCGGGAGGGGGCTGCTGGGGTATGGGGGTGGCGGCGGGGGCCGGGCCCCCTGCCGCCGCCGCTCCCCCGGCCCCGTGGCAGTACTGGGCGTGCAGCGCCTGCAGCTTGGAGGGACCCTCGGGGGCCGGGGGGGCGGGGGGGTGATGGTGATGGGAGGATGAAGCTGAGGAAGAGGAGGCCGAGGCCGAAGTGGGGCCCCCCACCCCGGGTGGGGGGCCGGGGGGGCCTTTTCCCCGTCGGCTGCCGAAGAGGGACCCCAGGAAGGAGGAGGAGTTGGAGACGGGGCGGGGGGGGGCCTTGTAGCCCTCGGGGGCTCCCGCTGGCCCCCCCGGTGGTCCCCCCGCCTGCGGCCGGGGGCTGCTGATGATGGAGCCCTGCGGGAGGGGGCGGGGTCAGCCCGGCAGCAGGCCACGCCCCTGCTCCCGGCAGGCCACGCCCCCTCGAGACAGGCCTGGTCTCATTGATGGGTAAAGCCTGGCACCGAGGGCCCCTAGAGCAAGCCCCGCCCTCTCCCTGGACAGGCCCCGCCCCTAGAGCCAGCCCCGCCCTCTCCTTGGACAAGCCCTGTCCTCTAGAGCCAGCCCCGCCCTCTCCTTGATCAAGCCCCGCCCTCTAGAGCCAGCCCCGCCCCTGTACTGTGTAAGCCCCGCCCCTTGGCACCAGCCTCCCCCGGCCATTGGTGGAAAGGCCAGTCCCTGGGCCAGATCACGTGACATTAGTGAACAAGCCCTGCCTCCCAGCTCTAGCTTCTCCCCATTGGTGGATGGGCCCCGGCTCATGCAAGCAATCCCCGCCCCTTCCCCGGGATGGCCCCACCCCCTCGAACAAGCCCCTCCCCCTTGCCAGATAAGGGCTCTCCATGAGAAAAGCCCCGCCCTTTCTCCGGGCAAACCACGCCCCCTCGGCCAACCACGCCCCATTGTGGACAAGCCCCTCCCCTGCATGCCCAAGCCCTGCCCCTCACACCAGCTCCGCCCCCTTCCCCAAGAGCAGAGGGGGGCGCTGGGAACCTGGGGGCGTGGTTTCAATGGGTGGGGCTGGTAAGGGGCGGTGCTTTAAGGGGCGGGGCCTGGTGGGGGCCCCCCCCCACTCACCTCGATGGTGCTGTCAAGGGACCCCACGCTGTTGCGCCGGCCCCGCTTGCCTGGGGGGATGGGACACGGTTGGGGGGACATTTTGGGGGTCCCCTGGTGTGACCCCCAAACCCTGCTGTCCCCCCCAGGGACCTCAGTGCCCCCCGGGACCCCACTGTACCCCCCAGGGACCTCAGTGCCCCCAGGGCACCCCAAATGCCCTCCCAGGGGACTCTAAGCCCCCAAGGGACCCCAACACTCCCCAGGGGACCCCGACACCCCCAGGGGACCCCAATTGCCCCCAGAGACCACCCTATGCCCCCACAAGGCACCCCAAATGCCCCCAGGGCACCCCAAATGCCCTCCCAGGGGACTCTAAGCCCCCAAGGGACCCCAACCCCCAGGGGACCCCAATTGCCCCCAGAGACCTCAGTGTCCCCCACAGACCACCCCATCTGCCCCCAGGGCACCCCAAATGCCCCCCAGGGCACCCCAAATGCCCTCCCAGGGGACTCTAAGCCCCCAGGGGACCCCAACACTCCCCAGGGGACCCCAACACCCCAGGGGACCCCAATTGCCCCCAGAGACCACCCTATGCCCCCACAAGGCACCCCAAATACCCCCAGGGCACCCCAAATGCCCTCCCAGGGGACTCTAAGCCCCCAAGGGACCCCAACACTCCCCAGGGGACCCCGACACCCCCAGGGGACCCCAATTGCCCCCAGAGACCACCCTATGCCCCCACAAGGCACCCCAAATGCCCTCCAGGGCACCCCAAATGCCCTCCCAGGGACCCTAAACCCCCAAGGGACCCCAACACTCCCCAGGGGACCCCGACACCCCCAGGGATCTCAGTGTCCCCAGAGACCACCCTCTGCCCCCAAGGCACCCCAAATGCCCCCAGGGCACCCCAAATGCCCTCCCAGGGGACTCTAAGCCCCCAGGGGACCCCAACACTCCCAGGGGACCCCGACACCCCCCAGGGGACCCCAATTGCCCCCAGAGACCACCCTCTACCCCCACAAGGCACCCCAAATACCCCCAGGGCACCCCAAATGCCCTCCCAGGGGACTCTAAACCCCCAAGGGACCCCAACACTCCCCAGGGGACCCCGACACCCCCCAGGGGACCCCAATTGCCCCCCAGAGACCACCCTCTACCCCCACAAGGCACCCCAAATACCCTCCAGGGCACCCCAAATGCCCTCCCAGGGGACTCTAAGCCCCCAAGGGACCCCAACACTCCCCAGGGGACACCGACACCCCCAGGGGACCCCAGTGCCCCCAGAGACCACCCTCTGCCCCCACAAGGCACCCCAAATACCCCCAGGGCACCCCAAATGCCCTCCCAGGGGACTCTAAACCCCCAAGGGACCCCAACACTCCCCAGGGGACCCCGACACTCCCCAGGGGACCCCAATTGCCCCCCAGAGACCACCCTCTACCCCCACAAGGCACCCCAAATACCCCCAGGGCACCCCAAATGCCCTCCCAGGGGACTCTAAACCCCCAAGGGACCCCAACACTCCCCAGGGGACCCCGACACCCCAGGGGACCCCAATTGCCCCCAGGGACCTCAGTGTCCCCCAGAGACCACCCTCTGCCCCCCAAGGCACCCCAAATACCCCCAGGGCACCCCAAATGCCCTCCCAGGGGACTCTAAACCCCCAAGGGACCCCAACACTCCCCAGGGGACCCGACACCCCAGGGGACCCCAATTGCCCCCAGAGACCACCCTCTGCCCCCCAAGGCACCCCAAATGCCTCCCAGGGGACTCTAAACCCCCCAAGGGACCCCAACACTCCCCAGGGGACACCGACACCCCCAGGGGACCCCAATTGCCCCCAGAGACCACCCTATGCCCCCCAAGGCACCCCAAATACCCCCCAGGGCACCCCAAATGCCCTCCCAGGGGACTCTAAACCCCCCAAGGGACCCCAACACTCCCCAGGGGACCCCGACACCCCCAGGGGACCCCAATTGCCCCCAGAGACCACCCTATGCCCCCACAAGGCACCCCAAATACCCCCAGGGCACCCCAAATGCCCTCCCAGGGGACTCTAAGCCCCCAAGGGACCCCAACCCCCAGGGGACCCCAATTGCCCCCAGGGACCTCAGTGTCCCCCAGAGACCACCCCATCTGCCCCCCAAGGCACCCCAAATACCCCCAGGGCACCCCAAATGCCCTCCCAGGGACTCTAAACCCCCAAGGGACCCCAACACTCCCCAGGGGACCCCGACACCCCCAGGGGACCCCAATTGCCCCCAGAGACCACCCTATGCCCCCCAAGGCACCCCAAATGCCCTCCAGGGCACCCCAAATGCCCTCCCAGGGGACTCTAAACCCCCCAAGGGACCCCAACACTCCCCAGGGGACCCCGACACCCCCCAGGGGACCCCAATTGCCCCCAGAGACCACCCTCTGCCCCCCAAGGCACCCCAAATACCCCCAGGGCACCCCAAATGCCCTCCCAGGGGACTCTAAACCCCCAAGGGACCCCAACACTCCCCAGGGGACCCCGACACCCCCCCAGGGGACCCCAATTGCCCCCTAGAGACCACCCTATGCCCCCACAAGGCACCCCAAATACCCCCCAGGGCACCCCAAATGCCCTCCCAGGGGACTCTAAACCCCCAAGGGACCCCAACACTCCCCAGGGGACCCCGACACCCCCAGGGGACCCCAATTGCCCCCAGAGACCACCCTATGCCCCCACAAGGCACCCCAAATACCCCCAGGGCACCCCAAATGCCCTCCCAGGGGACTCTAAGCCCCCAAGGGACCCCAACCTCCCAGGGGACCCCAATTGCCCCCCAGGGACCTCAGTGTCCCCCAGAGACCACCCTCTGCCCCCCAAGGCACCCCAAATGCCCCCAGGGCACCCCAAATGCCCTCCCAGGGGACTCTAAGCCCCCCAAGGGACCCCAACACTCCCCAGGGACCCCGACACCCCCAGGGACCCCAGTGTCCCCCAGAGACCACCCCATCTGCCCCACAAGGCACCCCAAATACCCCCAGGGCACCCCAAATGCCCTCCCAGGGGACTCTAAGCCCCCAAGGGACCCCAACCGCCCCAGGGGACCCCGACACCCCCCGCCCCGGGGCGGCCGTCCCCGTCTCACCGCCATCGGAGAGGTCCCGCAGGGAGCTGCTGAGGGCGCTGCGCTTGAGCCCCTCGCCGGCCCCGAATGCCTCCTCCAGGCTGCTGCGGCTGAGGCCGTTGAGGGCCTCACGGGGGGGGCCCCCACCCCGTGTCCCCGACACCCCCTTCTGCTTCTCCAGCTCCGCTGTGGGGGGACGGACACGGCGGCCCCAGTCATCCCAGTGCCCCCCAGTAAGCCCCAGCATTCCCCGTCCCCATGGAAATGTCCCTGTTGACCGTCCCAGTGGCCTTCCCAGTGGTCCCAATGCCCCTGCTGGCCATCCCAGTGCTCCCAGTGCCAGCCTCAGTGCCCTGGTGCCTGTCCCAGTGTCCCCCATGCCCATCCCAGTGGTCCCAGTGCCTGTCCCAGTGTCCCCCGTGCCCATCCCAGTGCCCCCAGTGCCCACAGTACCTGTTCCAGTGCCCCCAGTCCCCATCCAAGTGACCCTAGGAACTGTCCCACTGCCCATTCAAGTGCTCCCAGTGCTCCCAGTGCCCACCCCAGTGTCCCCAGTGGCCCCATTCCCCAACCAATTGACCCCAGGGACCATCCCAGTGTCCATCCCAGTGCTCCCAGTGCCCATCCCAGTACGCCCAGTGGCCCCATTCCCCAACCAATTGACCCCAGGGACCATCCCAGTGCCCATCCCAGTGCTCCCAGTGCCCATCCCAGTACCCCCAGTGGCCCCATTCCCCAACCAATTGACCCCAGGGACCATCCCAGTGCCCACCCAAGTGCTCCCAGTGCTCCCAGTGTCCCCATTTTCCATCCAAGTTCCTCCAATGCCCCCCTCCCAGTTCCAATCTGTGCTCCCAGTGCTCACCACAGTGCTCCCAGTGCCCATCCCAGTACCCCAGTGCCCATCCCACTGCTCCCAGCATCCATCCCCGTACCCTTAGTGCCCCCCCAACCACCCCCCGCGCCTCTCCCAGTGCTCCCGGTACCCCTCCCAGTGCTCCCAGTGCCCCTCCCAGTGCTCCCAGTGCCCCGCTCACCCTCCACGCGGTACTTCTCCATCTCCTGCACCTCGGCCACGGACTCGCGGAGGTCGCTGGCGAAGCGCAGCCGGTCCTGTGGGCTCGGGGCGTTGAAGACGATCAGGACCTTCCTCTCCCCTCCCGGCGCCGCCGACAGCAGCTTGATCCCAAACTGGTAATCTGGGGGCGGGGGGGGTCAGAGGGCATGGGGTCAGAGGTTATGGGGTTTGGGGGACCCGGGGGTCAGGGGAGGGGTATCCCACAGGAGGTGCTGTGGGTAGGGGAGCATCCCATGGGGGACACCATGGGACATGCCATGGGGAACACCTTGGGACGTGCCACGGGGAACACCATGGTGTGGGGAACATCCCATGGGGGAGACCATGGTGTGGGGAACATCCCATGGGGGACATCCAATGAGGGACATCATGGGACATCCTATGGGGGACACTATGGGGGGGAGCATTCCATGGAGGACACCATGGGACATCCTATGGAGGACACCATGGGACATCCTATGGGGGACACTACGGGGTGGGAAGCATCCCATGGAGGACACCATGGGACATTCTGTGGGGGACACCATGGGGTGGGGAGCATCCCATGGGGGACACTATGGGACATGCCATGGGGCACACCATAGTGTGGGGAACATCCCATGGGGGACACCATGGGACATGCCATGGGGAACACCTTGGGACGTGCCACGGGGAACACCATGGTGTGGGGAACATCCCATGGGGCACACCATGGTGTGGGGAACATCCCATGGGGGACACCATGGGACATGCCATGGGGAACACCATGGTGGGGGGAACATCCCATGGGGCACACCATGGTGTGGGGAACATCCCATGGGGGACACCATGGGACATGCCATGGGGCACACCTTGGGACGTGCCACAGGGGACACCATGGTGTGGGGAACATCCCATGTGGGACACTCAGTGAGGGACATCATGGGACATCCTATGGGGGACACTATGGGGGGGGAGCATTCCATGGAGGACACCATGGGACACCCTATGGAGGACACCATGGGACATCCTATGGGGGACACTACGGGGTGGGAAGCATCCCATGGGGGACACCATGGGACATGCCATGGGGAACACCATGGTGGGGGGAACATCCCATGGGGCACACCATGGTGTGGGGAACATCCCATGTGGGACACTCAATGAGGGACATCATGGGACATCCTATGGGGGACACTATGGGGGGGGAGCATCCCATGGGGGACACCATGAGACATCCAATGAGGGACATCATGGGACATTCCACAGGGGACACCATGGGACATGCCATGGGGCACACCTTGGGACGTGCCACAGGGGACACCATGGTGTGGGGAACATCCCATGGGGGACACTCAATGAGGGACACCATGGGACATCCTATGGGGGATGCCATGGGGCACAGGAGCATCCCATGGAGGACACCATGGGACATCCTATGGGGGACACTATGGGGTGGGAAGCATCCCATGGAGGACACCATGGGACATTCTTTGGGGGACACCATGGGGTGGGAAGCATCCCATGGAGGACACCATGGGACATCCTATGGGGGACACCATGAGACATCCTATGGGGGACACTATGGGGTGGGGAGCATCCCATGGGGGACACCATGGGACATCCTGGAGGTTTCTGGAATGCGTTGATGATAACTTCCTTCTCCAAGTGATAGAGGAGCCAACGAGGAGAGGTGCTATGGTGGACCTTGTTGTCACCAACAAGGAGGGGCTGGTGGGGAATGTGAGGCTCAAGGGCAGCCTTGGCTGCAGTGATCATGAAATGGTGGAGGTCAAGATCTTCAGGGCAGCGAGGAGGGCACGCAGCAAGCTCACTACCCTGGACTTCAGGAGAGCAGACTTTGGCCTCTTCAAGGATCTGCTTGGTAGAGTAAGAGGAGCCCAAGAAAGCTGGTTAATATTCCAGGATCATCTCCTCCAAGCTCAGGAGCGATGCATCCCAACAAAGAGGAAATGCCAGGAGGCCTGCGTGGATGACCAAGGAGCTCCTGGAGAAACTCAACCCCAAAAAGGAAGTCTACAGAGGGTGGAAGCAAGGACAGGGAGCCTGGGAGGAACACAGAGAAATTGTCCGAGCTGCCAGGGATCAGGTTAGGAAAGCTAAAGCCCTGATGGAATTAAATCTGGCCAGGGACGTCAAGGACAACAAGAAAAGCTTCTATAGGTACGTCGGTGATAAAAGGAAGACTAGGGAAGATGTGGGCCCTCTCCAGAAGGAAACAGGAGACCTGGTTACCCGGGATATGGAGAAGGTTGAGGTACTCAACGACTTTTTTGCCTCAGTCTTCACCGGCGAGTTCTCAAGCCACAGCGCCCAAGTCGCAGAAGGCAAAGGCTGGGAGAATGAAGAACAGCCCACTGTGAGAGAAGATCAGGTTCAAGACCATCTGAGGAACCTCAAGGTGCGCAAGTCCATGGGATCTGATGAGATGCACCCTGAGGGAACTCGCGGATGAAGTTGCTGAGCCGCTATCCGTCGTATTTGAGAAGTCGTGGCAGTGCGGTGAAGTTCCCACTGACCGGAGAAGGAGAAACGTAACTCCTGTTTTTAAAGAAGAGGAAGACCTGGGGAACTACAGGCTGGTCAGTCTCACCTCTGTGCCCGGCAAGATCATGGAGCAGATCCTCCTGGCAACTATGCTAAGGGACATGGAGAATAAGGTGGTGACAGACAACGTGGCTTCACTAAGGGCAAATCATGCCCGACAAATTCGGTGGCCTCCTACAACGGGGTCACGGCGTTGGTGGATAGGGGAAGAGCAACTGATGTCATCTACATGGACTTGTGCAAAGCGTTTGACACCGTCCCACACGACATCCTTGTCTCTACATCGGAGAGACGTGGATTTGACGGATGGACCACGCGGTGGATGAGGAATCGGCCGGATGGTCGCACTCAAAGAGTTGCGGTCAACGGCTCGATGTCCAAGTGGAGACCAGTGACGAGTGGCGTTCCTCAGGGGTCGGTATTGGGACCGGCGCTGTTGAACACCTTTGTCGGCGACACGGACGGTGGGATTGAGCGCACGCTCAGCAAGTTTGCCGACGACACCAAGCTGTGCGGTGCGGTCGACACGCTGGAGGGAAGGGATGCCATCCAGAGCGACCTTGACAGGCTTGAGAGGTGGGCCTGCGCGAACCTCATGAAGTTCAACAAGGCCAAGTGCAAGGTCCTACACGTGGGACGGGGTAACGCCAAGCACGAATACAGGCTGGGTGGAGAATGGGTTGAGAGCAGCCCTGAGGAGAAGGACTTGGGGGTGTTGGTTGATGAGAAGCTCAACATGACCTGACAATGTGCGCCTGCAGCCCAGAAAGCCAACCATCTCCTGGGCCACATCAAAAGAAGCGTGGCCAGCAGGTCGAGGCAGGTGATGCTCCCCCTCTACTCCGCTCTGGTGAGACCCCACCTGGAGTAGTGCCTCCAGCTGTGGGGTCCTCAGCACAGGAAAGACATGGACCTGTTGGAGCGAGTCCAGAGGAGGGCCACCAAGATGATCAGAGGGCTGGAACGCCTCTCCTATGAAGACAGGCTGAGAGAGTTGGGGTTGTTCAGCCTGGAGAAGAGAAGGCTCCAGGGGAGACCTTCTAGCAGCCTGCCAGTACCTGGAGGTGGCCTAGAAGAAAGCTGGAGAGGGACTTTTTACAAGGGCGTGGAGTGAGAGGACAAGGGGTGATGGCTTTAAACGGAAAGAGGGGAGATTTTGGTTAGATATAAGGAAAGAAATTCTTCCCTATGAGGGTGGTGAGGCACTGGCACAGGTTGCCCAGAGAAGTTGTGGGTGCCCCATCCCTGGAAGTGTTCAAGGCCAGGTTGGACGAGGCTTTGAGCAACCTGGTCTGGTGGAAGGTGTCCATGGCAGGGGGGTTGGAACTAGATGATCTTTAAGGTCCCTTCCAACCCAAACCATTCCATGATTCTATGATCCTATGGGGGACACCATGAAACATCCCATGGCGAACAGCAAGGGACACCCAATGGGAGACGCTCTGTGGTGGACCCCATGGAGCAAAGGATCATCTGGTGGTGGACCCCGTGGGACATAGGGGCAGGGGAGCATCCCGTGGAGGTGCTGTGGGGCAGGGGAGCATGCCGTGGGGTGTTGTGGGGTGCCGTGGGGCTCACAGGCGTTCTGGAAGAGCTGCATGTGCATCTCAACGAGGGGGAAGCTCTGGCGGAAGCTGTAGGTCACCAGGATCTTCTTCTTCTGGAAGATCTTCGTCACCTGCCGGGGCCACCAGGTCACAGGGGACCCAAACATCTGGGAGACCCCTCGACTCCCCACGGGTGACCCCCACCCCAGGGACACCCCCGCTGTGCAGGGGACCCAGGCGTCCGGCTCACCACCAGCAGGTCGTTGAAGAGGAAGACCTCGCGCTGGTGCAGCCCCAGGCGCTGGGGCCGGTTGGGGTCGGGGACCTCGTAGAGCTGGCAGCAGCACACCAGGCGCCGGTGGGGCAGGGACAGCACCTGGGGACAGGGGTGGGCTCAGCACTAGGGCGGGGCCTCAGTGGGACACACCTACCTGCCCTCCAGGCCCGCCCCTTGATGGTGAAGGCCCCCTTGACATTGGCCTGTCCCATCCCTGGGGTCACCTAGAGCATCCCCCCCATAGCGTCACCTACAATATCCCCCATTGGATCACCTAGAACATCCCCCACTGGTCACCTTGAGCATCCCCCATAGGTCATGTAGAACATCCCCCACAGGGTCACCTAGGACTTCTCCCATAGGGTCACCTACAACATCCCCCATAGGTCACCTAGAACATCCCCCATAGGTCACCTAGAGCATCCTCCATAGGTCACCTAGAGCATCCTCCATAGGGCCACCTAGAACATCCTCCGTAGGTCACCTAGAACATCCCTCCATAGGTCACCTAGAACATTCCCCATAGATCACCTAGACCGTCCCTCCATAGGGTCACCTAGAACATCCCCCACTGGTCACCTAGAACATCCCCCATAGGTCACCTAGAGCATCCCCCATGGGTCACCTAGACCATCCCTCCGTAGGGTCACCTAGAACATCCCCCATAGGTCACCTAGAATGCATCCCATCCCTCGGGTGAACCCACCGGCTTCTTGCCGACAATCATGCGCTCGACGGCCTGGACCTGGGAGACGTGGTCATCATTGGTGCGCAGCTCCCGGCTCTGGATGCGCTGGTAGATGCCCACCAGCATGTCCCGGGGGATGTCCTCCCCGTTGTCCACCCCTGCGCGACACCCGGCCCCCCGCTCTAGAACCCATGTTCAGAAGCAGGGGGTGGAGACAAGATGGGACCGTGGTCCTCACCTCGGAGGTTCTTGATGAAGTCCTCCAGCTTCATCTTGCGCTCGGCCTTGACGCTGGGGCTGTACATGTCGGTGTTGAGGAGGATGATGGCGAAGGCCAGGATGAAGATGGTGTCCGGGTTGCGGAACTGGCGCAGCAGGGCCGCGTTACACACGCAGTAGCGTTGGCTGCGGGGCGGACAATCCCCACGGCCCATGGGGTCAGGGTGCCCCATGGCCATCCCCACGCGGCCGGGATGGCCTCTGCACCCCCCAGCTGTCCCAGAGTGGTCCAGGCCCCCTTGCATGTGGGGCACCACCTCTAATGTTCTCCTAGTCTATAGGGTCACCTAGAACATCACCCGGTCCCATGTGGGCCACCACCCTGATGTCCCCCTGCTCGGTCCATAGGGTCACCTAGAACATTACCTGGTCCCGTGTGGGCCACCACCCCAATGTCCCCCTGCTCGGTCCATAGGGTCACCTAGAACATCACCTGGTCCCGTGTGGGCCACCACCCCTAATGTCCCCCTGCTCGGTCCATGGGGTCACCTAGAACATCACCCCATGGCACGTGGGCCACCAGCCCTAGTGTCTCCCTCTTGATCCACAGGGTCACCTAGAACATCACCCCATGGTGACCACGCAACCGCGTGCCATGGCTCGGTGGCCTTCCTGGTGCCAGGGAGGATGGGGTGGGGACAGGGACCCGTCACCGTCCCTCACCTGAAGGCCTCGATCAAGCGCTCAACCTTCTGGGCCTCCCCCTGCACCCGAATGTGGGACTGGAACTTGCGCAGGGCCTCATCCAGCTCCATCCCGGAGAAGTCCATCTCGTCCACCACGCAGCTGTGGGAGACCCCCACAGACCGGAGATGGCCTCGGTCCTGGGCGGACCCCCCGAGTCCCACTGTGTCCCACCCCATCCCGGTGCATCCCCCCCGTCCTTACTCGAGGACGTCGCGGTTGAATTGCTTCTGGCGATTGCCGAGGAACTCGCCGATCATCTGCCGGCTCAACCCCTTCCTCTCCAGGATGAAGTGGGCCACCCCCACCGGCGTGTCCGAGAGGAAGCCCCTCTCGATCAGGTACTGGATCCCCTTCTCCGGTTTCCTACAAAGGTGGTGGGCGTGGGGTCACCCCGACTGCCGTGGGGCTCGTTGTTTCGTCCTGGCTATAGGGTGACCTATAGGTCACTTTGCCGTGGTCATGGAGTCACCTAAACGTCACCTTGTGTAGGGTCACCTAGGATAACAACCTGGCTTCCCTATAGGGTTACCTAGAACGTCATCATGTCTTGACTACTGGGCCACCTAGAACATCACCACGGCCATACTATAGAGCTATCTAGAACGACATCATGTCTTGACTACTGGGTCACCTAGAACATCACCACGGCCATACCATAGGGCTATCTAGAACGTCATCATGTCTTGACTACTGGGTCACCTAGAGGATCACCATGGCCATACTATAGGGTTATCTAGAACATCATCATGGTCTTCTATAGGACGTCACTCCATCCTTTCTGTAGGACCACCAAGAAGGTCACCCTCTCCTTGCTATAGGGCCACCAAGGTCACCCTATCCTTGCTATAGGACCACCAAGAAGGTCGCCCTGGCCTTTCTATAGGGCTACCAAGGTCATCCTGTCATTGCTATAGCATCATCTAGAACATCACCCTGTCTTCACCATAGGGCCACCAAGAACGCCACCCTATCCTTTCCATAGGGTCACCGAGAACACCACGCCATCCCGCTATAGGGTCACCAGACCCCATCCCACCTCCGACACGGGACCGCCACCCCCCCCCGACCCCCCTCATTTCCGGTCGCCCCCTCACTTGTTGAAGAGGTTGAGGCCGATGCGGTACTGCCGGCGCTGCACCACGTCGTTGTTGAGCGCCGGCGAGTCCCAGCTCTGCCGCGGTTCCCGTTGGTACGTGGCTTTGCCGGGGGGCCCGGAGGGACCTGGGGGTTGCGGGGGGGCGGCGGGAGGCGGGGGGGGCGGCGGGGGGGGTCGCCGCAGGCTGTCCCGGGACGAGGAGCCCGAGGAGCAGTTGAGGGTCTCGTTGGAGTTGGAGCTGCTCCCCAAGCTCTCGTTGTCCCCCTCCGAGCCCTCCTCGGCGGCGGGGGTGGTGGGGGCCGGGGGGGGAGCGGGGGGTTTCGGGGTGGAAGCAACGATGAGGGGGGCCGGTACGGGGCAACGTGCCCCCCCCGGCCCCTTCGGGTTCGTAGGGACCCCCTCGATTGAGGGAGCCGCGGTCGGAGCGGTCGCTGAGGTCGGCCGAGCTGTCGCTGGGGGGCTCGACCGTCAGCAAAGGGGGGTGCCCCCCCCCGCCACCCCCCCGACCCCGGCACTCCAAGCACGGGGGGCCGCGGCGAGGGGGTTCCTCGGGACCCCCCCAGCGTTCGGCCGGGCCGGGGGTTGGCGGGGGTGGCGGGGAGGTGGGGGCAGGGGAGGTGGGGCACCCCGGTTTCGGGGGCTCGGGACTGGGGGTCGCTCGGGGAGCGGGGGAGCCGGGGAGCCCCTCGTCCAGGTAGAGGGTGACGTCGCTGGCGGAAGTGGCGGCGCTGTCCCCCGCGGGGGGGGCCGGGGCCCCGGGGGGGACCCCCCGGCCGCCCCCCAGGGCCTCGTCGATGGAGGCGGCCAAGGACTTCACCTGCAGGGACGGAGCCCCCCCGCCCCCGTCAGCCCCCCGCCTCCATCATCACCCCCATGGGCCCCCGACGCCCCGTGACCCCCCCATAGTCCCTGTGACCCCTGTGTCCCCTCCCCCAGCTCCTCTTGGCCCCTGTGACCCCTATGACCCCCACGTCCCCTGTGACCTCCCATGACCCTCCGTGGCCCTATGACCCCCATGACCCCCATGAACCCCATGACCCCCATGTCCCCTGTGACTCTCACAGCCCCTATGACCTCCATGGCCCCTGTGACCCCCATGACCTCCCATGGCCCTGTGACCTCCACGACCTCTCATGGCCCTTGGGACCCCCATGACCCCCATGACCCCCGTGACCCCTGTGACCTCCCATGGCCCTGTGACCTCTGTGACCCCCCAATAGCCCTTGGGACCCCCATGGCCTCTATGACCCCCATGACCCTTGTGACCCCCCATGGCCCCTATGACCCCCATGACCCCTGTGACCCCCCACGGCCCTTGGGACCCCCACGGCCCCTCTGACCCCCATGACCCCTGTGACCCCCCCACGGCCCTTGGGCCCCCCACGGCCCCTATGACCCCCATGACCCTTGTGACCCCCGCACGGCCCTTGGGACCCCCATGGCCTCTATGACCCCCATGACCCTTGTGACCCCCATGGACCTTGTGACCCCCGCACGGCCCTTGGGACCCCCATGGCCTCTATGACCCCCATGACCCTTGTGACCCCCCATGGCCCCTATGACCCCCATGACCCCTGTGACCCCCGCACGGCCCTTGGGACCCCATGGCCTCTATGACCCCCACGACCCTGTGACCCCCCACGGCCTCTATGACCCCCATGACCCCTGTGACCTCCCACGGCCCTACGACCTCCAATGACCCCCGCGACCCCTTGTGACCCCTACCTGCTGCGCGGAGGCCTCCTCCAGGTCGGCGCCGCCGGGCCCGAAGTCGGCGGAGGCCGAGAGCTGCCGGGGGCTGCCGGCGCCCCCGCCCCGGGCCCCCCGTCGTCGCCCCTTCGGTGGGACCACCCCCCCCATCCAAACCGGCCCGGCAGGACCCCCCGTATCGGGGCGCCCTTCGAGGTCCCCCCAACACCCCCTCGTCCAGCGAGGCGGGTTTACCCTGGAAATAAGGGGGCGGCGGGGGGCCCGGGGCGGGGGCCGGGGGGCCGCGGTCGTATTCCTCGAAGGAGAACTGGAGGCGGAGGCCGGGGAGGGCGAGGCGACGGGCGCGGCCCCCCTCGCTGCGCAGCCGCTCGAACTTCTGGGCCATGCGGTAGCGGCGGAAGGCGGCCTGGATGGTGCGGGCAGCGCGGCGGGTGCGGAAGTAACCCCCGTATTTGCGTTCCAGCATCTCCACCTGGGGGGGGGGGACGGGGGGGGATGGGGGGGGGACAGGGGATGGGGACGGGGATGGGGACGTGGCAGGGGGGACAGGGGATGGGGATGGGGATGTGGAGGGGGACACGGGGATGGGGATGGGGATGGGGATGGGGACGTGGAGGGGACATGGGGGGGGACACATGGGGATGGGGATGGGGACATGGAGGGGGACACGGGGATGGGGACGTGGAGGGGACACGGGGATGGGGAGGGGGACGTGGAGGGGGACATGGGGGGACACATGGGGATGGGGATGGGGACGTGGAGGGGACATGGGGGGGGGACAGATGGGGATGGGGATGGGGATGGGGATGGGGACGTGGAGGGGGACATGGGGGAGGATATGGGGTGGGATATGGGGATGGGGACATGGAGGGGGACACGGGGATGGGGATGGGGACGTGGAGGGGGACATGGGGGGGACACACGGGGATGGGGATGGGGACATGGAGGGGGACACGGGGATGGGGATGGGGATGGGGACGTGGAGGGGGACACGGGGATGGGGATGGGGACGTGGAGGGGACATAGGGGGACACACGGGGATGGGGATGGGGATGGGGACGTGGAGGAGGACATGGGGATGGGGATGGGGACGTGGAGGGGACATGGGGGACACACGGGGATGGGGATGGGGACGTGGAGAGGGACATGGGGATGGGGATGGGGATGGGGACGTGGAGGGGGACATGAGGGGGACACATGGGGATGGGGACGGGGATGGGGACGTGGAGGGGGACATGGCGGGGGACATGGGGGAGGATATGGGGGGATATGGGGATGGGGACGGGGATGGGGACGTGGACGGGGACGTGGGGGGGGACACATGGGGATGGGGATGGGGACGTGGAGGGGGACACGGGGATGGGGATGTGGAGGGGACATGGGGGACACACGGGGATGGGGATGGGGATGGGGACATGGAGAGGGACATGGGGATGGGGACGTGGAGGGGGACATGGGGGGACATGGGGTGTGGATGAGGACACGAGTGGAGATACGGGGACATGGGGATGGGGACATGGATGGGGACATGGGGGCGTGGATGGGGACACGGGGACACACCAGGGTACCAGAGGTGGACACGGGGGCAGACGGACAGGGAGGGGACAGGGCAGGAGAAGGACACAGGTGAGGCAACACCCGGGCAAACGGGGTTGCACCGGGGTGGGGGCACGGTGGCCTCGCACGGGGACGGGGCCTCGCACGGGGACAGCGACCATCACACGGGGCTGGTGACCATCATACGTGGCCAGGGACCATCATGCACGGCTAATGACCATCACACATGGGTTGTGACCATCACACATGGCCAGGGACCATCACGTGGGGTTGGGGACCATCACGCATGGTTGGGGACCATCACACATGGCTAGTGACCACCACACGTGTCCGGTGACCATCACACGTGGCCAGGGACCGTCACACATGGCCCAGGACCATCACATGGGGCTGGTGACCATCACAGGTGGGTGATGACCATCAAACGTGTCTGGGGACCATCACACATGGGTTGGTGACCATCACACATGTCTGGGGACCATCGCACAGGGCTGGGGACCATCACATGTGCCCGGTGACCATCACACATAGGTGGTGACCATCCCACAAGGCTGGGGACTACTGCATGGGGCTGGTGACCATCACACATGGCCAGGGACCATCACACGGGCCAGGGACCATCAGACATGGCTGGTAACCATCACATGTGGCTGGTGACCATCACACATGGGTTGTGACCATCACACATGGCCAGAGTCCATCATATGCGGCTGGGGACCATCACACGTGGCTGGTGACCATCACACATGGGGCTGGTGACCATCACACATGGCCAGGGACCATCACAGGGGCCAGGAACCATCAGACATGGCTGGTAACCATCACATGTGGCTGGTGACCATCACACATGGCTGGTGACCATCACACATGGGTTGTGACCATCACACATGGCCAGAGTCCATCATATGGGGCTGGGGACCGTCACACGTGGCTGGTGACCATCACACGTGGCTGGTGACCACCACATGTGGCTGGTGACCATCACACATGGGGCTGGTGACCATCACACATGGCCAGGGACCATCACAGGGGCCAGGAACCATCAGACATGGCTGGTAACCATCACATGTGGCTGGTGACCATCACACATGGCTGGTGACCATCACACATGGGTTGTGACCATCACACATGGCCAGAGTCCATCATATGGGGCTGGGGACCATCAGAGGTGGGTGATGACCATCACATGGGGTTGGTGACCATCACACATGGGGTTGGTGACCACCACACGTGGCCGGTAATCACCACATGTGGCTGGTGACCATCACACATGTGGCTGGTGACCATCACACATGGGGTTGGTGACCATCACACATGGGGCTGGGGACCCTCACACATGGCCAGAGTCCATCATATGGGGCTGGGGACCATCACACATGGCCAGGGACCATCACATGGGGCTGGGGACCATCACACGGGGTTGGTGACCATCACACGGGGTTGGTGACCATCACACATGGGGTTGGTGACCATCACACGTGGCTGGTGACCACCACATGTGGCTGGTGACCATCACACATGGGGCTGGTGACCATCACACATGGCTGGTGACCATCACACATGGGGTTGGTGACCATCACACATGGCCAGGGTCCATCACAGGGGCCAGGGACCATCAGACATGGCTGGTGACCATCACACATGGGTTGTGACCATCACACATGGCCAGAGTCCATCATATGGGGCTGGGGACCATCACACGTGGCTGGTGACCATCACATGGGGCTGGGGACCATCACACGGGGTTGGTGACCATCACATGGGGTTGGTGACCGTCACACATGGGGTTGGTGACCATCACACATGGCTGGTGACCATCACACGTGGCCGGTGACCACCACATGTGGCTGGTGACCATCACACATGTGGCTGGTGACTATCACACGTAGGGTTGGTGACCATCACACATGGCCAGGGACCATCACAGGGGCCAGGGACCATCAGACATGGCTGGTGACCACCACATGTGGCTGGTGACCATCACACATGGCTGGTGACCATCACACATGGGGCTGGGGACCCTCACACATGGCCAGAGTCCATCATATGGGGCTGGGGACCATCACACGTGGCTGGTGACCATCACATGGGGCTGGGGACCATCACACGGGGTTGGTGACCATCACATGGGGTTGGTGACCATCACACATGGGGTTGGTGACCATCACACGTGGCCGGTGACCACCACATGTGGCTGGTGACCATCACACATGTGGCTGGTGACTATCACACGTAGGGTTGGTGACCATCACACATGGCCAGGGACCATCACAGGGGCCAGGGACCATCAGACATGGCTGGTGACCACCACATGTGGCTGGTGACCATCACACGTGGCTGGTGACCATCACACATGGGGCTGGGGACCCTCACACATGGCCAGAGTCCATCATATGGGGCTGGTGACCATCACACGTGGCTGGTGACCATCACATGGGGCTGGGGACCATCACACGGGGTTGGTGACCATCACATGGGGTTGGTGACCATCACACATGGGGTTGGTGACCATCACACGTGGCCGGTGACCACCACATGTGGCTGGTGACCATCACACATGTGGCTGGTGACCATCACACGTAGGGTTGGTGACCATCACACATGGCCAGGGACCATCACAGGGGCCAGGGACCATCAGACATGGCTGGTGACCACCACATGTGGCTGGTGACCATCACACATGGCTGGTGACCATCACACATGGGGCTGGGGACCCTCACACATGGCCAGAGTCCATCATATGGGGCTGGGGACCATCACACGTGGCTGGTGACCATCACATGGGGCTGGGGACCATCACACGGGGTTGGTGACCATCACATGGGGTTGGTGACCATCACACATGGGGTTGGTGACCATCACACGTGGCCGGTGACCACCACATGTGGCTGGTGACCATCACACATGTGGCTGGTGACCATCACACGTAGGGTTGGTGACCATCACACATGGCCAGGGACCATCACAGGGGCCAGGGACCATCAGACATGGCTGGTGACCACCACATGTGGCTGGTGACCATCACACGTGGCTGGTGACCGTCACACATGGGGCTGGGGACCCTCACACATGGCCAGAGTCCATCATATGGGGCTGGGGACCATCACACGTGGCTGGTGACCATCACATGGGGCTGGGGACCATCACACGGGGTTGGTGACCATCACATGGGGTTGGTGACCATCACACATGGGGTTGGTGACCATCACACATGGCTGGTGACCATCACACGTGGCTGGTGACCATCACACACGTGGCTGGTGACCATCACACATGGGGTTCGTGACCATCACACATGGCCAGGGACCATCACAGGGGCCAGGGACCATCAGACATGGCTGGTGACCACCACATGTGGCTGGTGACCATCACACATGGGGCTGGGGACCCTCACACATGGCCAGGGACCATCACATGGAGTTGGTGACCATCACACATGACCGGGGACCATCACACAGGGCTGGGGACCATCCCGGGGGGGGTGTCAGGGGTTGTCACCGGGTGTCCCCAGGGTACCTTCTTGTCCTGCAGGTCGGTGGAGAGCTCGTAGCTGTCGCTCAGAGCCTTCGGCCTCTTGCTCTCCTCCTCCTCCTCCTGCTTGCGCAGGGCCACGCTGGCGGGCTGGGGTGGCAGCCGGGGCCAGGCCAACCCCGGGGAGCCCCCCCCGGGGCATCCCCCAGACCCCCCCGGTCCTTGGGGGGCCGGCTGGGGGAGGCCACGGTATGGGGGGGGTCGCCCGGGGCTGTCGGGCACCGGACCCCCACCCTCGCTGCCCGGCGCCTCGCCGTCCACGCTGCGGGGACACCGCGTCACCCCCACGGTCAGGACCCCCCCCGAGTCCCCCTGAGACCTCCCCGAGGCACCCCAAGACCCCCCTGAGCCACCCCGAGGCCCCCCCAAACCACCCTGAGACCCCCCCCAAGTGGCCTCAAGGACCCCCCCCCCCCCAAGACTCCCCAAACAGCCCCGTCCTCCCCTGGGGCAGCTGGAGCCACCCGAGCAGGGACCATGGGGACACGGGCGTAGGGACACATGGACACAGGACACGTGGATGTGGGACACACGGACATGGATACGGGGATGCAGGGACATGGGGACACACAGACGTGGGGACACATGGACGTGGCAGACATGGGGACACACGGACAGGATAGACATGGGGACACGGACAAGGGACACGTGGACATGAGGACACGTGGACATGGTGACATTTGGACACGGGACATAGACACGGCAGACATGGGGACACTTGAGACTTGGGGACACATGGACAGGATAGACATGGGGACATGACAGACGTGGGGACAGGGACATGGGACACAGGGATGCAGGAGCACATGGACATGGGGACACAGGGACACGGGGACACACGGACACGGGGACACATGGACATGACCAACATGGAGACATATGGATGTGGGGACACATGGACACGGACACGGGGACACATGGAGATGGGACACACGGACACGACCAACATGGAGACACGTGGGCATGAGGACACATGGACGTGGCAGACATGGGGACACACAGACATGGGACACACGGACATGGGGACATGTGACATGGAGACATATGGACATGACCAACATGGGGACACGTGGACACAACAGACATGGGGACACAGGGACATGGGGACACACGGACACTGGGACACATGAACATGGGGACACACGGATATGGGGACACATGGACACTGGGATACATGAACATGGGGACACATGGACACTGGGACACACGGACACAAGACATATATGGACAAACGGGGACACCCGGACACACCAGACATGGCGACATGTGACATGGGGACACACGGACATGGGGACACACGGACACGGGGACACATGGACACAAGACATACATGGACACACGGACATGGGGACACACGGACACACCAGACATGGCGACGTGTGACATGGGGACACACGGACAAGGGGACACATGGACACTGGGACACAGGGACACAAGACATACATGGACACACGGACATGGGGACACACGGACACCGGGATACATGAACATGGGGACACACGGCCACAGGACATACATGGACACACAGACACGGGGACACATGGACACACGGACATGGGGACACACGACATGGGGACACACGGACACTGGAATACATGGACACACGGGGACACATGGACACAGCAGACATGGGAACATGTGACATGGGGACACACGGACACTGGGATACATGAACATGGGGACACACGGACATGGGCACACACAGATATGGGGACACACGGACACGGGGACGCATGGACATGGGGACACACAGACACTGGGATACATGAACATGGGGACACACGGACATGGGGACACACAGACACTGGAATACATGAACATGGGGACACATGGACATGGGGACACATGGACACGGGGACACATGGACACTGGGATACTGGGCCATGGGGACACATGGACACGGGGACACACGGACACGGGGACACACGGACACGGGGACACACGGACACAAGACATACATGGACACATGGGGACACACGGACACAGCAGACATGGGGACATGTGACATGGGGACACACGGACACTGGGACACATGAACACGGGGACACACGGACATGGGCACACACAGATATGGGGACACACGGACACGGGGACGCATGGACACGGGGACGCACGGACACTGGGATACACGAACATGGGGACACACGGACATGGGGACAGATGGACGTGGGGACACACAGACACGAGGACACACCAGACATGGGGACACACGGACACACAGACACGGGGACACACGGACACAGACACCCACCAGCCCCGGGGGGACCCAGGCGTCCGGGAAGGGGGGGAGGGGGACACACAGGTAAGGGGGGGTGTCCCCAAAACTCCGGGGGCTCCAGGGCAGGTCCTGGGGGGGGGTGTCCCCGAGGGTTTGGGGGGGGAATGATGAGGGGGGGGCCCGCGTGGGGGAGGGGGCGTAAAAGGGTTTGGGGGGTGTTGGGGTGAGGGGGGTCTCGGGGTGGGGGGTGGGGTTTGGGGGGGATCCCCCGACTCACCCGTGCAGCAGGCGCTGCCGGAGCGGCCCCGCCGCCGGTCGGCGGTGCACTGCAGGCACCACATCACGGGGGGGTACCCCACGGGGGACACCCCCACGAGTGGGGAGGGGGTTTGGGGGAGGGGGGGCCGGCTCCTCCGCAGCAGCACCCAGGGCCCGGTCGGCCGGTGGAGGAGAAGGGGGGTTGCGGAGGGGGGGGGAGGAGCCGGAGGAGCGACCCCCCCACCCCTCCCACCCACCCCACCCCCGGCTCGCGCGTGCCCGGACGCGGGGGTTCTGTCCCCGCGTGGGGGGACACACGCCTGGGTCCCCTGAGGGGCTGGGGGGACGGGGGGAGCGGATGCCTGGGTTCCTCTGAGATGGAATAGGGGGTCTTGCCCGCCCGCCCCCAAAACTGGGGGGGGAGCGCGGATGCCTGATAAGGGGGCTGTCCCCAAAAATATTGGGGGGGCGGATGTATGAATCCCCCAGGGGGCTGGGGCGGGGCTGGGATGTCCCCTGTGAGATGAGGGGTGTTGCCCCCCCCCAAGTGGGGTGGGTTCGCCCGGACGCCTGGGTCCCCCGACGCCGCGGGGGGTCCCCAATGGGAGTCGGGGAGGAGGGAGGGGGGCTCCCGCAATGGTTTCGCCTAGCGCCTGGCGCATGCGCGGAGTGCCCCCCCCCGCGGGATGGCGGTTGCCATGGGGACGCGGCGGGCGGGGGCGGGGCCGGCGGGTTGCCAGGGCTGCTGTTACCATGGCGACACGGCGGGGGTGGGGGTGGGGGTGGGTGTGGTCCCGGCCGCCTGGGTCCCCGGCGCGAGCCCCGCCCTCCCCTCACGTCACCGCCCTCTCCCCGCTACGTCACCGCCCTCTCCCCAAAATAACCCGAGGAGGCGCCACGATGGAGGCGTCGCCATGGCAACCGCCTCCAAAACAGGCCCCCTCCCCCCCAGCCGGGCTTCCGGGACCCATACAGCGCCTATAGGTCCCTGGGGAACCTATAAGGGTCCCTATAGGTCCCTGGGGGCCCCTATACAGCCCTGGGGACCATATGGCCCAGGGATCTATAAGGGCTTCCATAGGTCCCCCAGGGATCTACGAGGGTCCCTATAGGTCGCTGGGGTCCCTAGGGCCCCTACAGATCCCTGGGGATCCATATGGCCCCTATAGGATCCATACGGTCCCTCTGGGTCCTTTGGGGAGCTACAAGGACCCCATATACAGCCCCTACTCCCAGAGAACACACACAGACCCTATATACGAGCCATACAGCCCCCAGGGAACCCATACAGTCCCTATATGTCCCTGGGGGCCATACTGCCCCTACAATACCCATAGGGTCTCTATAACCCCTCCACAGCCCGGGGGGCTATATGCCCCTATACTGCCCCGGGGTGGGGGGTCAGTACAGCCCCCATACCACCTGCAAGGGGTCTGTGCAATCTATATGACACCCGGACGGGGGCCCACAGGGCCCCTATAGCGCCCAGAGGGCGCCCACAGCACGCAACAAGGTCCATACAGCCCCTATACTGCCCCATGGGGCTCTCTGCAACCCATATAGCACCATATGGCCCCTACACTGCCCTGTAGGGCTCTGCACAGTCCATATAGGTCTCTACAGCCCCTATACTGCCCTGTGGGGCTCTGTGCAGCCTATATAGCACCTTTACTGCCCCGTGGGGTTCCGTGCAGACCATACAGCACCTATACCACCCCATGGGGCTCCATGCAGCCTGTATAGCACCATATGGCCCCTATAGTATAGCACCATATGGCCCCTATACTGCCCCGTGGGGCTCTGTACAGCCCATACAGCACCATATAGCCCCTATACCGCCCCGTGGGGCTCTGTACAGCTCATACAGCACCATATGGCCCCTATACTGCCCTGTGGGGCTCTGTACAGCTCATACAGCACCATATGGCTCCTATACTGCCCCGTGGGGCTTTGCACAGCTCATATTGCACCATATGGCCCCTCTACTGCCCCGTGGGGCTCTGCACAATCCATATAGCACCATATGGCCCCTATACTGCCCCGTGGGGCTCTGCACAATCCATATAGCACCATATGGCCCCTATACTGCCCCATGGGGCTCTGTACAGCCCATACAGCACCATATAGCCCCTATACCACCCCGTGGGGCTCTGTACAGCCCATACCGCACCATATGGCCCCTATACTGCCCCGTGGGGCTCTGCACAATCCATATAGCACCATATGGCCCCTATACTGCCCCATGGGTCTCTGTACAGCCCATACAGCACCATACGGCCCCTATACTGCCCCGTGGGGCTCTGCACAGCTCATATAGAACCATATAGCCCCTATACTGCCCCATGGGGCTCTGCACAGTCCGTACAGCACCATATGGCCCCTATACTGCCCCATGGGGCTCTGCACAGCCCATACAGCACCATATGGCCCCTATACTGCCCCATGGGGCTCCGAGCAGCCTATATAGCCCCCAGGGGGTCCATATGGCCCCTATAGGGCCGAGGAAGGGGGGGAGGACCCCCGGGAGGACCCAGATGTCCGGGCCGGGGGGGGAGGGGCTCTTACCTGTGGGTGGGGGAGGTTGGAGCGGCCGAGAGGACCCATGGGTGGCACCTGGAGGGGGGGACGGACAGACGGACGGGGGACGATGGACAGGGGGACAGGGGGACAGGGGGACGTCTACTCCTGCCTATGGCGGGATGGACAGACAGACGGACAGGGGACGATGGACGGGGGGGACAGGGGGACGTCTGCTCCTGCCTATGGCGGGACGGACGGAAGGACAGACGGACGGGGGACGATGGACGGGGGGACAGGGGGACAGGGGGATGTCTACTCCTGCCTATGGCGGGATGGACAGACAGACGGACGGGGGACGATGGACGGGGGGGACAGGGGGACGTCTACTCCTGCCTATGGCGGGATGGACGGACGGACAGACGGACGGATGATGGATGGGGGACACAGGGAGACAGGGGGATGTCTGCTCCTGCCTACGGCAGGACAGACGGACAGACGGACAGTGGATGGGGGCACAGGGGACGTCTGCTCCTGCCTATGGCGGGACGGACGGACGGACAGGGACGGCCGGACGATGGGGTGGAGGACAGACAGAGGGACGGAGGGCGATGGGGACGGCCGGACAGACAGACAGGGGGGTGGCGGCCGGACAGAGGGACAGCGATGGCCGGACAGACGGACGGGGCGGAGAGAGAGAGAGGAAAGAAAACACGAGTCAAGAGCCGGAGGGGGGGACGGACGGACACACGGACACGGGGGGGGACACACAACACGAGTGGGGGGGAGCGGGATCCAGTGGATCCCCAGGGATCTGGGGGATCAGGGCCCCACCCCCCCGCCCCACCCAAAGCCCCACCCTGGGCGCGCGGGTGCCCGCACTCACGTCACGGCGGCGGCGGCTCCGTGGGGGGGTTGGAGTGGGGGGGTCACGCCGGGGCCCGGGCGTTGGTCCGGGCTCTCAGGCCCGACAAACTCATCACAGGCGCTGCACCCACCCCACCCCCACCCCTTCCTGCCCCTCCCCCCCACCCCCACCCCCACCCATGGGTCCTCCAGCATTCGGAAACCACGGGCCGGAATTCCTGCCCGGACGCGTGGGTCCCTGCGGAGCAAAACGAGGGGGGGAGGGGAAGGGGGGGAGGGGGGAGGGGGAGGGGGGGGACACGGCCTCGCGCGAGGAAGGCGGAGGGTCACCTCGCGGGGCCTTGCACGCCCGCCCGCGCTGTTGCACACCCACGCGCGGGGTTGCACGGGGTCGCGTTGTGCGCCCACGTGCGCTGTTGCACGCCCGTGCACGGCGTTGCACGGCGTTGCACGGGGTTGAACGCCCACGCACGGGGTTGCACGGGGTCGCGTTGTGCGCCCACGTGCGCTGTTGCACGCCTGTGCACGGCGTTGCACGGCGTTGCACACCCACGCACGGGGTTGCACGGGGTTGCACACCCATGCACGGGGTTGCACAGCGTTGCACGGTGTTGCACGGCGTTGCACGCCCGTGCATGGGGTTGCACGGGGTCGCGTTGTGCGCCCACATGCGCTGTTGCACGCCCGTGCATGGGGTTGCACGGTGTTGCACGGGGTTGCACGGCGTTGCACGCCCGTGCATGGGGTTGCAAGGGGTTGCATTGTGCACCCACGTGTGCTGTTGCACACCCACGCACGGGGTTGCGTTGTGCGCCCATGTGCGCTGTTGCACGCCTGTGCACGGTGTTGCACGGCGTTGCACACCCACGCACGGGGTTGCACGGCATTGCACGGGGTTGCACGGTGTTGCACGGCGTTGCACGCCCGTGCATGGGGTTGCAAGGGGTTGCATTGTGCACCCACGTGTGCTGTTGCACACCCACGCACGGGGTTGCGTTGTGTGCCCATGTGCACTGTTGCACGCCTGTGCACGGCGTTGCACACCCACACACGGGGTTGCACGGCATTGCACACCCATGCACGGGGTTGCACAGCATTGCACGGGGTTGCACGGGGTTGCACGGCGTTGCACGCCCGTGCATGGGGTTGCACGGGGTCGCGTTGTGCGCCCACATGCGCTGTTGCACGCCCGTGCATGGGGTTGCACGGTGTTGCACGGGGTTGCACGGCGTTGCACGCCCGTGCATGGGGTTGCAAGGGGTTGCATTGTGCACCCACGTGTGCTGTTGCACACCCACGCACGGGGTTGCGTTGTGCGCCCACGTGCGCTGTTGCACGCCCGTGCACGGCGTTGCACGGCGTTGCACACCCACGCACGGGGTTGCACGGGGTTGCACACCCATGCACGGGGTTGCACAGCGTTGCACGGTGTTGCACGGCGTTGCACGCCCGTGCATGGGGTTGCACGGGGTCGCGTTGTGCGCCCACATGCGCTGTTGCACGCCCGTGCATGGGGTTGCACGGTGTTGCACGGGGTTGCACGGCGTTGCACGCCCGTGCATGGGGTTGCAAGGGGTTGCATTGTGCACCCACGTGTGCTGTTGCACACCCACGCACGGGGTTGCGTTGTGCGCCCATGTGCGCTGTTGCACGCCTGTGCACGGTGTTGCACGGCGTTGCACACCCACGCACGGGGTTGCACGGCATTGCACGGGGTTGCACGGTGTTGCACGGCGTTGCACGCCCGTGCATGGGGTTGCAAGGGGTTGCATTGTGCACCCACGTGTGCTGTTGCACACCCACGCACGGGGTTGCGTTGTGTGCCCATGTGCACTGTTGCACGCCTGTGCACGGCGTTGCACACCCACACACGGGGTTGCACGGCATTGCACACCCATGCACGGGGTTGCACAGCATTGCGGGGGGTTGCCGGGGGTTGCACGGCGTTGCCCGCCCGTGCATGGGGGTGCACGGGGTCGCGTTGTGCGCCCACATGCGCTGTTGCACGCCCGTGCATGGGGTTGCACGGTGTTGCACGGGGTTGCACGGCGTTGCACGCCCGTGCATGGGGTTGCAAGGGGTTGCATTGTGCACCCACGTGTGCTGTTGCACACCCACGCACGGGGTTGCGTTGTGCGCCCACGTGCGCTGTTGCACGCCCGTGCACGGCGTTGCACGGCGTTGCACACCCACGCACGGGGTTGCACGGGGTTGCACACCCATGCACGGGGTTGCACAGCGTTGCACGGTGTTGCACGGCGTTGCACGCCCGTGCATGGGGTTGCACGGGGTCGCGTTGTGCGCCCACATGCGCTGTTGCACGCCCGTGCATGGGGTTGCACGGTGTTGCACGGGGTTGCACGGCGTTGCACGCCCGTGCATGGGGTTGCAAGGGGTTGCATTGTGCACCCACGTGTGCTGTTGCACACCCACGCACGGGGTTGCGTTGTGCGCCCACGTGCGCTGTTGCACGCCTGTGCACGGCGTTGCACGGCGTTGCACACCCACGCACGGGGTTGCACGGCATTGCACGGGGTTGCACGGTGTTGCACGGCGTTGCACGCCCGTGCATGGGGTTGCACGGGGTCGCATTGTGCGCCCACGTGCGCTGTTGCACGCCCGTGCATGGGGTTGCACGGTGTTGCACGGGGTTGCACGGCGTTGCACGCCCGTGCACGGGGTTGCACGGGGTTGCACACCCATGCACGGGGTTGCACAGCATTGCACGGGGTTGCACGGTGTTGCACGGCGTTGCACGCCCGTGCATGGGGTTGCAAGGGGTTGCATTGTGCACCCACGTGCGCTGTTGCACACCCACGCATGGGGTTGCACAGGGTTGCACGGCGTTGCACGCCCATGCATGGGGTTGCACGGCATTGCATCGTGCACCCACGTATGCTGTTGCACACCCATATACGGGGTTGCACGGCATTGCACACCCATGCACGGCGTTGCACCGCGTTGTGTTGTGCACCCATGTATGCTGTTGCACACCCACGCACAGGGCTGCACAGCATTGCACAGTGTTGCACGGGGTTGCACGGCGTTACACGCCCATGCATGGGGTTGCACAGCATTGCACGGTGTTGCACGGGGTTGCACGGCGTTGCACGCCCATGCATGGGGTTGCACGGCATTGCATGGTGTTGCACAGCATTGCACGGTGTTGCACGCGGTTGCGTTGTGCACTCACGTATGCTGTTGCACACCCATGCACGGGGTTGCACAGCATTGCAAAGTGTTGCACGGCGTTGCACGCCCATGCATGGGGTTGCACAGCGTTGCACGGGGTTGCACAGCGTTGCACGCCCATGCATGGGGTTGCACAGCGTTGCACGGGGTTGCACAGCGTTGCACGCCCATGCATGGGGTCGCACGGAGTTGCGTTGCGCACCCATGTACGCTGTTGCACACCCACGCACGCTGTTGCACACCCACGCACGGGGTTGCGCACCCGTGCATGGGGTTGCATGGTCTTGCACGGCATTGCACACCCACCTACACTGTTGCACACCCGCGCATGGGGTTGCGCACCCATGCATGGGATTGCACAGCATTGCACGAGGTTGCACGGCGTTGCACACCCATGCATGGGCTTGCACGGCATTGCACACCCACATATGCCGTTGCACGGCGTTGCACAGGGTTGCACGGCATTGCACACCCACGCACGGGGTTGCACGAGGTTGCACGGGGTTGCACGGCGTTGCACACCCATGCACGGGGTTGCACGGTGTTGCACACCCACGTATGCTGTTGCACACTCGCACATGGGGTTGCGCGCATTGCACACCTGCTCGCAGGGTTGCAAGGTGTTGCACACCCAGGCACTGCCTCGCACGGCCTTGCACACCTGTGTACAGGGTTGCACGGCGTTACACGTCCATGCACGGTGTTGCACGGGGTTGCACACCCGTGTACACTGTTGCACACCCGTGCACGGGGATGCACAGGTTTGCACACCCAGGCACTGTCTCGCACGGTATTGCACACCTGTGCATGGGTTTGCACGGCGTTGCACACCCATGCATGGGGTTGCATGGTGTTGCACAGAGTTGCACACCCACGTACGCTGTTGCACACCCGCACAGGGGGTTGCACGGGGTTGCGCACCCATGCATAGGGTTGCACGGCATTGCACGGTGTTGCACACCCATGCATGGGGTTGCACAGTGTTGCACACCCTCGCACAAGGTCGCACGGGGTTGCACACCCTTGCATGGGGTTGCACGGCATCGCACACCCATGCACGGCATCGCACGGTGTTGCACACCCATGCATAAGGTTGCAGAGGGTTGCACACCCTTGCACGGCCCTCACACGGCATTGCAAGCCCTCGCACGGGGTTGCACGGTGTCGCACACCCACGCACAGAGTCGCACGGCATTGCACGGCGTTGCACACCCTTGCACAGGGTTGCACACCCACACGCAGCCTCGCACACCATTGCGTGGTGTCACACACTGTCGCACGGCTGCGCACACCCTTGCACAGCCCTCGTGCGGCGTTGCACACCCTTGGACAGGGTTGCACGGCATTGCACACCCACGCACGGCCTTGCACGGTGTGGCACGGTATCACCCGCTGTTGCACACCCTCGCACGGGATCGCGCACGCCGGCACAGCCGCGCACGACGTCACACGGCGTTGCACACCCAGGCGTGGCGTTGGTTGCACATCCATGCACGGTGATTGCAACACCCCGGCACGGCGTTGCACGCCCTCACACAGCGTTGCACACCCGGCACGGCGTTGCACACCCTCTCACGGCATTGCACACCCATGCATGGCGTTGCACACCCTGGCATGGTGTTGGAGAGCCCGCCACAGCGTTGCACACCCTCGCACGGCGTTGCACACCCTCGCATGGCATTGCACACCCCGTCACGGTGTTGCACACCCTCACACGGCGTTGCACACCCCAGCATGGTGTTGCACACCCTGGCATGGTATTACACACCCATGCATGGTATTGCACACCCCGGCACGGCGTTGCACACCCTCACACGGCGTTGCACACCCGGCACGGCGTTGCACACCCTCACAGGGCGTTGCACACCCCTACATGGTATTGCACAACCTCACACGGCATTGCACACCCCGGCACAGCGTTGCACACCCTCGCACGGCGTTGCACAGCCTCACACAGCGTTGCACACCCATGCGTGGTGTTGCACACCCTGGCACAGTGTTGCACGCCCTCGCACGATGTTGGAGGCCCCGACATAGTATTGCACACCCTCGCATGGCATTGCACACCCCGGCACAGTGTTGCACACCCATGCATGGTGTTGCACACCCCGCCACGGTGTTGCACACCCTCGCACAGCGTTGCACACCCCAGCATGGTATTGCACACCCATGCACGGTGTTGCACACCCTCGCACGGCGTTGCACACCCTCACACAGCATTGCACATCCTGGCACGGTGTTGCACACCCTGGCACGGCGTTGTACACCCACGCATGACGTTGCACACCCCGGCACAGCGTTGCACATCCTCACACGGTGTTGCACACACCGGTACAATGTTGCACACCCCGGCACAGCGTTGCACACCCCAGCACGGCGTTGCACACCCCAGCATGGTGTTGCACACCCCGGCACGACGTTGCACACCCCGGCACGGTGTTGCACACCCTTGCACAGCGTTGCACACCCCAGCATGGTATTGCACACCCATGCATGGTGTTGCACACCCTTGCACGGCGTTGCACACCCCTGCACGTCGTTGCACACCCTCGCACGTTGTTGCACGCTCTTGCACAGCATTGCACACCCCGGCACGGTGTTGCACACCCCGGCACAGCGTTGCACACCCCTGCACGGCATTGCACGCCCTTGCACAGCATTGCACACCCCACCACAGCGTTGCACACCCTCACATGGTGTTGCACATCCTCACACAGCATTGCACACCCCGGCATGGTGTTGCACACCCTCACACAGCTTTGCACACCCCGGCATGGTGTTGCACACCCTGGCAGAGCATTGCACACCCCACCACAGCGTTGCACACCCATGCATGGTGTTGCACACCCCGGCACAGCATTGCACACCCTCGCACGGCATTGCACACCCCGCCACGGCGTTGCACACCCTCGCACGGCGTTGCACACCCCGCCACGGCGTTGCACACCCTGCCACGGTGTTGCACAGCCTCGCACAGTGTTGCACACCCTCGCACAGCGTTGCACACCCCGGCACGGTGTTGCACACCCTGGCAGAGCATTGCACACCCCACCACAGCGTTGCACACCCATGCACGGTGTTGCACACCCCGCCACGGCGTTGCACGCCCTCCCACGGCATTGCACACCCCGCCACGGCGTTGCACACCCTTGCACGGCGTTGCACACCCCGCCACGGCGTTGCACGCCCTCGCACGGCGTTGCACACCCCGCCATGGCATTGCACACCCCTGCACGGCGTTGCACGCCCTCGCATGGCGTTGCACACCCCGCCATGGCGTTGCACACCCCTGCACGGCGTTGCACACCCCGGCACGGCGTTGCACACCCCGCCACGGCGTTGCACACTCGGCATCGTGCCCCCCGCCGCGGCCTCGCTGGGTGCCGGGCGGCGTCGCCCCGTGTCACCCACCCTCGCGCACCCCCCCGGATCTTGGGAGGGGCCCCACGGGTGGGGGGGGCTCCCACGGGGGGCGGTGAGGACACGGTGCTGGGGGCGGGTCCCCGGTTGCCATGGTGACGCTTCCCCCCTCCCCCCGCTGTCACGCCTCCCCCGGCGCTGTCATCGCTGTCACCCACCGCCCGCGCCGTCGCCTGGCAACCGCCCCGCGTGCGCCCGCCGCCCCGGCAACGCGCACCCCCGGCCGGGGGGACCCGGGCGTGACCACCCCGTCGCGACACGACGGGGCCCGTCGCGACATCTCGGCCCCCTCGCAATACGCCGGGGCCGGCCGCCACACGTGGGCCCCAGCGCAACCGGCCGGGGCCCGCCACGCCACGTCGGCCCTGTCGCAATATGTCGGCCTCGTTGCGACGCGCCAGCCCTATCGCAACTGGCTGAGGCGCGTCGCGACAGGTCAGCCCGTTGCAATGCGTCAGCCTCGGCGTGACGCGTCAGCCGTATCGCGACAGGCCGGGTCCTGTCGCAACGGGTCGGCCCCGTTGCAATACATTGGCCTTGTCGTGACGCATCGACCCTACCGCAACCGGCTGGGGCGCGTCACGACAGGTCAGCCCGTTGCCAATGTGTCGGCCTCATCGCGACACGTCAGGCCTATCATGACAGGCCACGTCCTGTCGCGAGAGGTCAGCAATATGGCGGCCTCGTCACAACACGCCGGGTCTATCGTGACCTGCTCGGTCTGTCGCGACATGCCGGTCCCGTCGTGACACACTTGGCAACAGCCCCCCACCCCCCTTCCCGAGGAGTGGACCCAGGCGTCCGGTGGGGGACGGGTTGGGGGGGGAGGGGACAGTGGGGAGGGTGGGGGTCAAAGGGCATGGGGGAGGGGCGGTACTGACCTCACTGTCCTCGAGCTGTCCCGGTCCGACCTGGGGGAGGGGGAGAAGGGGGAGGGGGAGGTCAGAGAGCAGCACGGCCCCCCCCCCCCATCCCCTCCCCCATCCCCCCCAATCCCTGGGGATCAGCAACCCACCCCTCCCCCCCAAAGGGACGCGGGCGTCCGGCCAGGCCAGCCAGACGGGGTGACAGCGGGGAGGGGAGGGGGGGCTGTGACGCGCGTGTCCCCATGTCACCTCCCCTCCCCCCCGCAGCTCCCGCATCTGCTCCGGTCCCCCATCAGGTGTAACGAGTTGTGGCCAGGGCTCGGCCCGCCACAAGGCGGGGGGGTGGGGTGGAAGGGGTGTTGGGTCCCTTTGGGGGGATGGGTGGGGGATGGGGGGGTGGGTGGGGGAGGGGGGGGTCCTTACTTGCGCTGGAGGGTGGTGGCGGGGCTGGTGCTGGCGCTGGTGCTGTGTCCTCCCCCCCCGGGACTGGAGCTGCGGGAGGGTCCCCGACTGAGCGGCCCCCGCGGCCACTCCCGCTCCCAGTCCCGGTGGGAAGCGCCGCAGCGATCCCGGGCGCACGCCGCGGGGTACGACCCTTCCCGGTCCATACAGGTCGGGTAATGACCGTCCCGACCCCGGTACTGCAGCTCCCGGTCCACGTGGCTCGTATACTGCCCATCCCGGTCCATACGGCTCGTATACTGCCCGTCCCGGTCCATACGGCTCGTATACTGCCCGTCCCGCTCCGTATGGCTCTGATATTGCCCGTCCCGGTCCGTACGGCTGGTATATTGCCCATCCCGATCCGTACGGCTCGGATATTGCCCGTCTCGGTCCGTATGGCTTGTATATTGCCCCTCGCGGTCCATACGGCTCGGATATTGCCCGTCCCGGTCCGTATGGCTCGGATATTGCCCCTCGCGGTCCATACGGCTCGGATATTGCCCGTCGCGGTCCAAATGGGGCTGATACTGGAGATCCCGCTCCAAGCAGCCGTGATACTGCCCGTCCCGGTCCATACGACCCGTATATTGCCCATCCCGCTCCGTACGGCTCGTATATTGCCCGTCCCGCTCCGTACGAGCCTGGTAAGGTCTGTCGCGGTCTTTACGGCTCTGGTAGGACCTATCGTGATCGGGACGGTTGGGATACGGCCCGTCACGGTCCGTTAACGCCTCGTATTGCCCGTCGCGATCCATATGAGCCGGGTAGGGTCTATCCCGGTCCGTACGTCCGGCGTATTGCCCGTCGTGATCCAAGTGCTCCTGGTACTGCCCGTCGCGATCCAAATGCTCCTGGTATTGCCCGTCGCGATCCAGGTGGGGCTGGTATTGCCCGTCGCGGTCCGTACGGCTCGTATATTGCCCGTCGCGATCTAAGTGCCCCTGGTAGGGGAGGTCCCGGTCCGTATGGGGCGGGTATTGCCCGTCGCGGTCCGTATGGGGCGCGTAGGGGAGGTCAGGGTCGGCGCAGGGTGCGTATTGTCCCTCCGGGTCCAGGTGGTTTTGGTATTGACCGTCGGGGTCCGCGTGGCCCTAGGGGAGGGGCGGATATGGGGCTGGCACCAGGGGCCTGGGCTATATGGCCCTGGGAACGTATGGACCTGGGCTGGCCCTATGGCCCTGGGACCCCTGACCTGGTCTATATGGCCCTAGGACCCCCCCCGACCCAGCCCATATGGCCCTGAGCCCCCTGACCTGGTCTATATGGCCCTGGGATCCCCCTGACCCAGCCCATATGGCCCTGGGACCACTGACCTGGTCTATATGGCCCTAGGACCCCCCCCGACCCAGCCCATATGGCCCTGAGCCCCCTGACCTGGTCTATATGGCCCCGGGACCCCCCTGACCCAGCCCATATGGCCCTGGCCCCCGGACCTGGTCTATATGGCCCCGGGACCCCCCCCGACCCAGCCCATATGGCCCTGAGCCCCTGACCTGGTCTATATGGCCCTAGGACCCCCCCCGACCCAGCCCATATGGCCCTGAGCCCCCTGACCTGGTCTATATGGCCCTAGGACCCCCCTGACCCAGCCCATATGGCCCTGGGACCCCTGACCTGGTCTATATGGCCCTGGGACCCCCCTGACCCAGCCCATATGGCCCTGAGCCCCCTGACCTGGTCTATATGGCCCCAGACCCCCCCTGACCTGGTCCATATGGTCCTAGGACCCCTGACCTGGTCTATACAGCCCTAAGACCCCTGACTTAGACTATATGGCCCTAGGACCCCCCCAACCTCGTCTATATGGCCCTGGGACCCCTGTCCTGGCCCATATGGCCCTGTGACCCCCCTGACCTAGTCCATATGGCCCTGGGACCCCCCTAACCTGGTCTATATGGCCCTGAGCCCCCCAACCAGACCCACGTGGCCCTGGGACCCCTGACCTGGTCTATATGGCCCCAGGAGCCCCCTAACCAGGCCCATATGGCCCTGGGCCCCCTCTCCTGGTCTATATGGCCCTGGGACCGCCCGCCCCCCAGTGCCACCTGCCCCAGTCCATACCCCCCACGGGACCCCCAACCCAGCCCCTATAGCCCCAATAGCGGGGTCCCGGTCCATATTCCCCCATAACTCCCCCCCCAGCCTCTATACCCCCAATATGGGGGTCCCTGGTCCGTGGCCTCCCCCAAGCCCCTGCACCCCCAAAACAGGGGTCCCCACTCCATGACCCCCAAAACCCCCACGCCCAGTCCCTGTACCCCCAAAACTGGGGTCCTCACTCCATACCCCCTCCCCATCCCCTACACCCCCAATATAGGGGTCTCCCTCCATGACCCCCCATAACCTTCTTCCCCACCCCCTGAACCCCCAAAACCGGGGCTCCTCACTCCCTGACCCCCTCCTCAATCCCTGCACCCCCAATATAAGGCCCCCACTCCATGACCCCCAAAACGCCCCCATACCCCCCTCCCCAGCCCCTACACCCCTCATAGAGGGGTCTCTGCTCCATGCCCCCCAAAACCTCCATGTCCAGCCCCTACACCCCAAAACTGGGGTCCCCACTCCATGACCCCCCAAAATCCCCACCCCTGCACCCCCAATACCGGGGTCTCTGCTCCATGCCCCCCATAACGCCCCCATAACCCCTTCCCCAGCCCCTTGAACCCCCAAAATGGGGGTCCCCACTCCATGACCCCCTCCCCAACCCCTGCACCCCTAAAACCGAGGTACCCACTCCATGACCCCCTCCCCAACCCCTGCACCCCTAAAACCGGGGTCCCCACTCCATGACCCCCCACATCCCCGTCCCCAACCCCTGCACCCCCAAAACCGGGGTCCCCACTCCATGACCCCCACATCCCCTCCCCAGCCCCTGCACCCCTAAAACCGAGGTCCCCACTCCATGACCCCCCACATCCCCGTCCCCAGCCCCTGCACCCCCAAAACCGGGGTCCCCACTCCATGACCCCCACATCCCCTCCCCAACCCCTGCACCCCCAAAACCGAGGTCCCCACTCCATGACCCCCCACATCCCCTCCCCAACCCCTGCACCCCCAAAACCGAGGTCCCCACTCCATGACCCCCCACATCCCCTCCCCAACCCCTGCACCCCTAAAACCGAGGTCCCCACTCCATGACCCCCCACATCCCCTCCCCAGCCCCTGCACCCCCAAAACCGGGGTCCCCACTCCATGACCCCCCACATCCCCCTCCCCAACCCCTGCACCCCCAAAACCGGGGTCTCCATGCCCCCCCCCCATAACACCCTCCCCCCCAGCCCCTACACCCCCAATACCGAGGTCCCCACCCCATATCCCCCTCCCCACCCCCTGCACCCCTGCACCCCCAATCCGGGGTGTCCCCCCCCAAATCCCACCTGGTGTCGGGGGGCGGGAGCCCCCCCTCTTTGCCGTAGGTGCCGGTTCTCCCGGGCCAAGCGATGGAGCTGCCCCTCCAACTGGGCGATACGACGGCGTTGGGAGGCCAAGAGATGTCGTTGAGTCGCGATAATCCGATCCAACCCCAGGAGGTATTCGACAGCCCGATCGGGGGGGTCGGAACCCCCCGGGGGGGCCCCACCGCCCCCTGCGCCCTCCATGCCCCGGGGAAAGGGGGGGGGGGAACGACACCCCGGGGGGAGGGGGTTATGGGGGGTACGGGACTGGAGGGAGGGGGGTCAGGGATGGGGGGTCGCTATGGGGGGGTAAAATGGGGGGGATGGAGGGGTCAGGGATGGGGTCCGGCATGCGGGGGTGGGAATGGGGGTGTCCTAAAATGGGGGTGTCTTAAAATGAGGGGGTCCTAAAATGGGGGGCTAAAATGGGGGGCCCTAATGTGGGGGCGCTGGGCTGGGGGCTCCGGCAGCCCTGAGGGTGGGGGGGGCGGATGAGGGGGGCCCTAAATTTTGGGGGGGTGTCCGGGATGAGGGGGGCCCCGAATGTGATGAAAAGGAGGAGGGGGGGTGCCGGCCGGGGTGGCGGGGGCGGGAAAGGGGGGTGGGGGTGGCTCGGGGGGCCTGATCCGGGCGCGGAGCTCGGAGGGAGGAGGCGAATCGGGTGGGGGCGGGGCGGCGGGCGGGGCCCCAGGCGGTCGGGAGGCGGGGTGCCCCTCCCCCTCCCCCTCCCCCGCGTTGAACCACCCCCCCCCGGGGGACCCAGGCGTGGGGGGTGGGGTGGGGTGGTGTCACCTCCCCCTCCCTCCCCTTCAGGGCACCCAAGCATCCTCCCCCCCCCAAAAGGGCACCCAGGCGTCCGGGCCCTCCCCCCCCCGGTGCCCCTCCCTTTTGTGTCCCCCCCCTTAGTGTGTGCCCCCCTCGCTGCCCCCCTTGAAGTGTGTCCCCCTGTTGGTACCCCCCACCTTGGTGCCCCCTTGATGGGTGCCCCCCATCTTGGTGGGTGCCCCCCATTTTGATGGGTGCCCCCCCCATCTTGGTGGGTGCCCCCCCCCCGGCGATGCTGGGGGCAGGAGCCCAGGCTCTGCGGTCGCCACGGCAACGGGTCACAAATAACTCCGGCGCTGATTGGGGTTCGCCCGCCGCACGGGGAGGGACCCCCGCACCCCCTATAGCCCTGGGGGGGGGCTGCGGCCTCGGGGGGACCTATAGCCCCCATACGGCCCCCCCAGCCCTCCCTCCATAGCCTTAGATAGGCCTCCAGGGGGGTCCTTATAGCCCCCATATGGCCCTCGGGGGTCTCTGTGGCCCCCCTCATGGCCCCATGTGGCGCCTATATAGGTCCAGCGGGTCCCTATAGGCCCCATGCAGCCCCCCATGTAGGCCTGGGGCGTCTTGACGGGCCCCATATAGCCCCACAGGGCTTCATATGGTCCCTATATAGCCCCAGGTGGCTGCTACAGCCCCTATACGACAACTGTATAGCCCTATCAGGTCCCTATGGCTCCCATATAGCCCTAGGGGGGACTGACAGGCCCCATATAGCCCCACAGGGCTTCATATGGTCCCTATATAGCCCCAGGGGGCTGCTATAGCCCCCATACGACACCTGTATAGCCCCAGGAGGTCCCTATGGCCTCCCTATGTGGCCCCACAGGGCTCCCTACAGCCCCATATAGCCCCCATATAACACCTATAGAGCCCCAGGGCATCCCTATGGCCTCCCTACAGCCCCTATATAGCCCCAGGAGGCTGCTATAGCCCCCATACAACACCTATAGAACCCCAGGGGGCCACTATAGCCCCCATACACCACCTATAGAGCCCCAGTGGCCTCCCTACAGCCCCTATAGAGCCCCAGGGGGTCCCTGTGGCCTCCCTACAGCCCCTATAGAGCCCCAGGGGCTCCCACCAGGCCCCCTACATCCCCACAGCGCTCCATATGGCCCCCATATAGCCCCAGGGGGTCCCTATAGCCCCCAAACAGTGTCATCGCGTGTGTGTGTCCCCCCCCGCAGGGAACCATATGGGACCTGGAGGGGTCACACAACCCCATGGGGGTCTATAGAGCCCCTATACAGCCCAGGGAGGGCCCGTATAAGGCCAGCGAGGTCCATATGGCCCTATAGGGGCCCCCCCGCACTGAAACATAAGGACAAGGGGGGGGGGAATCAAAATCCTTTATTGTATCGTCACCAAAATCCAGCGAAATGACATAAAATGGGGTGCGGGGGGGTCATATAGGATCCAGGGGGGCCCCTCGTAGAGGCCAGTAAAAGCAACAGCATGATTCTACGTATAGCGGGGTGGGGGGCACCCATGGGGGCACCCATGGGTGGGGGGGTCACTGCTCGTTGGGGTTCGGGTTGGCGTCGGGGTACTTGGTGAGGTCAAAGGTCAACACCTTGCTGATGACGCAGTCGCCTTGCTGGGGGGTATAGAGGGGGTATAGAGAGGGGGTATAGAGAGGGGGGTATAGAGAGGGGGGTAAATCCCAGCCCTCTGCCCCCCGGGGTAGTTAACTGCCCCCCAGGGGGATTTACCCCTCCCCATTAAACACCCCCATATATATTCCATAATACCCCCCAGATATACCCCCCATTTACCCTCCCCAAGTATTTACCCCCTTAGGGGGTATTTCTGTCCCCCCCGGGGTATTTACCCCCGGGGTATTTACCCACCATGGGCTCACCCCCCAGAGAGTAAACACTGGGGGGGGTATTTACCCTGGGGGGGTATTTACCCCTCTCCCCTCCAGGGGTATTTCCACCCCCCAAAGGGGGTATCTGCCCCCCGGGGGTATTTTGCCCACCCCCGGGGTCTTTAACCCCCGGGGTCTTTTGCCCCCCGCCCCGGGTTTTACCCCCAAGGGGTCCGTGTCCCCCGGGGTATTTTAGCCCCCGGGGTATTTTGCCCTCCCCCGGGTTTTTTACCCCCCAGGTGTATCCCCCCGGGTTATTTTAAACCCCCGGGTTATTTTGCCCCCCCCGGGGGTATTTTTACCCCCCGGGGTATTTTTACCCCCCGGGGTATTCCCCCCTCCCGGGTTATTTTACCCACCTCAGGGGTATTTTACCCCCCCCGGTTATTTTGCCCCTCCCCGGTTATTCTGCCCCCCGGGTTATTTTAACCCCCCGGGGTATTTTGCCCCCCGGGGTATTTTGCCCACCTCGGGGTAGACGCCGATGAGGCTCTGAGCTTTGGTGTAAAATTCTTCCTTGAGGGAGATGACGATGGCCTGGAAATTGGCGGCCGATTGCTCCTTGATGTAGTTGGCCACCTGCGGCCACCCCCAAAATGGGTCGGGGACCCCCAAAATGAGTCGGGGGACCCCCAAAATGGGGGGGGGCAAAATGGGGCGGGGGGCGAAATGGGCCCGTTGAGGGTAAAAGTGGGGCAGGGGCAGGGTGAATTCGCACCCCGAGAGGCTGAAAATGGATGTGGGGAGCCCCAAAATGAAGTCAGGGACCCCAAAATGGGGTGGGGGTCCCCAAAATGAACTGAGGGATCCCAAAATGGGGTGAGGGAGGCCCAAAATGGGGTGGGGGAGGCCCAAAATGGGGTGGGGGGGGTCCGAAACTGCAACCTGAAGGTCTAAAAATGGAGCCTGAGAGCCCAGAACTGCACCCAGGGACGTCCAAGCCCCCCAGTGACCCCCAAAAATGGACTCAGGGACCCCAAAACTGCACCCAGGGACCTCCAAGCCCCCTCAGTGACCCCCAGAAATGGACTCAGGGACCCCAAAACTGCACCCAGGGACCTCCAAGCCCCTCGGTGATCCCCAAAATGGACCCAGGGACCCCAAAACTGCACCCAAGGACACCCAAATCCCCCCAGTGATCCCCAAAATGGACCCAGGGACCCCAAAACTGCACCCAGGGACCTCCAAGCCCCCTGGTGACCCCCAAATGGACCCTGGGACCCCAAAACTGCACCCAGGGACCTCCAAGTCCCCCTGGTGACCCCCAAAATAGACATGGGAACCCTAAAATTGCACCCATGGACTCTAAAAACGGGCCCAGGGTCCCCAAAGCACCCCCAGAGACCCCAAAAACAGACCCAAGGACCCCAAAACTGCCTCTGTGAACACCAAAACAGCCCCCCAAACCCTGTGACCCCCCAATAACCCCCTGACCTCTCAGCGACCCCATGAACTCTCAGTGACCCCACGGGAGCTGGACACCCCCCCCCCAAATCCCTTGAGGGGTCCCCAAAATCCGGGGGGAATCCCTGAGGACCCCCAAAATCTCTGAGGATACCCCCCCAAAATCGCAGGAGATCCCCAAAATCCAGGGGGGGGTCCCAAAACCCCTTGGGAACCTCCCAAAGTCTCAGAGGAACCCCCCAAAAAACCCTCGGGACCCCAAAAAATCCCTAAGGGGGGGGTCCCCCAAAATCCCACCTTCCCGATATTGGTGTTGTCCAGCGCCGCGTCGATCTCATCCAGCACGAAAAACGGGGCCGGTTTATAGCTGGGTGGGGTGTAAAAATGGGGTGAGACCCCCCCCCCCCAAAAAAAAAAAAAGGGGGGGGGGGGACCCCAGGGAAGAAGGGGGACCCCCCTCGGGGAGGGGAAGGGACCCACCTGTGGATGGCGAAGAGGAGGGCGAGGGCGGCCACCGTCTTCTCGCCCCCCGAGAGGTTGTCCATGGGGCGGAAGCGTTTGCCGGGGGCCACGCAGTTGTAGTTGATGCCATCCAGGTAGGGCTCCTCGGGGTTTTCGGGGCCCAGGAAGGCCTGGGGAGGGGACGTTGGGGACACGGGGGACGTTGGGGACACGGGGGACGCTGGGGACACGGGGACGGGCCTGCGGGGTCGCACGTCCCGTGGGGATGGGACACGGCGGCGGGGGGGGAATAGGGGTGCGAGGAGAGGGGCTGTGGGAGCGGGAGGAGGCAATGCAGGAGGGTGGGGGTGAGCGTGCAAGGGCGGGGGTGAGCGTGCAAGGCCCCGTGCGAGGATGGGGGTGATGGTGTGAGGCTGGGATGAGCATGCAAGGCTGCGTGCAAGGATGGGGGTGATGGTGTGAGGCTGGGGTGAGCGTGCAAGGCTCTGTGCAAGGCTGGGGGTGATGGTGTGAGGCTGGGATGAGCATGCAAAGCCCCATGCAAGCCCAGGGGTGAGTGTGCAAGGCCCCGTGCAAGGCTGGGGGTGATGGTGTGAGGCTGGGATGAGCGTGCAAGGCCCCGTGCAAGGCTGGGGGTGATGGTGTGAGGCTGGGATGAGCGTGCAAAGCCCCGTGCAAGGATGGGGGTGAGCGTGCAAGGCCCCGTGCAAGGATAGGGGTGATGGTGTGAGGCTGGGATGAGCGTGCAAGGCTCTGTGCAAGGCTGGGGGTGATGGTGTGAGGCTGGGATGAGCGTGCAAGGCTCTGTGCAAGGCTGGGGGTGATGGTGTGAGGCTGGGATGAGCGTGCAAGGCTCTGTGCAAGGCTGGGGGTGATGGTGTGAGGCTGGGATGAGCATGCAAAGCCCCATGCAAGCCCAGGGGTGAGTGTGCAAGGCCCCGTGCAAGGCTGGGGGTGATGGTGTGAGGCTGGGATGAGCGTGCAAGGCCCCGTGCAAGGCTGGGGGTGATGGTGTGAGGCTGGGATGAGCGTGCAAAGCCCCATGCAAGCCCAGGGGTGAGTGTGCAAGGTCCCGTGCAAGGCTGGGGGTGATGGTGTGAGGCTGGGATGAGCATGCAAGGCTCCGTGCAAGGATGGGGGTGAGCGTGCAAGGCCCCGTGCAAGGCTGGGGGTGATGGTGTGAGGCTGGGATGACCGTGCAAGGCTCCGTGCAAGGATGGGGGTGATGGTGTGAGGATGGAACGAGCATGCAAAGCCCCATGCAAGGCTAGGGGTGAGCGTGCAAGGCTGGGGGTGAGCGTGCAAGGCCCTGTGCAAGGATGGGGGTGAGCGTGCAAAGCCCCGTGCAAGGTCAGGGACGATCGTGCAAGGTCAGGGACGATCGTGCAAGACCCGACGCAAGTCCAGGGGCAACCGTGCAAGGCCGGGGTAGCCGTGCAAAGCCTCGCGCAGGCCTGAGGGCGAGCGTGCAAGGCTGAGGGCGAGCGTGCAAGGCCCCGTGCAAGACCCGACGCGAGGCCGGGCTGACCACGCGAGTCCAGCAGCGGCCGCGCAACCCCCCCCCCCCCCCCGCACGAGGCCGGGACCGCCGCGCGTGGCCTCGCACGAGGGCCGTCGCGAGCGTGCGAGGGCCGTCGCGAGCGTGCGAGGGCTCGTGCGAGGTACCTGGGCGCTGCTGTTGCGGGACAGGGCCTTGTAGATCTCGTCGATGTTGGTGGCGACGGACTCGAAGCAGGCGTTGAAGCGGTCGAAGCGTTCCTTCTTCATCTGCTCGAACGCCTGCTTCGCCTTCTTCGCCCGCTTGCGCGCCGCCTCGAACTCTGCGGGGGAGGGGGAACAGGGGACATCCTTGGGGACATCCTTGGGGACATCCTTGGGGACACCCACGGGACGTCGGGGACGTCCCCCTACCCGGCGTCCCTAGGATAGGTCGCGGTGTTGCTGCTGGGAAAATACGGCTTTGGGGGGGGTTTGGGTGGTGTCGTGCCCACGTCACGGTGTCGCCGTCCCCGTGTCCCCCTGGTGTCCCCATGTCTCTGGTGTCCACATCTACCATATCTTCCTGGCGTCCCCATGTCCCTCGGTGTCCCCACATCTCTGGTGTCCACATCTACCATGTCTTCCTGGTGTCCCCATGTCCCCGTGTCTTCCTGGCGTCCCCATGTCCCTCAGTGTCCCCACATCTCTGGTGTCCCCATCTACCATGTCTTCCTGGTGTCCCCATGTCCCCGTGTCTTCCTGGCGTCCCCATGTCCCTCTGTGTCCCCCTGGTGTCCCCACATCTCTGGTGTCCACATCTACCATGTCTTCCTGGTGTCCCCATGTCCCCGTGTCTTCTTGGCGTCCCCATGTCCCTCTGTGTCCCCCTGGTGTCCCCACATCTCTGGTGTCCACATCTACCATGTCTTCCTGGTGTCCCCATGTCCCCTCATGTCCCCGTGTCTTCCTGGCGTCCCCATGTCCCTCGGTGTCCACATCTACCATGTCTCTCTGGTGTCCCCATGTCCCCTCATGTCCCCATGTCGTCTTCCTGGCGTCCCCATGTCCCTCGGTGTCCACATCTACCATGTCTTCCTGGTGTCCCCATGTCCCCGTGTCTTCTTGGCGTCCCCACGTCTCTGGTGTCCACATCTACCATGTCTCTCTGGTGTCCCCATGTCTCTCTGGTGTCCCCATGTCGTCTTCCTGGCGTCCCCATGTCCCTCGGTGTCCACATCTACCATGTCTTCCTGGTGTCCCCATGTCCCTCTGTGTCCCCCTGGTGTCCCCACATCTCTGGTGTCCCCATGTCTCCCTGGTGTCCCCATGTCCCCTCATGTCCCCATGTCATCTTCCTGGCGTCCCCATGTCCCTCGGTGTCCACATCTACCATGTCTTCCTGGTGTCCCCATGTCTCTCTGGTGTCCCCATGTCCCCTCATGTCCCCATGTCGTCTTCCTGGCGTCCCCATGTCCCTCGGTGTCCACATCTACCATGTCTTCCTGGTGTCCCCATGTCTTCCTGGTGTCCCCCTGGTGTCCCCACATCTCTGGTGTCCACATCTACCATGTCTCTCTGGTGTCCCCATGTCTCTCTGGTGTCCCCATGTCGTCTTCCTGGCGTCCCCATGTCCCTCAGTGTCCACATCTACCATGTCTTCCTGGTGTCCCCATGTCCCCTCATGTCCCCGTGTCTTCCTGGCATCCCCATGTCCCTCGGTGTCCCCATCTACCATGTCTTCCTGGTGTCCCCATGTCTCTCCGGTGTCCCCACATCTCTAGTGTCTCCCTGTCCCCTCATGTCCCTGTGTCCCCCTGGTGTCCCCACATCTCTGGTGTCCACATCTACCATGTCTTCCTGGTGTCCCCATGTCCCCTCATGTCCCTGTGTCTTCCTGGTGTTCCTACATCTCTCTGGTGTCCCTGTGTCTTCCTGGTGTCCCCATGTCCCTGGTGTCCATGTCCCCCACGTCTTCCTGGTGTCCCCACATCTTCCTGGTGTCCACATGTCCCCTCCGTGTCCCCGTGTCTTCCTGGTGTCCACATCTACCACGTCTTCTTGGTGTCCCCATGTCTCTCCGGTGTCCCCACATCCATGTCCCTCTGTCCTCCTGGTGTCCCCACATCTCTCTGGTGTCCCCATGTCCCCTTGGGGCTTCCTGGTGTCCCCATGGCACCCCTGTCCCTCTGTCCTCCTGGTGTCCCCATGTCCCCGTGTCCTCCTGGTGTCCCCACGTCCCTTCTGTGTCTTCCCAGTGTCCCCACATCCCTGGTGTCCATGTCCCCCATGTCCTCCTGGTGTCCCCATGTCCCCCCACATCCTGGTGTCCCCATGTCCCTCCTATGTCTGTCTGGTGTCCCCATGTCCCTGGTGTCCACATCCCCCGTGTCTTCCCGGCATCCCCATGTCCTCCTGGTGTCCATGTGTCCCCTCCACGTCCCTGTGTCTTCCTGGTGTCCCCACGTCCCTGGTGTTCACATGTTCCCCATGTCCTCGTGTCTCCCCGGTGTCCCCATGTCCCTCTGGTGTCCCCATGTCCCCGTGCCTTCCTGGTGTCCCCACGTCTCTATGCCGTCCCGGTGTCCCCATGCCACCCCTATCTCCCTGGTGTCCCCACATCTCTGCTGTCCCCATGTCCCCCATATCTTCCCGCTGTCCCCATGTCTCTCCAGTGTCCCCACATCTCCATGGTGTCCACGTGTCTCCCGTGTCCCTGCGTCACCCTGGTGTCCCAATGTCCCCCCCGTCTTCCTATTGTCCCCAAGTTCTCGTGTATTCCTGGTCTTCCCACGGCTCTGCTGTCTTCCCGGTGTCCCCACGTCTCTGGTGTCCACATCTACCACATCTTCCTGGTGTCCCCACGTCTCTGGTGTCCCTATGTCCCCGTGTCTTCCTGGTGTCCCCCGTGTCTTCCTGGTGCCCACGTCCCCTCCGTGTCCCCGTGTCTTCCCGGCGTCCACATCTACCACATCTTCCTGGTGTCCCCATGTCTCCGGTGGCCCCACATCTCTGGTGTCCCTATGTCCCCGTGTCTTCCTGGTGTCCCCCCCCGTCTTCCTGGTGTCCCCATGTCCCCTCCGTGTCCCCGTGTCTTCCCGGCATCCACATCTACCACGTCTTCCTGGTGTCCCCATGTCTCCGGTGGCCCCACATCTCTGGTGTCCCTATGTCCCCGTGTCTTCCTGGTGTCCCCATGTCCCCTCCGTGTCCCCATGTCTTCCCGGCGTCCACATCTACCACGTCTTCCTGGTGTCCCCATGTCTCCGGTGGCCCCACGTCTCTGGTATCCCTATGTCCCTGTGTCTTCCTGGTGTCCCCATGTCCCCTCCGTGTCCCCGTGTCTTCCTGGTGTCCACATCTACGTCTTCCTGGTGTCCCCATGTCTCCGGTGGCCCCACATCTCTGGTGTCCCCATGTCCCCGTGTCTTCCTGGTGTCCCCATGTCCCCTCCGTGTCCCCGTGTCTTCCCGGCGCCCACATCTACCACATCTTCCCGGTGTCCCCACGTCCACCGTGTCCCTCCTTGTCCCCACCGTCTGAGGTCTCCTGGAACTTGTCCCGGACGCTCTCCAGCTTCTCCATGGCCTTCATGTTGGGGGCGGCGATGCGCTGCAGGACGCTCTGCTGCTCCGTCAGCCGCTGCTGCAGCTGGTTCATCTCCTGCCGGATCTCCTCCTCCGCCTGGGCATCCTGGGGCGGGGCCTCGTGTGAGGGGCGGGGCTTAGAGGGGCAGGGCTTAGAGGGGCAGGGCCGCCCCCAAGGTGGTGGCTCAGCTGGGTAGCCCTTATGGGACTCGGGGGGCGTGGCCTCAGGAAAGGGGGTGTGGCCTGAAGCATGCAGGGGGTGTGGCTATCAACAGGCCACACCCCCAGTGAGGCTTGTCTTGTGGGAAGGGCTGAAGGGGTGGGGCTCGATATGTTAATGAGAAGGGGTGGGGCTCAGTGTGGGGGAAGGGTTCAATGAAGGTGCTTTTAGCACAGGGGAGGGGCCACCCAGTCCTATGGGGATGGTGGTGGGAGGGGCCTTGGGATAAGTGGGAGGGGTGGGGGAAAGGGTGGAGCCTTAAGGAGGGGATGGGTGGGGGGAAAGGGGTGGAGCCTTAAGGAGGGGGAGGGGTGGGGGAAGGGGTGGAGCCTTAAGGAGGGGAGGGTGGGGGAAAGGGGTGGAGCCCAAGGAGGGGAGGGGTGGGGAAAGGGGTGGAGCCTTAAGGAGGGGAGGGGTGGGGGAAAGGGGTGGAGCCTTAAGGGAGGGGTGGGTGGAGCCTTAAGGAGGGGGAAGGGTGGGGGGGAAAGGGTGGAGCCTTAAGGAGGGGGGAGGGGTGGGGGAAAGGGGTGGAGCCTTAAGGGGGGAGGGTGGGGGAAAGGGGTGGAGCCCAAGGGGGGAGGGGTGGGGGAAAGGGGTGGAGCCTTGAGGGGGAGGGGTGGGGGGGTGGGGGAAAGGGTGGAGCCTTAAGGAGGAGGGGGGAGGGGTGGGGGAAAAGGGTGGAGCCTTAGGAGGAGGGGGAGGGGTGGGGGAAAAGGGTGGAGCCTTAAGGAGGAGGGGGGGGAGGGGTGGGGAAAGGGTGGAGCCTTGGGAGGAGGGGGAGGGTGGGGGGGAAAAGGGTGGGGCCTTAAGGGGGGAAAAGGGTGGAGCCTTAAGGGGGGGAGGGGTGGGGGAAAGGGGTGGAGCCTTAAGGAGGGGGAGGGGTGGGGGAAGGGGTGGAGCCTTAAGGAGGGGGGGAGGCGTGGGGGGAAAGGGGTGGAGCCTTAAAGGGGGGTAGGGGCCCCCGGCAGAGTGGGAGGGGCCCCCGGCAGAGTGGGAGGGGCCCCCGGCGTTAAAGGGCCAGTGTACCTTGAGCTCCTCGGGCAGGTCGCTGTAGTCGATCTCAATCAGGGCCTCCCGGGCGTAGAGGCTGGAGGTGCGCTGGGAGCTGCTCACCGGCTCCTCCCCGGCCGGGCCACCCTGGGGGGACGATGACAAGGTGGGGGGGTGTCAGGCGGTCCCCAAGCCCCCCTGTAACCCCCCCAAACCCCTCCCCGGCCCCACCTCCTCCTGGCTGATGTCGTCCATGGTGCCCTTGGAGAGGGGCAGCTTGATGTCCTGCATCTTGCAAGCCTGCAGCAGGTTGTGGCGGTCGCTGCGCTTCTGCTCCAGCTTCGTCTCGATGGCCGTCACCTCCTTCTGCAGGTGGGTCATCTCCCTGCGTGACAAGGGGAGGGGTCAGGCCCGGCTGGCCCCGCCCACAGGGCCCCCGGCCCCGCCCACAGGGCCCCCAGCCCCGCCCACGCACCCCAGCTGTGCCCACAGCACCTTTAGACTCTTCCACATCCCTCAGCCCCACCCACAAGCTCATTAGCCCCTCCCACATCCCCATAGCCCCACCCACAAGCCCCCTGTACACCCTATGCATTATTAGCCCCACCCACAAGCCCCATAGCCCCACCCATAACCCTGCCCACTAGCCTAGCCCCACCCACAGGCCCCTTTGCCCCTCCCATCCTCCCCCAGCCCCGCCCACAGACCAAGTAGCCCCACCCACCTCCTAGAGCCCTGCCCACCACCTGCCACTCATGCCAGCCCCACCAATCACATTCTAGCCCCAGCCCACACTTTGGCTCCACCCCCACGGCCATGGCTCCACCCCATCTCTCAGCCCTGCTCCCAGCATTGAGGCTCCGCCCCTGCCCGCTCGCTCCGCCCCCGGGGGCTGTGGCTCCGCCCCACCCGCTCGCTCCGCCCCCGGGGGCTGTGGCTCCGCCCCACCCGCTCGCTCCGCCCCCGGGGGCTGTGGCTCCGCCCCACCCGCTCGCTCCGCCCCCGGGGGCTGTGGCTCCGCCCCACCCACTCGCTCCGCCCCCGGGGGCTGTGGCTCCACCCCTGCCCGCTCGCTCCGCCCCTGGGGGCTGTGGCTCCGCCCCTGCCCGCTCACTCCGCCCCTGGGGGCTGTGGCTCCGCCCCTGCCCGCTCGCTCCACCTCCCTGGCTTGAGGCTCCACCCCCCATGCCACAGCTCCACCCCATCCCTTGGCCCCACCCCCATCCCACTAGCTCCACCCCCATCCCACTAGCTCCACCCTCCTTTCTTGGCCCCACCCTAGGACCCCACCCCTTTCTTAGCCCCACCCCTGCAGACCACACCCCCCACCTACTCCCTGCCCCTATCCCCAGGCCCTGCCCCTCAAGCCCCACCCACCCCCCCCTTTAGCCCCGCCCTCACTTGTTGGCCCCGCCCAGCTTCTTGCGGATCTCGTCCATCTCGTGGTTCTTGTCGTTGACCTCCGACTTCTTGGCCAAGTGCTGGTTCTTCAGGTCCTGCAGCTGGGCCATCGTCTCGTCGATGATCTTCATGTGCCGCTGCTCCTCCTGCCGAAACCGCCCCGTCAGCCCCGCCCGGGCAAGCCACACCCCTCTCCCCCCCCAAAACACACCCCCCCCCCCCCCGCCAGACCTTCTTCAGCTTCTCGATCTCGGCCTCGTCCTTGCGCACGCCCTGCTCCCACATCAGCACCTTCTCCTGGTCCTCCCGCAGCTGGTTGCGTTCGAAGTCCAGCTGGATGCCCAGCCGCGTCTTCTGGTTCTCGAATTCCAGCCTGGGGAGGGGTGGGGGGTCCCCAACGTGGAGGGGGTCCCCAACGTGGAAGGGAAGGGGCCCTACGGGGCGCCCAGGGGCACAGACTCTGCTCCATGGAGTTGGAGGGGTGCCCAGGGGGACAGCAGCCACCCCATGGTCTCAGGGGGTGCCCCATGGTGTTGGGGGGGACCTCAGGGGGACAGCGGCCACTCCGTGGGCGCCCCATGGTCTCAGGGGTGCCCCATGGTCTCAGGGGGTGCCCCATGGTGTTGGGGGGACCCCAGGGGACAGCGGCCACTCCGTGGGGCGCCCCATGGTCTCAGGGGTGCCCCATGGTGTTGGGGGGACCCCAGGGGGACAGCGGCCACTCCGTGGGGCGCCCCATGGTCTCAGGGGTGCCCCATGGTGTTGGGGGGGACCCCAGGGGACAGCGGCCACTCCGTGGGGCGCCCCATGGTCTCAGGGGTGCCCCATGGTGTTGGGGGGACCCCAGGGGACAGCGGCCACTCCGTGGGGCGCCCCATGGTCTCAGGGGCGCTCCATGGTCTCAGGGGTGCCCCATGGTGTTGGGGGGACCTCAGGGGGACAGCGGCCACTCCGTGGGGCGCCCCATGGTCGCAGGGGGTGCCCCATGGTGTTGGGGGGGACCCCAGGGGGACAGCGGCCACTCCGTGGGGCGCCCCATGGTCTCAGGGGGCGCCCCATGGTCTCAGGGGGTGCCCCATGGTCTCGGGGGGGGACCTCAGGGGGACAGCGGCCACTCCGTGGGGCGCCCCATGGTCTCAAGAAGTGCCCCATGGTGTTGGGGGGGGACCCCAGGGGGACAGCGGCCACTCCGTGGGGCGCCCCATGGTCTCAGGGAGTGCCCCATGGTGTTGGGGGGGCGACCCCAGGGGGACAGTGGCCTGCCCCATGGCATCAGGGGGGACCCCAGGGGGACAGCGGCTGCCCCACGGCCTGCCCCATGGCCTCCAGGGGTGCCCCATGGCATCAGGGGGGACCCCAGAAGCACAGCAGCCACCCCATGGGCTGCCCTGGGGAGGGGACACCAGGCTCTGCCCCATAGCCTCAGGGGCTGCCCCACGGTGTTGGGGGGGTGCCAAGGGGGCCAGGCTCTGCCCCATAGGGTCTCCTGGGGGTCCAGGCATGCCCCCCCGCCATGGGTTCAGGGGTCCCCTTACCTCTTCTTGGCGATCTCGTTCTGCCTCTTGACTTTCTCCTCCTCGAACTCCCGGATGTTTCTGACCCCAATTTCACGGCAAAACTCCTCAAACACCTCGTCCTCTACCTGGGGGGGGGGGCAACATTAGCCCCACAGGGGGTCCCCCAAACCCCCAGCCCCCCCAACAGGGGTCCCCCCCAAAAAAACCCCCCAGCACCCACCTGGTTCATCTTTTCCTTCAGGTCCTTCATCTCCCGCTCTCGGCCCTGGATGATTCTCTTGATATCGTTAATGCGAGGCCCAAAATTGGCCAATTCGCTCTCAAGTTTCGACTTCTCCTGCGGTGTGGGGGCAGGGGGGGGGCAGAAATGGGGGTCAGACGATGCCACCCCCCCCCCCCCCCGCAGCACCCCAAAATCCACCTCTGGGGCCATACAGACCCAATAACACCCATGTGAAAAGCATAGGGTCTCCGTGAATAACGTTCCAAGCCACGTTAGCGCTCGTAACAGCCGTAACGCCCCAAAAAAAGGGCGTAATCCCCCCCAAAATCCCCCCCCCCGCCCCCCCCGGCGTGGGGTGCGAGCGGTACCTGGAGGTTGAGGGCGAGGTGACGGGTTTTCGTCTGCTCCAGATCGCTCTGCGAGTATTTGAGCCGCATCTGGAGACCGTGGGCTTGGGACTGGACTTGGCGCAGCTCGGCTTCCTTCCGCTTCGCCTTCATCTGCTCCTGGGGGGCACGAGAAAAGGGGGTGAGGGGGGGGGGAAAAGGGGGGAAATTCACCCGCTCGGGGGATTCCCCCGACCTGCAACACCCAGGGAGGGGGGGGTCGTGCTTCGCTTTGGGGTTTGTAACACCCTGTTGTGGGGTTCGGTCTTGTCCCTGGGAGAGGGAGCCCCAAAATGCTGAAGATGAAGTTTTTTGGGGGGGGAATGAAGGCGAAGATGAAGTTTTTTTGGGGGGAAAGAGAAGACGACAAAGTTTTTGGGGGGAAAAGGAGAAGACGGCGAAGTTTTTGGGGGAAAAGAGAAGACGGCGAAGTTTTTTGGGGGGGAAAAGAGAAGACGGCGGAGTTTTTTGGGGGGGGAAAGAGAAGACGGCGGAGTTTTTTGGGGGGGGAAAGAGAAGACGGCGGAGTTTTTGGGGGAAGGAGAAGACGGCGGAGTTTTTTGGGGGAAAGAGAAGACGGCGAAGTTTTTGGGGGGGGAAAGAGAAGACGGCAGAGTTTTTTGGGGGAAGGAGAAGACGGCGAAGTTTTTGGGGGGAAAAGAGAAGACGGCGAAGTTTTTTGGGGGAAGGAGAAGACGGCGAAGTTTTTTTTGGGGGAAGGAGAAGACGGCGAAGTTTTTTGGGGGGGAAGGAGAAGACGGCGAAGTTTTTGGGGGGAAGGAGAAGACGACGAAGTTTTTTGGGGGGGAAAAGGAGAAGACTACGAAGTTTTTAGGGGGAAAAGGAGAAGACGAAGTTTTTTGGGGGGAAGGAGAAGACGGCGAAGTTTTTGGGGAAGGAGAAGACGGCGAAGTTTTTGGGGGAAGGAGAAGACTCATGAAGTTTTGGGGGAAGGAGAAGATCATGAAGTTTTTGGGGGGGGGAAAAGAGAAGACGACAAAGTTTTTTTGGGGGGAAAGAGAAGACGACAAAGTTTTTTTGGGGGAAAGAGAAGACGGCGGAGTTTTTGGGGGGAAAGAGAAGACGGCGAAGTTTTTTGGGGGGGAAAAGGAGAAGACGGCGAAGTTTTTTGGGGGGGAAAAGGAGAAGACGGCGAAGTTTTTTGGGGGGAGGAGAAGACGAAGTTTTTTGGGGGAAGAGAAGACTGCAAGTTTTTTTGGGGGGGGAGGAGAAGACGGCGAAGTTTTTGGGGGGGAAAGAGAAGACTGCTAAGTTTTTTGGGGGAAAGAGAAGACTGCGAAGTTTTTGGGGGAAAGAGAAGACGTGAAGTTTTTGGGGGAAGAGAAGACGGCGAAGTTTTGGGGGGAAAAGAGAAGGCAATGAGAAGTTTTTTTGGGGGAAGGAGAAGACGGCAAAGTTTTGGGGGGGAAGGAGAAGACGGCGAAGTTTTTGGGGGGAAGGAGAAAATGACGGCGGAGTTTTTGGGGGGGAAGGAGAAGACGGCGGAGTTTTTTTGGGGGGGAAGGAGAAGACGGCAAAGTTTTTTGGGGGGAAGGAGAAGACGGCGAAGTTTTTGGGGGAAGGAGAAGACGGCGAAGTTTTGGGGGGGAAGGAGAAGACGGCGAAGTTTTTGGGGGAAGGAGAAGCAATGACGAAGTTTTTTTGGGGGGAAGGAGAAGACGGCGAAGTTTTTTTGGGGGGGAAGGAGAAGACGGCCAAGTTTTTTGGGGGGGGAGGAGAAGACGGCGAAGTTTTTTGGGGGGGGGAAGAGAAGACGGCGAAGTTTTTTGGGGGGAAGGAGAAGACGGCGAAGTTTTTTGGGGGGGAAGGAGAAGACGGCCAAGTTTTTGGGGGAAGGAGAAGATCGGCGAAGTTTTTTTGGGGGGAAGGAGAAGACTGCGAAGTTTTTTGGGGGGGAAGGAGAAGACGGCGAAGTTTTTTGGGGGGGAAGGAGAAGGCAATGAAGTTTTTTGGGGGAAAAGAGAAGACGGCGAAGTTTTTTGGGGGGAAAGAGAAGACGGCGGAGTTTTTGGGGAAGGAGAAGACGGCGAAGTTTTTTGGGGGGAAGGAGAAGACGAAGTTTTTGGGGGGAAGGAGAAGACTGAAGTTTTTGGGGGGAAGGAGAAGATCTGAAGTTTTTGGGGGGAAGGAGAAAGGCAATGAAGTTTTTTGGGGGGAAGGAGAAGACTGCGAAGTTTTTTGGGGGAAGGAGAAGACAGTTTTTTGGGGGAAGGAGAAGATCAGCGAAGTTTTTTGGGGGGGAAGGAGAAGACTCCAAGTTTTTGGGGGAAGGAGAAGACGGCTAAGTTTTTTGGGGGGGGGGAAGGAGAAGACGGCGAAGTTTTTGGGGGAAGGAGAAGACGGCGAAGTTTTGGGGGAAGGAGAAGACGGCGAAGTTTTTGGGGGGAAGGAGAAAATGACGAAGTTTTTGGGGGGGAAGGAGAAGACGGCGAAGTTTTTGGGGGGAAGGAGAAGACGGCGAAGTTTTTTTTGGGGGGGAAGGAGAAGACGAAGTTTTTTTGGGGGGGAAGGAGAAGACGGCGAAGTTTTTTTGGGGGAAGGAGAAGACGGCGAAGTTTTTGGGGGGGGAAGGAGAAGACGGCGAAGTTTTTGGGGGAAGGAGAAGACGGCGAAGTTTTTTGGGGGGGAAGGAGAAGACGGCGAAGTTTTTGGGGGGGAAAGAGAAGACTGACTGAGTTTTTTGGGGAAAGAGAAGACGGCGGAGTTTTTGGGGGGAAAGAGAAGACGGCGGAGTTTTTTGGGGGAAGGAGAAGACGGCGAAGTTTTTTGGGGGGGAAAGAGAAGACGACAAAGTTTTTTGGGGGGGAAAGAGAAGACGGCGGAGTTTTTTGGGGGGAAAGAGAAGACGGCGGAGTTTTTGGGGGGAAAGAGAAGACGGCGAAGTTTTTTGGGGGGGAAGGAGAAGACGGCGAAGTTTTTTTGGGGGGAAAAGAGAAGACGGCGAAGTTTTTTTTGGGGGGAAAGAGAAGACGGCTGTTTTTTTGGGGGGAAAGAGAAGACGGCGAAGTTTTTTTGGGGGAAAAGGAGAAGACGACAAAGTTTTTGGGGAGGAAAACGAGAAGACGGCGAAGTTTTTTGGGGGGGGAAAAAGGAGAAAACGAGTTTTTTTGGGGGAAGAAGGAGAAAACGAGGTTTTGGAGGTGGCAAAGGAGAAGACAGTTTTTTGGGAGGGAGGAGAAGAAGTTTTGAGGAGGGAAAGAAGGAGACGACATTTTGGGGGGAATGAAGGAGACGACGACGTTTTGGGGGGTGGGGGAAGAAGTTTGGGGGGAAGGAGGAGTTTTGGAGTCTGCATGGCATGTGGAAAAAGGGCAAACAGCCGCTTTTAGGGTCGAGAGGAGCCTCGGCAGGCAGGGATGCAGCTTTGGGGTCCGATGGAAGGAGTCTGGGGGCTCACAGAGGCTCTGGGAAATGATAAAGCCCAAAAAGGGGGTTTGGGGGGGGGGGCAGATGAGGTAGAAAATGGGGGTCCGCAAGCCCACCCCCCCCACCTTGAGCTCCTCCGTCAACCGTTCCTTCTTCTCCTTCAGCTTATCCACCGCCTTCTCGTCCCAACGCCGGGCTTTGGCCTTCAGGTCACTGGCCCCCCCCGAAATCACGCCCGATTTTTGGAAGAGGGTCCCGTCCAACGCCACCGTCTGCGGATATAAGAAAAAGCGGGGGGGCTGGGTAAACCACCCGGCCGCCTGGGTCCTCGTCGGGGTGTCGGGGGCAGGAGGGGAACCCCCACTTTGTGCCGCTGGTGTCCCCCGAAGGCGATGCGTCGGGCGTCCTCCACGTTGTCGCAGACCAGGGCGTTGCCGCAGGCATATTGAAGGGCTTTTTTGATGTGGGGGGGTTCGTACCGGATGACGTCGATCACCAGCTTAGCCCCCTTCAACTCCCGCAGCTTCTCGTCCGTCGGCTTTACCTGCGGCCCAAAGGGGTTCAGCAGGGGCCCCCCAAAACTCTGGGGATAGCCAGGAGTCCCACAAGGTTCAACAGGGACCCCCAAAACCCCGGGGATGCACTTGAGCCCCAAGGGGTTCAACGGGGACCCCCCCCAAAACCCCAGGGAGGGCTCTGAGCCCCAAGGGGTTCAATGGGGACCCCCCCCAAAACCCCAGGGAGGGCTCTGAGCCCCAAGGGGTTCAATGGGGACCCCCCCCAAAACCCCAGGGAGGGCTCTGAGCCCCAAGGGGTTCAATGGGGACCCCCCCCAAAACCCCAGGGAGGGCTCTGAGCCCCAAGGGGTTCAATGGGGACCCCCAAAACCCCAGGGAGGGCTCTGAGCCCCAAGGGGTTCATTGGGGACCCCCCCCAAAACCCCAGGGAGGGCTCTGAGCCCCAAGGGGTTCAATGGGGACCCCCCCCAAAACCCCAGGGAGGGCTCTGAGCCCCAAGGGGTTTCAATGGGGACCCCCCCCAAAACCCAGGGAGGGCTCTGAGCCCCAAGGGGTTCAATGGGGACCCCCCCCAAAACCCCAGGGAGGGCTCTGAGCCCCAAGGCGTTCAATGGGGACCCCCCCCAAAACCCCAGGGAGGGCTCTGAGCCCCAAGGCGTTCAATGGGGACCCCCCCCAAAACCCCAGGGAGGGCTCTGTGCCCCAAGGCGTTCAATGGGGACCCCCCCCAAAACCCCAGGGAGGGCTCTGAGCCCCAAGGGGTTCAATGGGGACCCCCCCCAAAACCCCAGGGAGGGCTCTGAGCCCCAAGGGGTTCATTGGGGACCCCCCCCAAAACCCCAGGGAGGGCTCTGAGCCTCAAGGGGTTTCAACGGGGACCCCCCCAAACCCCAGGGAGGGCTCTGAGCCCCAAGGGGTTTCAACGGGGACCCCCCCAAAACCCCAGGGAGGGCTCTGAGCCCCAAGGCGTTCAATGGGGACCCCCCCCAAAACCCCAGGGAGGGCTCTGAGCCCCAAGGGGTTCAATGGGGACCCCCAAAACCCCAGGGAGGGCTCTGAGCCCCAAGGGGTTCAATGGGGACCCCCCCCAAAACCCCAGGGAGGGCTCTGAGCCCCAAGGGGTTCAATGGGGACCCCCCCCAAAACCCCAGGGAGGGCTCTGAGCCCCAGGGTGGTTAAACCGGCACCCCAAACCCTGCGGAGGACCCTGAGGGGTTAAACTGGTGCCCCCCAACACCCCAGGGAGGACCCTGAGCCCCACAGAGTTACATGGGGTCCCCCCAAACCCCAACACCTCCGGGAGGATCCCGAGGGGTTGAATGGGGCCCCCCCAACCCCAGAAAACACCCTGAGGAGTTACATGGGGGTCCCCCAAACCCTAAAAACCCCTCATCCCTGAAGGATCCTTGCCCCATCCCCACCCTCCAGCACCTCTCAGAGTCCCCAGGGAACCCCACAACCCCAAAAGTGGGGGTGTCCCCACACCCCACCTCCAGATAATCGAGGGGCAGGAAGGTTTCGGGCTCTCCCCGCTGCTCCTTGATGTATTGGATACAATCGCGCCCCGTTTTTTCCGAATCCACGATGATAGCGTCCATGTTCTTCCCCAGCACCTTGGTCACGGCGATCTGATATTTCTTCTGCGTGGGCTGGCACAGGTCGATGAGGCGGCCGTACTATCGAGGGGGGGGGGAAAAAAAAACCACACAACCCCCCCACCCCCCCAAAAAAAAAAAAAAAAAAGGGGGTTAGAGCCGAGCCGAGGTTTTGGGGAAGGGGCAGAGCGGGGTTCGGAGGGTGTCGGACTCACCACGGAGCCGGGATAGAGACGTTTGATGCTGTCCATGATTTCGGCTTTACGTTGTTGACGGCTGCTCTCTTGTCGGTCGATGCGGGCGTCCCCGAGTTGTTCCATCACCTGGTTCAGCTCCTTGTTGATCTCATCGATACGACGTTTGGCCAATTCTACTTCTTCCGTTAATTCTCCTTCCAGGCGTTTCTGCTCTTCCAGGGATTGTCTGCGGGGAGGATTGAGGGGACGGGGGCCGTCGCGGGGTGCGGAGACGAGGGGATGGGGACGGGGATGGCGAACGCCTCAGGGGTGGCCCGGGGGACATGGGTACAGGGACAAGGGACACCTCGGGGACAGCCTTGAGGACACAGAGATGGGGTCACGGGGACAGGGAACACTTTGGGGACTGTCCCGGGGGCATGGGGACATGGATACAGGGATGGGGGACACCTCAGGGGCATGGGGACACCTTGGGGACTGCCCCAAAGGCATGGGGACAAGGGCCTGGGGACAAGGGACACCATGGGGACTGGTCTTGAGGATACTGAGATGGGGTCACAGGGACAGGGGACACCTTGGGGACTGTCCCAGGGGCATGGGGACACGGATACAAGGATGGGGGACACCTCAGAGGCTGCCCCAGGGGCATGGGGACACCTTGGGGACTGCCCCAAAGGCATGGGGACAAGGGCTTGGGGACAAGGGACACCTTGGGGACTGCCCCAAAGGCATGGGGACAAGGGCTTGGGGACAAGGGCCACCTTGGGGACTGGCTCAGCAGAGTGGGGACATGGATACAGGGATGGGGGACCCCTCAGGGGCATGGGGACAAGGGCTTGGGGACAAGGGACACCTTGGGGACTGCCCCAAAGGCATGGGGACATGGATACAGGAATGGGGGACACCTCATGGGCATGGGGACACCTTGGGGACTGCCCCAAAGGCTTGGGGACAAGGGACACCTTGGGGACAAGGGCCACCTTGGGGACTGCCCCAAAGGCATGGGGACATGGATACAGGGATGAGGGACACCTCATGGGCATGGGGACACCTTGGGGACTGCCCCAAAGGCATGGGGACAAGGGCCTGGGGACAAGGGACACCATGGGGACTGGTCTTGAGGACACTGAGATGGGGTCACAGGGACAGGGGACACCTTGGGGACTGCCCCAGGGGCATGGGGACACGGATACAAGGATGGGGGACACCTCAGAGGCTGCCCCAGGGGCATGGGGACACCTTGGGGACTGCCCCAAAGGCATGGGGACAAGGGCCTGGGGACAAGGGCCACCTTGGGGACTGGCTCAGCAGAGTGGGGACATGGATACAGGGATGGGGTCACAGGGACAGGGGACACCTTGGGGACTGTCCCAGGGGCATAGGGACACGGATACAAGGATGGGGGACACCTCAGAGGCTGCCCCAGGGGCATGGGGACACCTTGGGGACTGCCCCAAAGGCATGGGGACAAGGGCTTGGGGACAAGGGCCACCTTGGGGACTGGCTCAGCAGAGTGGGGACATGGATACAGGGATGGGGGACACCTCATGGGCATGGGGACACCTTGGGGACTGCCCCAAAGGCTTGGGAACAAGGGCATGGGGACAAGGGCCACCTCGAGGGCTGCTTTGAGGACACAGAGATGGGGTCACAGGGATGGGGGACACCTTGGGGGCTGCCCCAGGGGCACGGGGACATGGAGACGGGGGGACACTTTGGGGGCTGCCCCAGGGGCACGGGGACGGGGACATGGGGACGGGGGGACACCTTGGGGGCTGCCCCAGGGGCACGGGGACATGGGGACGGGGGGACACCTTGGGGGCTGCCCCAGGGGCACGGGGACGGGGACATGGGGATGGGGGGACACCTTGCCGGCTCCCCCAGGGGCACGCGGACGGGGACATGGGGATGGGGGAACACCTTGGGGGCTGCCTCAAGTGGGAGAAGAGCCACCTCGGGGACACCGGGGACGCTTTGGGGACAGGGTCTCACTTGCTGGTGGCGATGTACTCCTCCAACTTCTCGATGCGCTTCTGGTTCTCCTCGATCTCCCGCAGCTTCTGCTTGATCTTGGCCTGGGGGCACGAGGAAGGGGCTGAGGGGGTGGCCCTGGGGGGCACGGGGGGGAGGTTTGGGGAAGCCCCCCTCCCCCCGCAGACTCACCTCCGTCTCCACCTTCTTCCTCTCCTCCAGATCCAACCGATCCTGGTCGGCTTTCTGATCCCGGTTGAACTTCTCCAGCTCTTGGGCCAGCGTGGCGGCACGTTTGCTGGCCTCCTCCTTCAGCCGGTGGTATTTCTTCACCTAAGGGGGAAGGGGGGGGACAACGGGGTGAGCAAGGGGGGGAACCCTCCCAAATTTACACGGGGGACTCCGGGACAAACCCTACCTGGTTCTCCTCCAACGTCAGGTCGCGTCCTTGGCTCTGGCTTTCCTCTTCCATCCGTTCCTCGAATTCTTGCCGCGCTTTTTCCACCGACAGCATCTCCTTCTCCAGCTCGTCCATGTCTCCTTTCCGCTTCTTGTACTGCTTCTGCGCGTTCTGCAGCGATTTCTTGGCCGCTTCCAGCTTCTTGATTTTGTGCGAGGTGTTCTCCTTCGCCTTGATGTACTGAGGACGCTTCTGGTTGAGCTCCGAGTCTTTCTCCCTGCAAAAATTAAAAATAAAAATACCAAGGTGAGAGGGCGTAGGAGCTCCTCACCGAACCCCTTCCCTATTTTTGGGGCGCCTCACTTGATCTCCTTCTCGATCTGCTGTTGTTCCCTCATCATCTTGCCCAGCTCCTTCTTGCGATCCTTCAGCTCGTCCTCCACCCGATCCATCCTCTTCTTATCTTTATCGATTTCCCGGTTTTTTAACCCCAATTCTTTATTGAGCTTCTCGATCTCCGCTTCGTTATGATACAGCTTGAAAAGCTGGAGCTGCACTTGAGCTCGCACCACTTCGTCTTTCAAGCGCTGGTAACGATCCGCCTGACGACAAAAAGGGGGGAAAACACGGCGTCAAAATCCGGCGATGACGGGGGACCCCCCCCCCCCCCGGCTTCACGACACCCCCCGAACCTCTTCTTTCTCCTGTTTGGCTTCCTTGCGTTCGGCGGCGATGTTTTTCTTGCGGTGGTAATTAAATTGAGTGTCCTCCTCCGCTTTCACCATCTCTTTTTTCCGCTTGTCGTATTCTTGCGCCAACTCTCCCGACCGGCTGATCTCCTCGAACAACGCCGTCCGCTCCTTGGGGTTCTTCATGGCGATGGATTCCACGGCGCCCTAAGAAATAAGGGGGGGGGGGGGGTGTTTGTGTGCATCAAGGGGCCCCCCAAATCTTTACGGGGCAGGGGGAGGTTCTACCTCCGTGGAGAAGGGAATGGGGGAAACCCCCCCCTGAAATGCTCACGGGGCTCCCCAGCGGCTGCGGGATGGGGTGGAGGGTATGGGGAAGCCCCCCTCCCCAAATCCTCGTGGGGGGCTGGGGTCCCCCCTCCATGGAGGAGAATGGGGGAGGACCCCCCCCAAATTCTCACAGGGGTCCAGGCTTTCCCTCCATGGAGGGGAATGGGGGAGACCCCCCCCCAAATTCTCACAGGGGTCCAGGCTTTCCCTCCATGGAGGAGAATGGGGGAGACCCCCCCCAAATTCTCACAGGGGTCCAGGCTTTCCCTCCATGGAGGGGAATGGGGGGAGACCCCCCCCCAAATTCTCACAGGGGTCCAGGCTTTCTCTCCATGGAGGGGAATGGGGGGAGACCCCCCCCCAAATTCTCACAGGGTCCGGGCTTTCTCTCCATGGAGGGGAAGGGGGGGAGACCCCCCCCCAAATTCTCACAGGGGTCCAGGCTTTCTCTCCATGGAGGGGAATGGGGGGAGACCCCCCCCCAAATTCTCACAGGGGTCCAGGCTTTCTCTCCATGGAGGGGAATGGGGGGAGACCCCCCCCCAAATTCTCACAGGGGTCTAGGCTTTCCCTCCATGAGGAGAATGGGGGAGACCCCCCCCCCAAATTCTCACAGGGGTCCAGGCTTTCTCTCCATGGAGGGAATGGGGAGACCCCCCAAATCCTCACAGGGGTCTAGGCTTTCCCTCCATGAGGAGAATGGGGGAGACCCCCCCCCCAAATTCTCACAGGGGTCCAGGCTTTCTCTCCATGGAGGGGAATGGGGGAGACCCCCCCCAAAAAAAATCCTCACAGGGGTTTGGGGGTCCCTCCATGGTTGGGGAATGGGGTGAGGGGGGTGTCAGGACCCCCTCCCCCCAAATCCTCACGGGGGTCTGGGGTCTCCCTCCAAGGAGGGGCAACGGGGAGACCCCCCCCTCAAATCCTCCTGGGGCTCCTCCATGGCTGGGGAATGGGGTGAGGGGTATCAGGGTGGGGATGACCCCCCAAATTCTCATGGGGTCCCCCATGGCTGGGGAATGGGGTGTCAGGGCATGGATTACGCCCCCCACCCCCTAAATCCTCACGGGGGTCTGAGTCGTCGTGTCCCCCCCCCAAAAGAGGGGAACAGCCCCTGGGAGCACCCTCAGGACTCTCCACCCTGGCAGGGGACACCCCTAAATCCCTCCTCACCCCAAAACAACCCCCAAACCCACCCCTACCCCCCAAACCCACACGTACCCCCCAAACCCACCTTGAACCCACACATAGCCCCCCAAACCCTCCCTAAAGCCCCTGGAACCCACACGTACCCCCAAATCCACATCTACTCCCCCAAACCCCTCTAAAGGCCCCCAACCCCACACATACCCCCCAAACCCCCCAACCCCACATATCACCTCAAAAGCCCCCAACTCACACATACCCCCCAAAACCCTCTAAAGCTCCCCAAACCCACACATAGCACCCCAAAACCCCCCACCCACACATAGCACCCCAAAACCCCTCTAAAGCCCCCCAAACCCACACATAGCACCCCAAAACCTCCCAAACTCACTGATACCACCCCAAAACCCACTCTAAAACCCCCAAACGCACACGTATCACCCCAAAACCTCCCAAACTCACACATACCACCCCAAAACCCTTCCCAAAACCTCCCAAACCCACACATAGCACCCCAAAACCCCCAGAACCCACACACACTGCCCCAAAACCCCCAAACCCACACATAGCACCCCAAAACCTCTCGAACCCACACATAGCACCCCAAAACCCTTCCCAAAACCTCCCGAACCCACACATAGCACCCCAAAACCCTTCCCAAAACCTCCCAAACCCACACATAGCACCCCAAAACCATTCCCAAAACCTCCCAAACCCACACATAGCACCCCAAAACCCCGAGAACCCACACACACTGCCCCAAAACCCCTCTAAAGCTCCCCCAAACCCACACATAGCACCCCAAAACCTCCCGAACCCACACATACCACCCCAAAACCCTTCCCAAAACCTCCCAAACCTACACATAGCACCCCAAAACCTCCCCCACCCACACATAACACCCCAAAACCCTTCCCAAAACCTCCCGAACCCACACATAGCACCCCAAAACCCTTCCCAAAACCTCCCGAACCCACACATAGCACCCCAAATCCCTTCCCAAAACCTTCCAAACCCACACATAGCACCCCAAAACCCTTCCCAAAACCTCCCGAACCTACACATAGCACCCCAAAACCTCCCGAACCCACACATAGCACCCCAAAACCCTTCCCAAAACCTCCCGAACCCACACATAGCACCCCAAAACCCTTCCCAAAACCTCCCGAACCCACACATAGCACCCCAAATCCCTTCCCAAAACCTCCCGAACCCACACATAGCACCCCAAAACCCTTCCCAAAACCTCCCAAACCCACACATAGCACCCCAAAACCCTTCCCAAAACCTCCCAAACCCACACATAGCACCCCAAAACCCCCGGAACCCACACACACTGACCCAAAACCCCCTCTAAAGCCCCCCAAACCCACACATAGCACCCCAAAACCTCCCGAACCCACACATACCACCCCAAAACCCTTCCCAAAACCTCCCCAACCCACACATAGCACCCCAAAACCCCTCCCAAAACCTCCCGAACCCACACATAGCACCCCAAAACCCTTCCCAAAACCTCCCAAACGCACACATAGCACCCCAAAACCTCCCGAACCCACACATACCACCCCAAAACCCTTCCCAAAACCTCCCAAACCCACACATAGCACCCCAAAACCCTTCCCAAAACCTCCCAAACCCACACATAGCACCCCAAAACCCCCGGAACCCACACACACTGCCCCAAAACCCTCTAAAGCCCCCCAAACCCACACATAGCACCCCAAAACCTCCCGAACCCACACATAGCACCCCAAAACCCTTCCCAAAACCTCCCGAACCTACACATAGCACCCCAAAACCTCCCGAACCCACACATAGCACCCCAAAACCCTTCCCAAAACCTCCCGAACCCACACATAGCACCCCAAATCCCTTCCCAAAACCTCCCGAACCCACACATAGCACCCCAAATCCCTTCCCAAAACCTCCCGAACCCACACATAGCACCCCAAAACCCTTCCCAAAACCTCCCGAACCCACACATAGCACCCCAAATCCCTTCCCAAAACCTCCCGAACCCACACATAGCACCCCAAATCCCTTCCCAAAACCTTCCAAACCCACACATAGCACCCCAAAACCCCCGGAACCCACACACACTGCCCCAAAACCCCCTCTAAAGCCCCCCAAACCCACACATAGCACCCCAAAACCTCCCGAACCCACACATACCACCCCAAAACCCTTCCCAAAACCTCCCGAACCTACACATTGCACCCCAAAACCCTTCCCAAAACCTCCCAAACCTACACATAGCACCCCAAAACCTCCCGAACCCACACATAGCACCCCAAAACCCCCAGAACCCACACATAGCACGGCAAAACCGCCAGAAGCCACACACACTGCCCCAAAACCCCCTCTAAAGCGCCCCAAACCCACACATAGCACCCCAAAACCTCCCGAACCCACACATACCACCCCAAAACCCCCAGAACCCACACACACTGCCCCAAAACCCTCTAAAGCCCCCAAACCCACACATAGCACCCCAAAACCTCCCGAACCCACACATAGCACCCCAAAACCCCGGAACCCACACACACTGCCCCAAAACCCCTCTAAAGCCCCCCAAACCCACACATAGCACCCCAAAACCTCCCGAACTCACACATACCGCCCCAAAACCCCCTGAAACCACACATATCCCCCAAAAAAACTTCACACCCCCCCCCCCAAACCTGGAAGACGAGGAAATTCCTGGCTTTGATGAGGATCCCCAACTTCTCCAGCTCCTCGCTGTACTCGCTCAGCTGCACCACCCGGTTGTTGATCTTGTACTCGGACGAGCTGCCTACGCCCGGGGAATTTAGGGTGTCAGAGCATCCCCACCAAAGCCCCCTCCAAAACGCATTCCCACCCCCCACCCCCCCCCCGCCTCGTACCCACGATGACGCGGGCGAAGGTGCGATCCTCGGCGCCTTCTTCGGAGTAAACCATGCTAACGAAGGCGCGACTGGCAGCGGGTTTTCCTACGGGAGCGCCGTGGATCAGATCCCGCAGGGTTTTGACCCGCAGGTTGCTCGTCTTCTCCCCCAGGACGAAGCTGATGGCGTCCATCAGGTTGGATTTACCTGGGGGGGACACGGACGGACGGACACACGACACATGCGAAAGAAAGGGGTGAGGGGGACCCCAAGGCTTGGGGGACCCCAGGGGAGGCTGGAGGAAGAGGGAATGGGGAGACCCCCAAAGGAGGGTGGGAGGAGGAAGGGGGGTGGGAGGAGACCCCAAGGCTTGAGGGGGACCCCAGGAGACTGGAGGAAGGGGGAATGGGGGAGACCCCCCAAAGAAGGGGTGGGAGAAGGAAGGGGGGGTGGGAGAAGGAAGGGGGGGTGGGAGAAGGAAGGGGGGTGGGAGGAGACCCCAAGGCTTGAGGGGGACCCCAGGAGACTGGAGGAAGGGGGAATGGGGGAGACCCCCCAAAGAAGGGGGTGGGAGGAGGAAGGAGGGGGTGGGAGGAGGAAGGAGGGGGTGGGAGGAGGAAGGAGGGGGTGGGAGGAGACCCCAAGGTTTGAGGGGGACCCCAGGGAGACTGGAGGAAGGGGAATGGGGAGACCCCCCAAAGAAGGGGTGGGAGAAGGAAGGAGGGGGTGAGGGGAGCCCACGGCTTGAGGGGGACCCCAGGGCTTGGTGGGGTGAGGGGGAGCCCAGGGAAGGGGGGGGAGTGAAAGGCTGGAGGAAGGGGGAATGGGGAGACCCCTCCAAAGGGGGTGGGAGGAGGAAGGGGGGTATTGGGTGAAATCCGGGGGTTATGGGATGCGGGGGACCCCAGGACTTAGGGGGCACCCCAGGGAATGGGGGAGGTGAGGGGGAGGCTGGAGGAAGGGGAAACGGGGGAAACGGGGGAAACGGGGGAAACGGGGACCCCCCGAACGGGAGGAGGAAGGGGGGACCCGAGGGAATTCTGGGGTACCCCCCGCGCCGTGCATCATGGGAAAGGCCCTGAGAATCATCCCCCCCCCCCCGGGGATAACGGCGGGGCCTGGCCCCCGCCCCTCACCCCCCGGGAGCCGGGTCTCACCGGAGCCGTTAGGGCCGATGATGGCGGTGAAGCGACGGAAGGGCCCGATGATCTGGCGGCCCTTGTAGGATTTAAAGTTCTCGATCTCGATGAGCTTGAGGAAGCCCATGGCGGCGGCGAGGGAGGGGGGGAGCCAGAGAGGGGACCGGGGGGGGGGGGGGGGGGAAGAACCGGTCCGGTACGGCGGCCGGGAGGGCGGGAAAAGCGGCAGCTACGGCAGCCGCGAAGGGACACGGCGCCGCGCCTCGTCGATAGGCTCCTTCCGCCGTCACTCTTCCCCTTCTCCCCGCCCCCTCGCTTCTCATAGGCTGGCCATTTCCACTGCGGGGCCCCGCGGCGCTGCGCCTCGCCGATAGGCTTCAGTCGCCGTCACTCTTCCCCTTCTCCCCGCCCCCTCACGTCTCATAGGCCAGCGATTTGCATACGGGGCTCAGCGGCGCCGCGCCTCGTCGATAGGCTCTCTCTGCCGTCACTCTTCCCCTTCTCCCCGCCCCCTCTCTTCCCATAGGCTAATGATTTGCATGCGAGGTTCCACCCACCGTGCCGGTTGATTGGCCGCCCTCAGGGGGGGTTCATTTGCATGGAGCGTACCAAGGCGGGAGGAAAGGCGGGGGGAGGGAGGAGGGAATGGGCCGTCCCGTCGCCATGGGAACGCGGTGAAGCGTGGGAGGGGGCGTCGCCATGGGAACGGGGAGGGGGAGGCGTGTCCCGTCGCCATGGGAACGGCGGGGACGCCATGGGGAGGGGTCCAAGGGCGCCCCAAAACTCGGGGATTTCGGGCAAATATCTGCTTTATTGGTGATTGCTTTTGCACAGAGAAGCGGGGGGTGACCCCCTCCCTTGTCCCCCCCCCTTACCCGCCCCGTGTCCCCCCCCCAGCCCTCGCACGAGGGTTTGCACGAGGCCCAGTCGTGTGCCACGCGTGCAAACCCCGCCCCCTCGTGCAAATCTCCCCCCCCGTCACAACACGAGCGCCCCAAATCCTCGCGCGAGCCCCCGTTGGGCCACGACCCCTTGATCCTCGTGCGAGTCCCCCTTGTTGCAGAAGGAGCTCTCGATCCTCGTGCAAACCCCTCGCGCATCCTCGTGCGAGCCCCCCATTGCACCACGACCCCTCGATCCTCGTGCAAACTCCCTCGCGCATCCTCGTGCGAGCCCCCCGTTGCACCACGACCTCTCGAGCCTCGTGTGAGTCCCCTGTGCATCCTCGTGCGAGCCCCCCTTTTTGCAAAAGGACCCCTCGATCCTCGTGCAAACCCCTCGTGCATCCTCGTGCGAGTCCCCTGTTGCACCACGACCTCTCGATCCTCGTGCAAACCCCTTGTGCGAGTCCCCCTTGCACCACGACCCCTCGATCCTCGTGCAAACCCCCTCGCGCATCCTCGTGCGAGCCCCCCCTTGCACCGCGACCCCTCGATCCTCGTGCAAACCCCTCGTGCATCCTCGTGCGAGCCCCCTTGTTGCAAAAGGACCCCTCGATCCTCGTGCAAACCCCTCGTGCATCCTCGTGCGCGCCCCCCCTTGCACCACGACCCCTCGATCCTCGTGCAAACCCCTCGTGCATCCTCGTGCGCGCCCCCCGTTGCACCACGACCCCTCGATCCTCGTGCAAACCCCTCGTGCATCCTCGTGCGCGCCCCCTTGCCCCACTCCCCCCTCCTCCCTACACCCCCTCCCCTTCCCCGTCACAACACGAGCTCCCCGTCCTCGTGCGAGCCCCCTCCTCCCCGCGCGAGCCCCCGGTCCCTCGTGCGAGCCGCCCTCGTGCGAGGCTCCCAGGGGCGGGGGGAGGCGGGGGGCGGCGGGGGGCGGCGGCAGGGGCACAGGATGCGGCCCATGGCGCGGGAGAGGCTGGTGCTGAAGGCGGCGTAGATCCAGGGGTTGGTGCAGCTGTTGAGGCTGGCCAGCAGCATCAGGATGGTGAAGGCGGGACCTGGAAGGGGTCAGCGACGTCACCCGACGTCACCCGATGTCACCCGACGTCACCCGACGTCACTTGAGGGCACCCCACCCCAGGTTCTGGGGAGGGGGCCCAGCCCGAGCCAGCAGGGCAACTGAGGTGGTGGCCACGTGGTGCTGGAAGCCTCCCGCTGGCACGTGTCCCCAGCCCCACATGTCCCCAACCCCCCGTGTCCCCAACCCCGCGTGTCCCCAACCCCACGTGTCCCCAACCCCACGTGTCCCCAGCCCCGCGTGTCCCCAGCCCCGCGTGTCCCCAACCCCGCGTGTCCCCAGCCCCACATGTCCCCAACCCCACGTGTCCCCAACCCCCCGTGTCCCCAACCCCGCGTGTCCCCAACCCCACGTGTCCCCAACCCCGCGGGTCCCCAACCCCACGTGTCCCCAACCCTGCGTGTCCCCAGCCCCACGTGTCCCCAACCCCACGTGTCCCCAACCCCACGTGTCCCCAGCCCCGCGTGTCCCCAACCCCATGTGTCCCCAGCCCCACGTGTCCCCAGCCCCGCGTCCCCGATAAGTCACCGTATCTCCAGCCCCGTGTCCCCATGTCCCCATCCCCATGCCCATGTCCCCATCGTCCCCATCATCCCCGTCCCCATGTCCCCATCGTCCCCATCATCCCCGTCCCCATGTCCCCATCTCCATCCCCTTGTCCCCATCCCCATGTCCCCAACCCCAACCCCATGGCCCCATATCTCCAGCCCTATGTCCCCAACCCCATGTCCCCATGTCCGCATCCCTTTGTCCCCAGCCCTGTCCCCATGCCCAACCCCATGCCCCCAACCCCATCCCCATGTCCCCATCCCCATGTCCCCATGTCCCCACCCCCATCCCCATGTCCCCAACCCCATGTCCCCAACCCCATGTCCCCATGTCCCCACCCTCATCCCCATGTCCCCATCCCCATGTCCCCATCCCCATGTCCCCATGTTCCCATGTCCCCACCCGCATCCCCATGTCCCCAACCCCATGTCCCCATGTCCCCATGTCCCCATCCCCATGTCCCCAACCCCATGTCCCCATGTCCCCATCCCCATGTCCCCATGTCCCCAACCCCATCGCCATGTCCCCATCCCCATGTCCCCATGTCCCCATGCCCCCATCTCCATCCCCATGTCCCCATGTCCCCATCCCCATGTCCCCAACCCCACATCCCCACCTACATGTCCCCACCCCATCCCCACGTCCCCACCCCCGTCCCCACGTGTCCCCCACCCCTCCCCCATCCCCACCCCCTCACCTTCCACCGGCGCCCGGGGGTCCCAAACCGCCCACAACTGGGCGCAGAAGAAGGGGGCCCAGCACCCCACGCAGACCTCCCACACCACCATCGCCATCCGATGACTCTTGGCCCTCGCCCTTCCCAGCCCCCCGTTGTCCCCGCCGTCCCAAAGCTCGCGTCACCGCCACCTGCAACCCCCCCAACAGCGCCGCCGGGGCCACCAAGACCGCTAAAGCCACCCAGGTGACGTAAGCTCGGGCACCCCAAGGTTGGATGAAGGTGGCCCAACAGTCCTTCTCGCCCGCCCCCACCTCCCGCTGCCCAAAAATCCCCACCTGGGGCAACCCGAAGAGCAACGCCAAGGTCCAGGCGGTGGCCAGGGGACCCCAGCGTCCCCGTGCCCGACCCACGGCGGAGCGCGTCCACCCCACGGCAGACCGTGCCCACCCCACGGCAATTCGAGCCCACCTCGTGGTGGCCCGTGCCCAGCCCACCGCGGCGGCTTGAGCCCGCCTCGTGGTGGCCCAAGACCGCCTCGTGGTGGCCCAAGACCGCCCCACGGTGGCCCAAGACCACCCCACGGTGGCCCAAGACCGCCCCACGGTGGCTTGAGACTCCCCGGTGGTGGCTTGAGACCTTGCCACGGTGGCTCGTGACAAGGACCTCGTGGGCATCGGGGGGGAGGAGGGGGTGATGGGGACATCAGGGGGACATGGGGGTCTGGGGACATCAAGGGATATGGGGGTGGGGGACGTTGAGGTGACACAGAGGGTCGGGGACATCAGGGGGATGGGGTCTGGGGACATCGGGCGGCACGGGAGGTGGGGGCATGGGGGTGGCACAGGGGTTGGGGACATCAGGGGGATGGGGGTTGGGGACATTGGGGTGGCATTAGGCGTCAATGGCACTGGGGTGACAGGGGGTTGGGGACATCGGGCGTCGCAGGGGTTGGGGGCATCAGGGTGACAGGGGGTTGGGGACATCGGGGTGACAGGGGGTTGGGGACATCGGGCGTCGCAGGGGTTGGGGGCATCAGGGTGACAGGGGGTTGGGGACATCGGGGGGTACGGGGGTGGGGGACACTGAGGTGGCACGGGGGTTGGGGATGTGAGGGGTATGGGGAGTTGGGGACATTGGGGTCACAGAGGGGTTGGGGGTGTTGGGGTGACATGGAGGGGTGGGGACATCGGGGCGGCATGGGAGGTGGGGGGCATGGGGGTGGCACAGGGGTTGGGGACATCAGGGGGTATGGGGGTAGGGGACATTGGGGTGCCATGGGGGTCTGGGGACATCGGGGTGGCGCAGGGGGTCGGGGACACTGGGGTGGCGTGGAGGGTTGGGGACATCAGGGTGCCATTGGGGCTTGGTGGCACTGGGGTGACACGGGGGTCTGGGGGTGTCGAGGTGCCACAGGGGGTTGGGGACATCAAGGTGCCATTGGGGCTTGGTGGGACGGGGGTGACACGGAGGGTTGGGGACAGTGGGGTGGCAGGGAGGGTTGGGGACACTGGGGTGGCATGGGGGGCTGGGGCCATCAAGGTGCCGTTGGAGCTTGGTGGCACTGGGGTGACATGGAGGCTTGGGGACATCAGGGTGGCATGGGGAGCTGGGGGGCACAGGGGGGACATTGCGATGACGATGTCCCCGCTGTCCCTTTGTCCCCAGCACCCAGCGGGTTCCCACGTGCCGTCCCAAGTGTCCCTGCGTCCCTGCGCCCCATCCCCGTTGTCCCCACGTCCCCAGCCCCAGCACCCAATGGGTCCCCATGTGCCATCCCTGATGTCCCCATGTCCTCGTGCCCCATCCCTGATGTCCCCGTGTCCCCACGCCCCATCCCCAGTGTCCCTGGTGTCCCCACGCCTCCATCCCCAGCACCCAGTGGGTCCCTGTGTCCCATCTCTGGTGCCACCGCTGTCCCCGTGTCCCTGTCCCCAGCACCCAACGGGTCCCCATGTGCCATCCCTGATGTCCCCACGTCCCCGTCCCCAGCACCCAGTGGGTCCCCATGTGCCATCCCCAGTGTCACCGCCGTCCCCGCGTCCCCATCCCCAGCACCCAGTGGGTCCCCATGTGCCATCCCCAGTGTCACCGCCGTCCCCACGTCCTTGTCCCCAGCACCCCACGCGTCCCCACATGCCACCATCCCCGCCGTCCCCGCGTCCCCGCGCCCCATCCCCAGTGTCCCCGCCGTCCCCGCGTCCCCGTCCCCAGCACCCCACGCGTCCCCACGTGCCACCATCCCCGCCGTCCCCGCGTCCCCGTCCCCAGCACCCCACGCGTCCCCACGCGCCACCGTCCCCGCCGTCCCCGCGTCCCCGCTCCTCGTCCCCGCCGCCCCTCCCGTCCCCGCGCCCCCCTCCCCATCCCCCCCAGCACCCCCTCTCCTTGTCCCCGCGTCCCCTCCTGCCACCCCCTCCCCGGTGACGTCCGAGGGGTCTACAGATGGCCCGGTGACGATCGTAGGCCATGGCCACCGCCACGTAGGCGGAAGCGAACATGGCCACCCCTTGGAGGTACTTGGTGACCCGACAGAGGACGTCGGGTCCCCGAAAGCGGTCGGTGACGTCCCAGAGGAGCTGGGGGAGCACCTGCCCCCCCGCCACCCCCAAATCGGCCACGCTCAGGTGACGCAGGTAACGACGTAAAGGGGGGGCCGGGCGTTGGGGGGCCCCCCCTGCCCCCCGCCCCCCCTTCAGGGCCAGCAGGACCAGGACGTTGCCCCCCAAAGCCAAGGCCAGGACGAGGGCCAGCACCCCCACTTCGGCCGCCGCCAGGGCGTGGTCGCGGGGGGGCCAGGGGGTGCCCGAGGGGGGGTGGGGGGTGGGGGGGGGTCTGTGGGGAGAGGGAGGGTTAGAGAGGGGGGCGGGGGAAGGGGGCAAGGGGGTGTGAAAGTGGGGGTGCAGGGGGTGTGCAAGGGGTGTGCAGGGGGTGCAAGGAGGGTGTGAAAGTGGGGGGTGCAAGGAGGGGGTGCAAGGGGGTGTGAAAGTGCAAGGGGTGGAAAGGGGGGCGAGGGGGGTGTGAAAGTGGGGGGTGCAAGGGGGTGTGCAAGGAGGGGGGTGCAAGGGGTGTGAAAGTGGGGGGTGCAGGGGGTGTGCAAGGAGGGGGTGCAGGGGGTGTGAAAGTGGGGGTGCAGGGGGGTGCAAGGGGGTGTGCAAGGGGGTGTGCAAGGAGGGGGGTGCAAGGGGGTGTGCAAGGGGGGGTGCAAGGGGGTGTGCAAGGGGGGTGTGCAAGGGGGGTGAAAGTGGGGGGATGCAAGGGGGTGTGCAGGGGGGTGCAGGGGGTGTGAAGGGGGTGTGAAAGTGGGGGGTGCAAGGGGGTGTGCAAGGAGGGGTGCAATGGGGGTGTGAAAGTGGGGGGGGTGCAAGGGGGGTGCAGGGGTGTGAAAGTGGGGGGTGCAAGGGGGTGTGCAAGGAGGGGGTGCAGGGGGTGAAAGTGGGGGGTGCAAGGGGTGTGCAATGGGGGTGCAAGGGGGTGTGAAGGGGGTGTGAAAGTGGGGAGTGCAAGGGGGGCAAGGAGGGGGTGTGAAAGTAGGGGTGTGCAGGGGGTGTGCAAGGGTGGGTGTGCGAGGTGGGGTGTGAAAGTGGGGAGGGGGTGAAAGTAGGGGGCGAGGGTGGGTGTGCGAGGAGGGGTGTGCAAGGGAGGGTGTGCAAAGGGGGTGTGAAAGTGGGGGTGTGCAAAGAGGGGTGTGCAAGGGAGCATGGGCAAGGAGGGTTGTGCAAGGGGGTTTGTGCAAAGGTGGGTGTGCAAGGGGGGTGCAAGGGGGTGCAAGGGAGGGTGCACAGGGGGGTGCAAGGGGCGTGCAAGGGGGTGTGCAGGGTGTGTGTGCAAGGGGTGTGTGTGCAAGGGGTGTGTGCAGGGGTGTGTGCAAGGGGTGTGTGTGCAAGGGGGGTGCAGGGGTGTGTGTGCAAGGGGTGTGTGTGCAATGGGGGTGTGCAAGGGGGTGTGCAAGGGGGTGTGTGCAATGGGGGGTGTGCAAGGGGGGTGTGCAAGGGAGTGTGTGCAAGGGATGGCGCATGGGGGTGTGCACAGGCAGGCGTGCAAGGGCAGGGGTGTGCGAGGGGTGCGTGTGCAAGGAGGGGTGTGCAAGGGGGTGGCAAAGGGGTGCGTGTGCGAGGGGGTGGGTGTGCGAGGGGGTGTGCAAGGGGTGTGCAAAGGGGGTGTGCGAGTGTGCAAGGGTGTGCAAGGGGTGTGCGAGGGGTGTGCGAGGGGTGTGCGAGGGGTGTGCGAGGGGTGTGCAAGGGGTGCGTGTGCAAGGGGTGTGAGGGGTGTGCGAGGGTGTGCAAGAGGGTGTGCAAAGGGTGTGCAAGAGGGTGTGCAAGGGGTGCGAGGGGGTGTGCAAGGGGTGTGCAAAGGGGTGTGCAAGGGGGTGTGCGAGGGGTGTGCAAGGGGTGTGCAAAGGTGTGCGAGGGGTGTGCAAGGGGTGTGCGAGGGGGTGTGCGAGGTGTGCGAGGGGTGTGCAAGGGGTGTGCAAAGGGGTGTGCAAGGGGTGTGCAAGGGGTGTGCAAGGGGTGTGCGAGGGGTGTGCGAGGGGTGTGCAAGGGGTGTGCAAGGGGTGCGTGTGCGAGGGGTGTGCGAGGGGGTGTGCAAGGGGGTGTGCAAGGGGGTGTGCAAGGGGTGTGCAAGGGGTGTGCGAGGGGTGTGCGAGGGACGCCCGGGTCCCCTCCTACCTCCATGTCTGTTTCGGGGCTCCCTTGGTTGGGGGGGGCGGGGGGGTCCCCGTCGCACCGGCGGCTGGCGGCACTGGGAGAGGGCCTGGGCGAACTGGGCAGACTGGGAGGGGGGAGCCCAGGCGGCCGGGTCACCCGCTGCGGGGTGACGTCACAGGCTGGGGTGACGTCACGGGCTGGGGGGTGTCCCCCCCCACAGGATTTGGGGGGGGCGGAAATTCCTTCCTCGTTCCCCAAAATCTTGATAAGGGGAAAGGCCCCAAGCGTCCGGGTGCTGCCCCACCCCCACCCCCCCAGCGGACCCGTGTGGGCGGGGGGGAGATTGGGGGGGACCCCCACCCCCCCGAGAGAGAGAGGCGGCCGCAGGATCGGTCCCATAATGGTTTATTGCCTGGAACTGGGAGGACTGGGAGGACTGGGAGGGGAGCCAGGCATCGGGGAGGGAGGGGGTTTGGGGGGTGGGGGTTGGGGTTGGGGGGTGGAATTTGGGGGGGACCCCAGGGACCCAGGAAGAAAAAGCCGCAGGCTCAGGCCCATTAAGATTTATTGCCTGGAACTGGGAGGACTGGGAGGGGAGCCAGGAGGCTGGGGGGCGGATCCAGGCGTTTGGGGGGTCCCAGTCGTTTGGGGGGGTCACAGGCGTTTGGGGGTTCCAGTCGTTTGGGGGTCCCAGGCATTTGGGGGGTCCCAGTCGTTTTGGGGGTTCCAGGCGTTTGGGGGGTTCCAGTCGTTTGAGGGGGTTCCAGGCATTTGGGGGGGGGGTCACAGGCGTTTGGGGGGTTCCAGTCGTTTGGGGGGGTCCCAGGCGTTTGGGGGGGGACCCAGGCATTTTGAGGGGGTCCCAGTCGTTTGGGGGGTCCAGTCGTTTGGGGGGGGTCCCAGGCGTTTGGGGGGTCCCAGGCATTTGGGGTCCCAGGCGTTTGGGGGTTCCAGTCTTTTGGGGGTCCCAGTCGTTTGGGGGGGGTCCCAGGCATTTTGAGGGTCCCAGTCGTTTGGGGGTCCAGTCGTTTGGGGGGTCCCAGGCGTTTGAGGGGACCCAGGCATTTTGAGGGGGTCCCAGTCGTTTGGGGGGGGGGTCCAGTCGTTTGGGGGGGGGGTCCCAGGCGTTTGGGGGGGGTCCCAGGCGTTTGGGGGTTACAGGCGTTTGGGGGGTTCCAGTCGTTTGGGGGGGGTCCCAGTCGTTTGGGGGGTTTCCAGGCGTTTGGGTGGGGTCCCAGGCATTTGGGGGGGTCCCAGTCGTTTGGGGGGTTCAGGCGTTTGGGGGTCCCAGTCGTTTGGGGGGTCACAGGCGTTTGGGGGTTCCAGTCGTTTGGGGGGTCCCAGGCATTTGGGGGGGTCCCAGTCGTTTGGGGGGGGGTCCAGTCGTTTGGGGGTCCCAGGCGTTTGGGGGGGTCCCAGGCATTTGGGGGGGTCCCAGTCGTTTGGGGGTTCCAGGCGTTTGAGGGCTCCCAGGCGTTTGGGGGGTCCCAGTCGTTTGGGGCGGTCCCAGTCGTTTGGGGGTCCCAGGCATTTGGGGGGTCCCAGTCGTTTTGGGGTTCCAGGCGTTTGGGGGTTCCAGTCGTTTGAGGGGGTTCCAGGCATTTGGGGGGGTCACAGGCGTTTGGGGGGTTCCAGTCGTTTGGGGGGTCCCAGGCGTTTGGGGGACCCAGGCATTTTGAGGGGTCCCAGTCGTTTGGGGGTCCAGTCGTTTGGGGGTCCCAGGCGTTTGGGGGTCCCAGGCATTTGGGGGTCCCAGGCGTTTGGGGGTCACAGGCGTTTGGGAGGGTTCCAGTCTTTTGGGGGGTCCCAGTCGTTTGGGGGGGGTCCCAGTCGTTTGGGGGGTCCCAGGCATTTGGGGGGCGTCCCAGTCGTTTTGGGGGTTCCAGGCGTTTGGGGGGTTCCAGTCGTTTGAGGGGTTCCAGGCGTTTGGGGGTTGGGGGGTCCCTGGGGTTTTGGGGTCCCCTGGTTTTTTTTGGGGGGTCTCAGCCCCGCACCGAGACCCCCCCCGCCTGGAAGTGCTGCCGCTCCCAGTCGCTCATGAGGGCGAAGTGGAGGGGGCGGTGGCAGGAGGAGCAGGAGGGGCCCGGGGGGGCCTCGCGGGGGAGCCCCAGGGCCCCCCAGCACTGCGAGAGCCGGTCTGGGGGAGGGGAGAGAGGGGCGTCAGGGGGCTCGGAGACCCCAGAAGCGCCCGGGGACCCCAGTGCGCCGGCGGCCCCGACCCAGGGCCTCCCAGTGGGGCCCCCCGTGTCCCCATCACCCCCATGTCCCCCTGTCCCCCCTGTCCCCCACGTCCCCATCACCCCATGTCCCCCACGTCCCCTTGTCCCCCATGTCCCCCATGTCCCTTCACATCCCCCCACGTCCCCATGTCCCCCCATGTCCCCCACGTCCCCCATCACCCCCACGTCCCCCATGTCCCCCGTGTCCCCATGTCCCCCATATCCTCATCACCCCCATGTCCCCCCACGTCCCCCACATCCCCATCACCCCACGTCCCCCACGTCCCCATGTCCCCCCACGTCCCCCATGTCCCCATGTCCCCCCATGTCCCCCCACATCCCCATCACCCCTATTTGCCCCCACGTCCCCATGTCCCCCATGTCCCCATCACCCCCCACGTCCCCCACGTCCCCACGTCCCCCACATCCCCCATGTCCCCATCACCCCCACGTCCCCCACGTCCCCACGTCCCCGTCCCCATCACCCCCACGTCCCCACGTCCCCCACGTCCCCATCACCCCCACATCCCCCACGTCCCCATGTCCCCACATCCCCATCACCCCACGTCCCCACATCCCCATCACCCCCGTGTCCCCCCACGTCCCCCCACGTCCCCCCACGTCCCCACGTCCCCATCACCCCCGTGTCCCCCACGTCCCCACGTCCCCCACGTCCCCCACGTCCCCATCACCCCACGTCCCCCACGTCCCCCACGTCCCCACGTCCCCCACATCCCCATCACCCCCGTGTCCCCCACGTCCCCCACGTCCCCACGTCCCCCACGTCCCCATCACCCCACGTCCCCCACGTCCCCCACGTCCCCCCACGTCCCCCCCACCCACCAGCCAAATTCTCCATCATGGGGGGGCTGTGATGGGGGGTGGGCGCCAGCCTCAGCACCTCCCGCCCACGGGGGACGGTGGGATGGTTGATGGCCTGGACGTACAACCCGTGCTCCTCCAACAACAGCCGGCTCAGCCGCGTGTTGGCCTCCGCGTCGCCCACCTGCACCCCAAAACACGTTACGTACCCCCAAATCTATCCTCACCCCCCCCCCCCCATATTTCTAACCCCCCTCCCCAATTTACCAGTACGGGGACGATGTGGCTGGGACACGGCAGGACGGGCAACCCTCGATCCTTCAGCAGCAAGCGGAGGTGCTTGGCGTGACGTTGGTGGGTCCGTCGGAGCACCCCGCCTTCGGGACCCCCCAAAACCCGCAGGGACGCCAAGGCCCCCGCCGCCACCGCCGGCGGCAAGGCCGTGGTGAAGATAAAACCGGCACCCAAAGATCGGACGGCGTCGACCAAGGCGGAGCTGCCGGCGATGTAGCCCCCCACCGCGCCCACCGCCTTTCCTGGGGGGGGGGGGATGGGGGAAATGGGGGGGTCAGGGAGCCCCCAAAACCCTCAGGGACCCCCATAACCCCCCTGCACCCGCTCGTGCATCCCTATAGACTTCCCCGTACCCCTATAGGCTCTTCTGCATCCCCACAGACCCCCTGTACCCCCCCGCACCCCCTGCACCCCCACAGACCCCCTGTAGCCCCCGCACCCCCACAGACCCCCTGTAGCCCCCGCACCCCCACAGACCCCTATGGACCTCCAAGGACCCCTATGGACCCCCCTGCACCCCTATAGATCCACCTACACCCCCATGGACCCCCTCTGCATCCCCAAAGACCCCCTACACCCCTATAGACCTCCCTGGAACCCCATAAAACCCCCTGCACCCCTATAGACTCCCCTGGACCCCCATAGACCCCTCTGCACCCCTATAGACCCCTTGTACCCCACAGACCCCTATGGACCCCAAAACTCTCATGCACCCCTTGCACCTCTATAGACCCCTATGGACCTCCAAGGACCTCTATAGACCCCCTGCACCCCCATAGACCCCCCTGCACCCCTATAGACCCCCTTGTACCCCACAGACCCCTATGGACCCCAAAACTCCCACGAACCCCCTGCACCCCCAAACCCCCCACCTTCCCTGGGGTGTCCCCCAGATCCAGGACCCTCCAGGGGGGACTTATGGGGGGCGCAGGCACCCCAAAACCCCTCCATACACCCCAAATTCCTCCTCCAGGGGGGACTTATGGGGGGCGCAGGCACCCCAAAACCCCTCCCTACACCCCCAAACCCCCACCCCCCCCCAATTCCTCCTCCAGGGGGGACTTGGGTGGGGTGCAAACACCCAAAACCCCTCCATACACCCCAAATTTCTCCTCCAGTGGGGACTTACGGGGCGCAGGCACCCAAAACCCCTCCATACACCCCAAAACCCCTATGCACCCCAAATTCCTCCTCCAGGGGGGGACTTATGGGGGCGCAGGCACCCAAAACCCCTCCCTACACCCCAAAACCCCATGCACCCCAAATTCCTCCTCCAGGGGGACTTACGGGGCGCAGGCACCCCAAAATCCTCCCCTACACCCCAAATTTCTCCTCCAGTGGGGACTTATGGGGCGCAGGCACCCCAAAACCCTCCATACACCCCAAACCCCTCCCTACACCCCAAAACCCCCACGCACCCCAAATTCCTCCTCCAGTGGGGACTTACGGGGGGCGCAGGCACCCCAAAATCCCTCCCCACACCCCAAAACCCCCACGCACCCCAAATTCCTCCTCCAGGGGACTTATGGGGTGCAGGCACCCCAAACCCCTCCCTACACCCCAAAACCCCCACGCACCCCAAATTCCTTCTCCAGTGGGGACTTATGGGGGGCGCAGGCACCCCCAAACCCCCCCCTACACCCCAAAACCCCACGCACCCCAAATTTCTCCTCCAGTGGGGACTTACGGGGGGCGCAGGCACCCCAAACCCCCTCCCTACACCCCAAAACCCCCATGCACCCCAAATTCCTTCTCCAGGGGGGACTTATGGGGAGCACAGGCACCCCAAAACCCCTCCATACACCCCAAAACCCCTATGCACCCCAAATTCCTCCTCCTGTGGGGACTTATGGGGCGCAGGCACCCCAAAACCCTCCCTACACCCCAAATTCCTCCTCCAGGGGGACTTATGGGGCGTGCAGGCACCCCAAAACCCCTCCATACACCCCAAAACCCCCACGCACCCCAAATTCCTCCTCCAGGGGGACTTATGGGGTGCAGGCACCCAAAACCCCCTCCTACACCCCAAAACCCCCACGCACCCCAAATTCCTCCTCCAGGGGGGACTTATGGGGGTGCAGGCACCCCAAAACCCCTCCCTACACCCCAAAACCCCACGCACCCCAAATTCCTCCTCCAGGGGACTTATGGGGTGTGCAGGCACCCAAAACCCCTCCATACACCCTAAAACCCCACGCACCCCAAATTCCTCCTCCAGGGGACTTGGGTGGGGTGCAAGGCACCCAAAACCCCTCCATACACCCCAAATTTCTCCTCCAGTGGGGACTTATGAGGTGCAGGCACCCAAAACCCTCCATACACCCCAAAACCCCCACGCACCCCAAATTCCTCCTCCAGGGGGACTTATGGGGGCAGGCACCCCAAAACCCCTCCCTACACCCCAAATTTCTCCTCCAGTGGGGACTTATGGGGGCGCATGAGCACCCAAAACCCCTCCATACACCCCAAAACCCCTCCCTACACCCCAAAACCCCCACGCACCCCAAATTCCTCCTCCAGTGGGGACTTACGGGGGCACAGGCACCCCAAAATCCCTCCACACACCCCAAAACCCCCACGCACCCCAAATTCCTCCTCCAGTGGGGACTTATGGGGCATGCAGGCACCCCAAAACCCCTCCATACACCCCAAAAACCCCATGCACCCCAAATTCCTTCTCCAGGGGGACTTATGGGGGCACAGGCACCCAAAACCCCTCCCTACACCCCAAAACCCCTATGCACCCCAAATTCCTCCTCCAGTGAGGACTTATGGGGGGCGCAGGCACCCCAAAACCCCTCCCTACACCCCAAATTCCTCCTCCAGGGGGGACTTATGGGGGGCGCAGGCACCCAAAACCCCTCCCTACACCCCAAAACCCCCATGCACCCCAAATTCCTCCTCCAGGGGGGACTTATGGGGGCACAGGCACCCAAAACCCCTCCCTACACCCCAAAACCCCCATGCACCCCAAATTCCTCCTCCAGGGGGACTTATGGGGGCATGCAGGCACCCCAAAACCCCTCCCTACACCCCAAAACCCCCACGCACCCCAAATTCCTCCTCCAGGGGGGACTTGGGTGGGGTGCAGGCACCCCAAAACCCCTCCATACACCCCAAATTTCTCCTCCAGTGGGGACTTACGGGGCGCAGGCACCCCAAAACCCTCCCTACACCCCAAAACCCCTATGCACCCCAAATTCCTCCTCCAGGGGGGACTTATGGGGGGCGCAGGCACCCCAAAATCCCTCCCTACACCCCAAATTTCTCCTCCAGTGGGGACTTATGGGGGGCGCAGGCACCCCAAAACCCCTCCATACACCCCAAAACCCCTCCCTACACCCCAAAACCCCCACGCACCCCAAATTCCTCCTCCAGTGGGGACTTACGGGGGGCGCAGGCACCCCAAAATCCCTCCACACACCCCAAAACCCCCACGCACCCCAAATTCCTCCTCCAGGGGGGACTTATGGGGCATGCAGGCACCCCAAAACCCCTCCCTACACCCCAAAACCCCCATGCACCCCAAAATCCTTCTCCAGGGGGACTTATGGGGGCACAGGCACCCCAAAACCCCTCCCTACACCCCAAATTCCTCCTCCAGGGGGACTTATGGGGCGTGCAGGCACCCCAAAACCCCTCCATACACCCCAAAACCCCTCCCTACACCCCAAATTCCTCCTCCAGGGGGACTTATGGGGGCTCAGGCACCCCAAAACCCCTCCCTACACCCCAAAACCCCCATGCACCCCAAATTCCTCCTCCAGGGGGGGACTTATGGGGCGTGCAGGCACCCCAAAACCCTCCATACACCCCAAAACCCCTCCATACACCCCAAATTCCTCCTCCAGGGGGACTTATGGGGCGTGCAGGCACCCCAAAACCCCTCCATACACCCCAAAACCCCCACGCACCCCAAATTCCTCCTCCAGGGGGACTTATGGGGGCTCAGGCACCCAAAACCCCTCCCTACACCCCAAAACCCCCACGCACCGCAAATTCGCCCTCCAGGGGGGACTTATGGGGGGCGCAGGCACCCCAAAACCCCTCCATACACCCCAAAACCCCCATGCACCCCAAATTCCTCCTCCAGGGGGACTTACGGGGCGCAGGCACCCAAAATCCCTCCCTACACCCCAAATTTCTCCTCCAGTGGGGACTTATGGGGCGCAGGCACCCCAAAACCCTCCATACACCCCAAAACCCTCCCTACACCCCAAAACCCCCACGCACCCCAAATTCCTCCTCCAGTGGGGACTTACGGGGGCGCAGGCACCCAAAATCCCTCCACACACCCCAAAACCCCACGCACCCCAAATTCCTCCTCCAGTGGGGACTTATGGGGCATGCAGGCACCCCAAAACCCCTCCCTACACCCCAAAACCCCCATGCACCCCAAATTCCTTCTCCAGGGGGACTTATGGGGGCACAGGCACCAAAACCCCTCCATACACCCCAAAACCCCTATGCACCCCAAATTCCTCCTCCTGTGGGGACTTATGGGGGCACCAGGCACCCAAAACCCCTCCCTACACCCCAAATTCCTCCTCCAGTGGGGACTTATGGGGGGCGCAGGCACCCCAAAACCCCTCCATACACCCCAAAACCCCATGCACCCCAAATTCCTTCTCCAGGGGGACTTATGGGGGCACAGGCACCCCAAAACCCCTCCATACACCCCAAAACCCTATGCACCCCAAATTCCTCCTCCTGTGGGGACTTATGGGGGCACAGGCACCCCAAAACCCTCCCTACACCCCAAATTCCTCCTCCAGGGGGACTTATGGGGCGTGCAGGCACCCCAAAACCCTCCCTACACCCCAAAACCCCATGCACCCCAAATTCCTCCTCCAGGGGACTTATGGGGGCGCAGGCACCCCAAAACCCTCCCTACACCCCAAAACCCCCATGCACCCCAAATTCCTCCTCCAGGGGGACTTATGGGGGCGCAGGCACCCAAAACCCCTCCCTACACCCCAAAACCCCCACGCACCCCAAATTCCTCCTCCAGGGACTTGGGTGGGGTGCAGGCACCCCAAAACCCTCCATACACCCCAAATTTCTCCTCCAGTGGGGACTTACGGGGGCGCAGGCACCCCAAAACCCCTCCCTACACCCCAAAACCCTATGCACCCCAAATTCCTCCTCCAGGGGACTTATGGGGGCGCAGGCACCCAAAACCCTCCCTACACCCCAAAACCCCCACGCACCCCAAATTCCTCCTCCAGGGGGGACTTATGGGGTGTGCAGGCACCCAAAACCCCTCCATACACCCTAAAACCCCACGCACCCCAAATTCCTCCTCCAGGGGACTTGGGTGGGGTGCAAACACCCAAAACCCCTCCATACACCCCAAATTTCTCCTCCAGTGGGGACTTATGGGGTGCAGGCACCCAAAACCCTCCATACACCCCAAAACCCCACGCACCCCAAATTCCTCCTCCAGGGGGACTTATGGGGCGCAGGCACCCAAAACCCCTCCCTACACCCCAAATTTCTCCTCCAGTGGGGACTTATGGGGCGCAGGCACCCAAAACCCCTCCATACACCCCAAAACCCCTCCCTACACCCCAAAACCCCACGCACCCCAAATTCCTCCTCCAGTGGGGACTTACGGGCGCAGGCACCCAAAATCCCTCCACACACCCCAAAACCCCACGCACCCCAAATTCCTCCTCCAGTGGGGACTTATGGGCATGCAGGCACCCAAAACCCTCCCTACACCCCAAAACCCCATGCACCCCAAATTCCTTCTCCAGGGGGACTTATGGGGGCACAGGCACCCAAAACCCTCCATACACCCCAAAACCCCTATGCACCCCAAATTCCTCCTCCTGTGGGGACTTATGGGGGGCGCAGGCACCCCAAAACCCCTCCCTACACCCCAAATTCCTCCTCCAGGGGGGACTTATGGGGCGTGCAGGCACCCCAAAACCCCTCCCTACACCCCAAAACCCCCACGCACCCCAAATTCCTCCTCCAGGGGGACTTATGGGCGCAGGCACTCAAAACCCTCTCCATACACCCCAAAACCCCTCCCTACACCCCAAACCCCCCAAATCCCCCTTTTCAACCCCATCAAGGGCCTTTCCCACCCCCAGAGGTCTCAGCCCCCTTCCCCCCCGCCAAATTTTGGGGGCTCACCCAGGGTGCCGGAGACGACGTCGACCTTGTGCATCACCCCGTCGCGCTCGGCGATGCCGGCCCCCCGCGCCCCATAGAGCCCCACGGCGTGGACCTCGTCCACGAAGGTCAGGGCCCCGTGGGAGTGGGCCACGTCGCAGAGCTCTTCCAGGGGGGCGATGGAGCCTGGAGGGGCGAGAAAGTGGGGTGCGGGAGGTAACCCCAGAGCTGGGGGGTTTGCGGGGGATACGGGGGGATTTGGGGGGGAATTGGGGGGATTGGGGGATTTGAGGGGATTGGGGGATACGGAGGGGTACCCGCCATCCCAGGGGGATTTGGGGGATTTGGGGGATATGGGGGATTGGGGGATTTGGGGTGATTGGGGGATACGGAGTGGTACCCGCCGTCCCAGGGGATTTGGGGGATTTTGGGGGATTTGGGGGAATTGGGGGATTTGGGGGATTTGAGGGGATTGGGGGGATACGGAGGGTACCCGCCGTCCCAGGGGATTTGGGGGATTTTGGGGGATATGGGGGATTGGGGGATTTGGGGGCGATTGGGGGGATACGGAGTGGTACCTGCCGTCCCGGGGGATACGGGGGATTTGGGGGAGTTGGGGGATTGGGGGATTTGAGGGGGATTGGGGGGATACGGAGGGTACCCGCCATCCCAGGGGATTTGGGGGACATGGGGGATTGGGGGATCTCGGGGGATTTGGGGGATACGGAGTGGTACCCGCCATCGCGGGGGGATTTGGGGGATTTGGGGGGAATGGGGGAATCTCGGGGATTTGGGGGATTTGAGGGGGATTGGAGGATACGGAGGGGTACCCGCCATTGCGGGGGGATTTGGGGGATTTGGGGGATACAGGGGGATTGGGGGATCTCAGGGGGATTTGGGGCGACTGGGGGGATACGGAGTGGTACCCGCTGTCCCGGGGGATACGGGGGATTTGGGGAAGTTGGGGGGATTTGGGGGATACGGAGAGGTACCCGCCGTCCCAGGGGATTTGGGGGGATTGGGGGATCTCGGGGATTTGGGGGGTTTGGGGGGATATGGAGTGGTACCCGCCATCGTGGGGGTTTGGGGGATACGGAGGGGTACCTGCCATTGCGGGGGGATTTGGGGGATTTGGGGGATACGGGGATTGGGGATCTCGGGGGATCTGGGGGATTTGGGAGGGATTTGGGGGATACAGAGTGGTACGCGCCATCCCGGGGGGGTTTGGGGGATTTGGGGGATGCGGGGGATTGGGGGATACGGAGTGGTACCCTCCGTCCCGGGGGTTTGGGGGGGGGATATGGCCTGGGAACTCCAGGAGATTTTGGGGGTCTCAGGAGGCTTTGGAGAACCCCAAGAGGCTTTGGGGGGGGGGTCTCAGGAGAATTCGGGGGGTCTCAGGAGGTTTTGGGGTCCCAGGAGGTTTTGGGGGAACCCAAGAGGTTTGGGGGGTCTCAGGAGGTTTTGGAGAACCCCAAGAGGTTTGGGGGTCTCAGGAGGTTTTGGAGAACCCCAAGATGTTTGGGGGGGATCTCAGGAGGTTTTGGAGAACCCCAAGAGATTTGGGGGGATCTCAGGAGGTTTTGGAGAACCCCAAGAGGTTTGGGGGGGTCTCAGGAGGTTTTGGAGAACCTCAACAGGTTTGGGGGGGTCTCAGGAGGTTTTGGAGAACCCCAAGAGGTTTGGGGGGTCTCAGGAGGTTTTGGAGAACCTCAACAGGTTTGGGGGGGTCTCAGGAGGTTTTGGGGGGAACCCAAGAGGTTTGGGGGGTTCTCAGGAGGTTTTGAAGAACCCCAAGAGATTTGGGGGGGTCTCAGGAGGTTTTGGAGAACCTCAACAGGTTTGGGGAGGTCTCAGGAGGTTTTGGGGGGAACCCAAGAGGTTTGGGGCGGTCTCAGGAGGTTTTGGAGAACCCCAAGAGATTTGGGGGGGTCTCAGGAGGTTTTGGAGAACCTCAACAGGTTTGGGGGGATCTCAGGAGGTTTTGGGGGGAACCCAAGAGGTTTGGGGGGGTCTCAAGAGGTTTTGGAGAACCCCAAGAGATTTGGGGGGATCTCAGGAGGTTTTGGAGAACCCCAAGAGATTTGGGGGGATCTCAGGAGGTTTTGGAGAACCTCAACAGGTTTGGGGGGGTCTCAGGAGGTTTTGGGGGTATCCCAGGGGTTCCGGTTGGTTTTAGGGGTGCTCCACTGACCATCCATGGAGTGAACGGACTCGAAGGCGACGATCTTGGGGATCCCGGGGGGGCTGCGCCCCAAAAGCTGATCCAGGTGCTGGGGGTCGTTGTGACGGAAGACGTGTTTGGGGACCCGGCTGCGTAGGATGCCCTGGATCATGGAGGCGTGGTTCCCCTCGTCCGAAAACACCTCGCAACCTATGGGGGGGACACCCAGGCACCCAGGTGGGGGACCCCAACATCCAGGATGCACCCCCACCCACCCCAACCCCATCCATGAGCCCCCCCAAAATGTCTGAGCATCCTCCAACCCTCTGGAAGACCCTCCAAGGAGTGGACCAGGAGGTCTCAGGAGGTTTTGGGGTGTCCCAGCAGGTTTTGAGGGGTCTCGGGAGGTTTTGAGGAACCTCAAGAGGTTTTGGGGGGGCTCTCAGGAGGTTTTGAGGGGTCTCGGGAGGTTTTGAGGAACCTCAAGAGGTTTTGGGGGGGCTCTCAGGAGGTTTTGAGGGGTCTCAGGAGGTTTTGAGGAACCTCAAGAGGTTTTGGGGGGCTCTCAGGAGGTTTTGAGGGGTCTCGGGAGGTTTTGAGGAACCTCAGGAGGTTGTGGGGGGGCTCTCAGGAGGTTTTGAGGGGTCTCGGGAGGTTTTGAGGAACCTCAAGAGGTTTTGGGGTGTCCCAGCAGGTTTTGAGGGGTCTCGGGAGGTTTTGAGGAACCTCAAGAGGTTTTGGGGGGGCTCTCAGGAGGTTTTGAGGCATCTTGGGAGGTTTTGAGGAACCTCAAGAGGTTTTGGGGGGCTCTCAGGAGGTTTTGAGGGGTCTCGGGAGGTTTTGAGGAACGTCAAGAGGTTTTGGGGGGCTCTCAGGAGGTTTTTTGGGGTCCCAAGAGGTTTTGAGGGGCTCCCAGGGGGTTTGGGGGGGCTCCCAAGAGCTTTTTTGGGGATCTCAGGAGGTTTTGGAGAACCTCAAGAGGTTTGGAGGAACCCAGGAGCTTTGGGGAGCTCCCAAGAGGTTTTTTGGGGTCCCAGGAGGTTTTTTGGGTTCCCAGGAGTTTTTTTGAGGTCCCCAGAGGTTTTGAGGGTCCCATGAGGTTTTGAGGGGCTCCCAGGAGGTTTGGGGGGCTCCCAGGAGGTTTTTTGGGGTCCCAGGAGGTTTTTTGGGGTCCCAGGAGGTTTTGAGGGGCTCCCAGGAGGTTTTGAGGGGGCTCCCAAGAGCTTTTTTGGGGATCTCAGGAGGTTTTGGAGAACCTCAAGAGGTTTTGAGGAACCCAGGAGCTTTGGGGAGCTCCCAAGAGGTTTTTTTGGGGTCCCAAGAGATTTTTTTGGGTTCCCAGGAGTTTTTATGGGCTCCCAAGAGGTTTTTTGGGGTCCCCCGAGTTTTGGGGGTCCCCCATACCTGGTAGGATTCTCGCCAGGGTGGCCAGGGCGGTGTCGTTGGCGGCGAAGCAGGAGGAGAAGAGGGCGGCGCGGGGCTTTCGGTGCAGCCGGGCCAGCGCCCGCTCCAGCGCCCCGTGCAGCGGCGACGTCCCCCCGATATTGCGGGTACCCCCGGCCCCCAAACCGTGGGCCCCCAACGCCGCCCTGTGGGAACCCAGTGGTGTTGGGGGGGGTACTGGGGGCACTGGGAGGGACTGGGGGGGCAGGGGGGTTTAGGGTTCCCTGGGGGATCGGGGAGATTTGGGGGATTTGGGGGATTTGCATCACCCGGGGGTTTAGGGGCCTAGGGGTATTTGAGATTCGAGGGGGATTTTTGGGGTCCCTGGGGTATTTGGGGTCCTGGGGTATTTGGGGGTCCCGAGAGGTTCTTGGGGTCCCCTGGGGTATTTGGGGTCCCAGGGGGTATTTGTGGGGGTCCCAGGAGGTATTTGGGGGGTCCCGAGAGGTTCTTGGGGTCCCCCGGGGGGTATCATGGGGTCCCAGGGGTATCTGGGGGTCCCAGGGGGCATTTGGGGTCCGGAGAGGTTATTGGGGTCCCCAGGGGGATTTGGGGTCCCAGGGGGCATTTGGGGGTCTCGAGAGGTTCTTGGGGTCCCCGGGGGTATTTGGGGTCCCAGGGGGTATTAGGGGGTCCCGAGGGGTTATTGGGGTCCCCAGGGGAGGATTTGGGGTCCCAGGGGATATTTGGGGGGTCCCGGGGGCACTGGGGTGTTTTGGGGTCCCGAGGGATATTTGGGGGCACTGGGGGTACTTGGGGGTCCAAGGGGGTATTTGGGGGTCCTGAGAGGTTCTTGGGGTCCCCAGGGGGATTTGGGGGTCCCAGGGGTTATTAGGGGGTCCCGAGAGGTTATTGGGGTCCCCTGGAGGTATTGGGGGCACGGGGGTATTTGGGGGCACGGGGGTATTGGAGTCCCGGGGGGTATTTGGGGCCTGGGGGGCCCTGGGGGTTTGGGGTCCCGGGGTTTGGGGGACCCTGGGGGTTTTGGGGTCCCGGGGGGTTTGGGGGACCCTGGGGGTTTTGGGGTCCCGGGGGGTTTGGGGGTGCGGGCCTGGCAGCTCGGAGGACATCGGGGTGCCGGCTCATGCCCAGGTAGTCATTGGAGCAGCAGAGCTGGAGGGGGCGGGGGACCCCGAAATTCCCAAGGGGGGGGCGTCCGCCCTGCGCCCCACGGCCGTGAACACCCGGTAAGTGTGGGTGCGGCGCAGCCCCGCCAGGCGCCCCCCAAAAACCGCCTCGTAGGGGAAGGCGTCCTCTGCGGAAGAAAGGGGGGGGACCCCCAAGTCATGGTGGGGCACCCCAAAACCCCCCCACCCCCATCGTACCCCAAAACCCCCCGGTGCACCCCAACCCCCCTCCCCGCCGCTGCCTCCCCGCTATGGGACCCATAGGCCCCCCGAACCTGCCCCTGGCACCCCCCAGGATCCCTTCTCGGCCCAGGGCACCCCAAATCCTTCTGCACCCCTATAGGCACCCTATAGCCCCCATATTTACCCCACAGGCGTGTGAGCCCTATATCCCTCCTAGAGCCCCCCAGACCTTCCCGCCCCCGTATAACCCCTATACCCCCAACACCCCTATACCCCCCAGCCCCCCAATCACCCCCAGCCCTCAAACTCCCCTATACCCCCCAGCCCCCCAAATCACCCCCAGCCCCCTCAAACTCCCCTATACCCCCCAGCCCTCTTACTCTCTATACTGACCCTATACCCCCCAACCCCCTATATCCCCCCTAGACCCCCTCAGCCCTTCCTGCCCCCGTATAACCCCTATACCCCCAACACCCCTATACCCCCCAGCCCCCCCAATCACTCCCAGCCCCCTCAAACTCCCCCTATACTCCCCCAGCCCTCTTACTCCCCTATACTGACCCTATACCCCCAACCCCCTATATCCCCCCCAGACCCCCCTCTCCCTGCCCCCCTGCATGGCCCCTATACCCCCCAACACCCCCTATACCCCCAGCCCCCAATCGCCCCCAACCCCCTCAAACTCCCCTATACCCCCCAGCCCCTCTTACCCCTATACTGACCCTATACCCCCCCAACCCCCTATATCCCTCCTAGACCCCCCATATGACCCCTATACCCCTCATATACCCCCAAGAGTCCCCCCAGCCCCCCAATCACCCCCAACCCCCTCAAACTCTCCCCATACCCCCCCAGCCCCTCTTACTCCCCCTATACTGACCCTATACCCCCCAACCCCCTATATCCCCCCAGAGCCCCCCCAGCCCCCTCCCTGCCCCCCTGCATGGCCCCATATACCCCCCAACACTCCCTATACCCCCCAGCCCCCAAATCACCCCCAGCCCCCTCAAACCTCCCCCCCATACCCCCCTCAGCCCCTCTTACTCCCCTATACTGACCCTATACCCCCCCAACCCCCTATATCCCCCTAGACCCCCCAGCCCTTCCCTGCCCCCCTGTATGGCCCCTATACCCCCAACACCCCTATACCCCCAGCCCCCAAATCACCCCCAGCCCCCTCAAACTCCCCCACCCCCCCAGCCCCTCTTACTCCCCTATACTGACCCTATACCCCCCCAACCCCCTATATCCCCCCTAGACCCCCCCATATGACCCCTATACCCCCTATACCCCCAAGAGTCTATACCCCCCAGCCCCCCCAATCACCCCCAGCCCCTCAAACTCCCCCTATACCCCCCAGCCCCTCTTACTCCCCCTATACTGACCCTATACCCTCCCAACCCCCTATATCCTCCTAGACCCCCCCATATGACCCCTATACCTCTATATACCCCCCAAGAGTCCCCCCCAGCCCCCCAATCACCCCCAGCCCCCTCAAACTCCCCTCATACCCCCCAGCCCTCTTACTCCCCTATACTGACCCCATACCCCCCAACCCCCTTATATCCCCCTAGAGCCCCCCAGCCCTCCCTGACCCCTATGGCCCTCATATACCCCCAACACCCCCCCCCCAGCCCCCCCAAATCACCCCCAGCCCTCAAACTCCCCCATACCCCCCCAGCCCCTCTTACCCCCTATACTGACCCTATACCCCCCCAACCCCTATATCCCCCTAGAGCCCCCCCCAGCCCTCCCTGCCCCCCGTATGGCCCCTATACCCCCAACACCCCCCTATACCCCCCAGCCCCCCCAAATCACCCCCAGCCCTCAAACTCCCCCCATACCCCCCAGCCCCTCTTACTCCCCTATACTGACCCTATACCCCCCAACCCCCTATATCCCTCCTAGACCCCCCCATATGACCCCTATACCCCCTATATACCCCCAAGAGTCCCCCCAGCCCCCCAAATCACCCCCAACCCTCAAACTCCCCCTATACCCCCCAGCCCCTCTTACTCCCCCTATACTGACCCTATACCCCCCAACCCCCTATATCCCCCCCTAGACCCCCCCCATATGACCCCTATACCCTCTCTATATACCCCCCAAGAGTCCCCCCAGCCCCCCAATCACCCCCAGCCCCTCAAACTCCCCCCATACCCCCCAGCCCCTCTTACTTCCCTATACTGACCCTATACCCCCCCAACCCCCTATATCCCCCCTAGACCCCCCAGCCCCAGTCCCCCCCGCCCCCAATCACCCCCAGTATGGCCCCTATACCCCTCTATACCCTATACCCCCGAGCCCCCCCAGGCCCCCTCATGTCTGGGCAGGTTCTCTCCGGCCGCTGCTCGGGGCTCTCCTGGGGGGTCTCGTCCAGCTCCAGCAGCCACTCCAGGGGGGCTGCAATTTGGGGGGGGGTCAAAGGTCACCTGAAGCCCTGGGTACCCCCAGAATGGGTGATTTGGGGGGGGCAGGGGGGGTCCCCCCAAAGTTCTTTACCTGGTTCGGGGCGGGCGACGTCCTCCTGCATTTCGGGGCGGCGCGGTGGACGAAAAGGGGTCCCCCCCCAAGGTCCATGAAGGGCAGTGGGTCCCCATCGAGGGGTCTGGGCGTTATTTGGGTCCCCCCGGCACCCCAAAATCCCCCAGTGCTCCCCAAATACCCCCACGACCACAAAATACCCCAGGGCCCCCCAAGCCCCCCGGCACCCCAAAATCCCCAGGGCCCCCAAGCCCCCCGGCACCCCAAAACCCCCAGTGCCCCCAAATCCCCCGGACCCCAAAAACCCCAGGGCCCCCAAATCCCCCCGGGACCCCAATTACCCCCAGTGCCCCCAAATCCCCCCGGGACCCCAATTACCCCCAGTGCCCCCCAAATACCCTCCGGGACCCCAATTATCCCTCAGTGCCCCCCAAATGCCCCCCGGGCCCCAAAACCCCCAGTGCCCCCCAAATCCCCCGGGACCCCAAAATCCCCAGTGCCCCCCAAATACCCCCGGGACCCCAAAACCCCCAGGGCCCCCCAAATCCCCCTCGGACCCCAATTACCCCCAGGGGCCCCCAAATCCCCCGGGACCGCAATTACCCCCAGTGCCCCCAAATCCCCCCGGGACCCCAAAACCCCAGGGCCCCCAAATCCCCCTGGGACCCCAATTACCCCCAGTGCCCCCTCAAATGCCCCCGGAACCCCAAAAAACCCCCCAGTGCCCCCCAAATACCCCCCGGGACCCCAATTATCCCCCAGTGCCCCCAAATGCCCCCCCGGGACCCCAATTACCCCAGTGCCCCCAAATACCCCCCGGGACCCCAAAACCCCCAGGGCCCCCCAAATCCCCCTGGGACCCCAATTACCCCCAGTGCCCCCAAATCCCCCTGGAACCCCAAAACCCCCAGGGCCCCCAAATCCCCCTGGGACCCCAATTACCCCCAGTGCCCCCCAAATCCCCCCGGAACCCCAAACCCCCAGGGCCCCCCAAATCCCCCCGGGACCCCAAAACCCCCAGGGCCCCCAAATCCCCCTGGGACCCCAAAAACCCCAGTGCCCCCAAATCCCCCGGGACCCCAATTATCCCCCAGTGCCCCCAAATACCCCCTGAGACCCCAAAACCCCCAGGGCCCCCAAATCCCCCCTGGGACCCCAATTACCCCAGTGCCCCCCAAATACCCCCGGGACCCCAAAACCCCAGGGCCCCCAAATCCCCCGGGACCCCAATTACCCCCAGTGCCCCCCAAATGCCCCCCCGGACCCCAAAACCCCCAGTGCCCCCAAATCCCCCTGGGACCCCAAAACCCCCAGGGCCCCCAAATCCCCCTCGGACCCCAAAACCCCCAGGGCCCCAAATCCCCCTGGGACCGCAATTACCCCCCAGTGCCCCCCAAATACCCCCGAGACCCCAAAACCCCCAGGGCCCCCCAAATCCCCCTGGGACCCCAATTACCCCCAGTGCCCCCCAAATCCCCCGGAACCCCAAAACCCCCAGGGCCCCCAAATCCCCCTGGGACCCCAAAAACCCCCAAGGCCCCCCCAAATACCCCCCTATAATTTTTTTTTGGGGGGGGTCCCCCAATACCTGCATGGGAGCGGGGGGGCATGGTGGCCACGGCTCGCGCTAGCCAGGGGTGACGAGCCAGCACGGGGCAGCGCAGGAGGGCGGCCATGGTGCTGGGGGGAAGAGGAAGGGGTTTGGGGGTGCCCCCCCCCCAAAACCCCTCCTCCCCTCCCCACCCCTAATCAGCCTCACCCAGGCACCTGGGTGCCCTTTGGGGTGGGGGGTGGGGTGGGTCCCCCCAGCCTGGGCCTTATCGGGGCCCAACACCCGGTGCTGGCCGCACCCCGTGACACCCCCATGGGGGGGGAGGGGGGGACCCAGGGTCTGGCACCCATGGATCCACCCCCCTCACTTGGGGGTCACCAGCCCCCTAAAAACCCCACACAGCGGACCCAGGCGTCTGGCACCTATAGATCCCACACCCCCCCCAAATCACTTGGGGGTCCCCAAAATCCCCACAGGGGACCCAGGCGTCTGGGCCCCATAGATTCCACACCCCCTGCCCCACTTGGGGTCCCCAGCCCCAAAACCCCACACAGGGGACTCTGGTGTCTGGGCCCCATAGATCCTACACCCCCAACTCACTTGGGGTCACCAGCCCCAACCTCCCCCAGGGGACCCAGAAGTCCAGACCCCATAGATCCCACCCCCCCCGACCTGCTTGGGGGTCACCAGCCCCCTAAAATCCCCACACAGGGGACCCAGGCATCTGGCACCCATGGTTCCCACACCCCCAACTCACTTGGGGTCCCCAGCCCCCCAAAAACCCCACACAGGGGACCCAGGTGTCCGGGCCCCATAGATTCCACTCCCCCCAACTCACTTGTGGGTCGCCAGCCCCAAAACCCCACACAGGGGACCCAGGCGTCTGGGCCCCATAGATCCCACCCCCCGCCGACCCACTTGGGGTCCCCAGCCCCAAACCCCCACAGGGGACCCAGGCGTCCAGGCCCCACTGCCCCCCACCCCCGACCCACCTGGGGTCCCCAGCCCCCAACCACCCCCAGCTGACCCCAGCCCCACAGACCTGTTGACCTGCACTGAGGACGAACAACCAGCACTGGGGCACCCCAAACTGGGCCCCCAAACCCCGATAAGGCCCTGGGGCGGGGCGGGTGGGGCAGGGCACCACACCCAGAGGCTCCTCCCACCGCAGCCGCCCCTGGGGAGTCAGTGTTGGGTTCCCCCCACCCCCCACCCTCAGCCCCTCCCCAATCCCCACAGCCCCCCCAAACCCCAGCACACCCCCACCTGGCCCTTTAAGGAGGGGCGGAGCTTAGCGGATGGGCGCGGCCAACAGGGTTGTGGGCGGGGGCGACCGCTGAGTGGCAGCTTCAGGGGCGGGGCTAGGCAGGCGGAGGCGGGGCGGTGGCTCGAAGCGGGTGTGGGCGGGGCTCGGAGAGGAGCCGGGGCGGGGCTCGGGGAGGGGCGTGGTTTGGGGAGGGGGGCGTGGTTTGGAGGCGGGGGCGTGGCCTGGCGGGCGGGCGGGCGGTGGGAGCGGGGCCATGTTCGCCCGCGGGTCCCGGCGTTGGCGATCGGCGCGATCCGTGAGGGGCCCGGGGGTCCGGGGTCCCTGAGGGGCTGGGGGGTCCTGGGGCGGGAGGGCCCTGAGGGAGGGCTGAGGGGCGGGAGGCCGTGCGGTGGGGGCTATGGGGCAGGAGCGGGCCGTGAGGGAGCTCTGAGGGGCCTGTGGGGCAGGAGGGGCTCTGAGGAGATATGGGGCAGGAGGGGGCTGTAAGGGGGCCATGGGGGGCTATAGGGCAGGTGGGGCCTGGGGGGGCTGTGGGGCAGGAGGGGCTGTGAGGGGGTTATGGGGCAGGAGGGGCTGTAAGGGGGCCAGGGGGCTATAGGGCAGGTGAGGCCTGGGGGGGCTGTGGGGCAGGAGGGGCTGTGAGGGGGGTTATGGGGCAGGAGGGGGCTGTAAGGGGCCATAGGGGGCTATAGGGCAGGTGGGGCTGTGAGGGGGCTTATGGGGCAGGAGGGGGCTGTAAGGGGCCATGGGGGCTATAGGGCAGGTGGGGCTGTGAGGGGGCTTGGGCAGGGGAGTTTGGGGCTAGGGGGCAGGATTATGGGGGAGTCTGGGGGGCTGTGGGGCAGGAGGGGTTGTGAGGGGATATGGGGCAGGTGGGGGTTCTGGGGGGCTAAGGGGCTCTGAAGGGGGCTGTGGGGCAGGAGGGGGCTGTAAGGGGGCCATAGGGGGCTCTAGGGCAGGTGAGGTTTGGGGGGCTGTGGGGCAGAGGGGGCTGTGAGGGGGGTTATGGGGCAGAGGGGGCTGTGAGGGGCAGGAGAGGCTCTGAGGGGGGATCTGAGGGGGGGCTATGGGGCTGGAGGGAGGCTAGGGGCTGTAAGGAGGGGAGCTATGGGGCAGGAGAGAGCTGAGAGGGCCTGTCTATGGGGTGGGAGGCAACCATGGGGGGTGGGGGGATATGTGGGGCAGGAGGGATCTCCCTTGTCCCCATCCTGTCCCCCCCCTGCTGTGGGGGCAGCTCCCACAATCCCTTGCTCTCACCTCCCACAATCCCTTGCAGCAGGCGGCGCTCCCCCCCCGCCCACACCCCCCGGCGCACCCCGATCCGTTCTCCCCTTTTTTACCCCCAACACCCCCCCATTATGGGGGGACACACAACACAAAACCACACTATCTCTGCTCCCTCCCATTTTGGGGGGCCCCCAACTTTTTTTTGGGGGGGTCCTCCCCCCTTCTAACCCCTCCCTACTCCCCAAACACCCCTGTTATGGTGGTTTTGGGGTGACCCCCCTATTTCTCACCCCCCAACCAGCCCCCAAGACGGAGGACCCCGACCGAGGGCAGCCGTGCCAAGCCTGCGGGGATCAATGTCCCGGCTTCCTCGTACACGGATGGAGGTGTGGGGGGGGGGGGGTAAAAGAGGGGGGGCCGGTTCAATTTTGGGGTGGCCCCCCTCAAACCTCACCATCTTTCCTCCCCCCCTCCAGGAAGATCTGCCAGCACTGCAAGTGCCCGCGGGGGGAGCACACGGCCGGGGGGGTCCCCCAGGACCTGGCACGGCTGATGTGTCGCCTGGTCTCCGATTTCCACCCGCACCCCGGTTCCGACGACGATTCGGGGTGCGCCCCCGAAGAATACGCCTGGGTACCCCCCGGCCTCAAACCTGAGCAGGTAACCGCCCCCCTCCCCCCCCCCGCCAAGGGCCCCCCAAAACCCCATAGCTTGTGGGGGACCCCCCCGGCCGTCGTGTGTAGGCCTTTGCCCCCCCAGATCCCCACAGCTTTAGGGGACCCCCCATTTATAGCCCTGACCCCCCAAACCCCACAGGTTATGAGGACCCCCATTTATAGCCCTGCCCCCCCAAACCTCACAGCTTTAGGGGACCCCCATTTATAGCCCTGACCCCCCAGGGACCCCCAAACCCCACAGGTTATGGGGACCCCTCATTTATAGCCCTGGCCCCCCCCAAATCCCACACGTTATGGGGACCCCCAAACCCCACAGCTTTAGGGGACCCCTCATTTATAGCCCTGACCCCCCCTAAACCCCACAGGTTATGGGGACCCCCCATTTATAGCCCTGACCCCCCAGGGACCCCCAAACCCCACAGCTTTAGGGGACCCCTCATTTATAGCTCTGACCCCCCTAAACCCCACAGGTTATGGGGACCCCCCCATTTATAGCCCTGCCCCCCCAAACCTCACAGCTTTAGGGGACCCCCATTTATAGCTCTGACCCCCCAGGGACCCCCCAAACCCCACAGGTTATGGGGACCCCTCATTTATAGCCCTGACCCCCCCCAAATCCCACAGGTTATGGGGACCCCCCCATTTATAGCCCTGACCCCTCCCCAAACCCCACAGCTTTGGGGACCCCCATTTATAGCCCTGCCCCTCCAGGGACCCCCAAACCCCACAGCTTTGGGGACCCCTCATTTATAGCCCTCCCCCCAAACCCCACAGGTTATGGGGACCCCCCATTTATAGCCCTGACCCCCAGGGACCCCCAAACCCCACAGCTTTAGGGGACCCTCATTTATAGCCCTGCCCCCCCAAACCCCACAGGTTATGGGGACCCCCCATTTATAGCCCTGACCCCCCAGGGACCCCAAACCCCACAGGTTATGGGGACCCCCCATTTATAGCCCCCCCAAACCCCACAGGTTATGGGGACCCCCCATTTATGGCCCTGATCCCCCCCAGGGCCCCCAAACCCCACAGCTTAGGGGATCCCCCGCCCCGTGTGGCCCTGCCCACTGTGCCTGGCCCCGCCTCCTGTCTGCAGAGACCCGCCCCTGTGTGGCCCCACCCCCAAGCCCCGCCTAGGCTAGGTGCTTGTCACTCATGCAGAGCCCGTGCCCATTGGACCAAGCCCCGCCCACCAGGCCAAGCCCCGCCCAGGAGGCCGCCCACCACCAAAGCCCCGCCCACCCCTCAAGCCTTTCCCTATAAACCCTAAGCCCCGCCCACCACCTCAAGTGTTTTCCCATGGGGCCCTTGCCCTCCAAGCCCCGCCCACTGCTCCAAGCCCCGCCCACCACTCCAAGCCCTTCCCTATGGAAACCCTTACCCTCAAGCCAAGCCCCGCCCACCGCTCCAAGCCCCGCCCCTCCCAAGCCATTCCCTATGGAGCTGCTTGCCCCAAGCCAAACCCCGCCCACCGCTCCAAGCCCCGCCCACCCCTCCAAGTAGTCCCTGTGGATCCCCTTGCCCCAGCCAAGCCCCGCCCCCCGCTCCGAGCCCCGCCCACCGCTCCAAGCCCCACCCCTACACTAAGCCTTTCCTTATGGAGCCCCTTACCCTCAAGCCAAGCCCCGCCCACCGCTCCAAGCCCCGCCCACTGCTCCAAGCTCCGCCCCCCACTCTAAGCCTTTCCCTATGGAGCCGCTTGCCCCAAGCCAAGCCCCGCCCACCGCTCCGAGCCCCGCCCACCGCTCCAAGCCCCGCCCACCGCTCCAAGCAGTCCCTGTAGATCCCCTCGCCCCAGCCAAGCACCGCCCACCGCTCTGAGCCCCGCCCACCGCTCCAAGCCCCGCCCACCGCTCCAAGCAGTCTCTGTGGATCCCCTTGCCCCAGCCAAGCACCGCCCACCGCTCCGAGCCCAGCCCACCACTTCAAACCCCACGCCCCTGCTCTGAGCCCCGCCCACCGCTCCAAGCCCCACCCCTACACTAAGCCTTTCCTGTGGACCTTGCCCTCAGCCAAGCCCAGCCCACCGCTCCGAGCCCCGCCCACCGCTCCAAGCCCCGCCCACCCCTCCAAGTGGTCCCTGTGGATCCCCTTGCCTCAGCCAAGCCCCGCCCACTGCTCCGAGCCCCGCCCACTGCTCCAAGCCCCGCCCCCCGCTCCAAGCCCTGTCCCCACTCTAAGCCTTTCCCTATGGAGCTGCTTGCCCCAAGCCAAGCCCCGCCCACCGCTCCAAGCCCCGCCCACGTCTCTAAGCAGTCCCTGTGGATCCCCTTGCCCCAGCCAAGCCCCGCCCACCCCTCCGAGCCCCGCCCACCGCTCCAAGCCCCGCCCACCTCTCCAAGCAGTCCCTGTGGATCCCCTCGCCCCAGCCAAGCCCGCCCACCCCTCCGAGCCCCGCCCACCGCTCCAAGCCCCACGCCCCCTGCTCCAAGCCCTGCCCACCACCCCCGGCCCTCGCCCCCCCAGCCCCGGCCCCGCCCCTCTCAGGCCCCACCCCGCGAAGGCCCGCCCCCGCAGGCCCCACCCACGCAGGCCCCGCCCGCAGGTGTCGCAGTTCTTCGCCTGCCTGCCCGAGGAGAAGGTGCCGTACCTCAACAGCCCGGGAGCGGCACCGCGTGCGGCAGCTCCTGCACCAGCTCCCGCCCCACGACAGCGAGGTGGGGGCGCGGGGGGCTTCGGGGGTTGGGGGTTGGGGGATCGGGGAGTTGGGGGATCAGGGGGCTCAGGGGATCAGGGGGCCTCGGGGGAGTTTGGGGCCTCAGGGGATTTGGGGGATCAGGGGAGGTTGGGGGCTCAGGGGGGCTTGGGGGGCTCAGGGGGGCTCAGGGGAGTTGGGGGCCTCAGGGGAGCTCAGGGGGTTTGGGGGCTCAGGGGGTTTGGGGGCTCAGGGGGTTGGGGGGCTCAGGGGGTTTGGGGGCTTTGGGGGCTCAGGGGGCTCAGGGGTTTGGGGGCTCAGGGGGCTTTGGGGGCTCAGGGGGTTTGGGGGGTTTGGGGGCTCAGGGGTTGGGGGATCAGGGGGCTTAGGGGCTCAGGGGTTTGGGGGCTCAGGGGTTTGGGGGCCTCGGGGAGTTGGGGGATCAGGGGGCTTAGGGGGATCAGGGGGCTTAGGGGTTTGGGGGCTCAGGGGGCTTTGGGGGCTCAGGGGGTTTGGGGGCCTCAGGGGGTTTGGGGGCTCAGGGGAGTTGGGGGGCTCAGGGAGCTTAGGGGGCTCAGGGGGCTCAGGGGCTTTGGGGGCTCAGGGGGTTTGGGGGCCTCAGGGGAGTTGGGGGCTCAGGAGTTGGGGGGATCAGGGGGCTTAGGGGGTTTGGGGGCTCAGGGGGCTTTGGGGGCTCAGGGAGTTGGGGGCTCAGGGGGGTTTGGGGGGCTTTGGGGGCTCAGGGGAGTTAGGGGTTGGGGGCTTAGGGGTTTGGGGCTTTGGGGGCTCAGGGGGCTTTGGGGGCTTCAGGGGCTTTGGGGGCCTCGGGGGTTTGGGGGGCTCAGGGGGGCTTAGGGGGCTCACGGGGTTTGGGGGCTTTGGGAGTTTGGGGGATCAGGGGGCTTCGGGGTTGGGGGCTTCAGGGGTTGGGGGCTCAGGGGGTTTGGGGGATTTGGGGGATTTGGGGTCCAGGGGGCTCAGGGGGTTGGGCGGCTCAGGGGTTTTTGGGGGGCTTGGGGGGAGGCTGCTCGGGGGGTTTGGAGCCTTGAGGGGTTCGGGGGGGTTTGGGGGGGCCAATTTTGGGGGGCCGCCACCCCATAACCCCCCCCAGCCTCAGTACTGCAACGCCCTGGACGAGTCGGAGCGGCGGGAGCTGAAGCTCTTCGCCCAGCAGCGCAAGCGGGAAAATCTGGGGAGGGGAGGGCTCGGCCCTTCCCCCTCACCATCACCGGGGCCATCTGCCAGCAGGTACGGGGGGACCCCAAAAATAGAGGGGACCCCAAAAATAGGGGGAGGGACCCCAGAAATAGGGGGGGGAACCCAAATTCCCCTCACCATCACCGGGGCCGTCTGCCGGCAGGTACGGCGGAGGGGGGGACCCCAAAAATAGGGGGCGGGACCCCCAAAAATAGGGGGAGGGAGCCCCAAAAATATGGGGGGACCCCGGAAATAGGGGAAGGGACCCCAAAAATATGGGGAGGGACCCCAGAAATATGGGGGGACCCCAAAAATAATGGGGGGAACCCAAATTCCTCTCTCCATCACCGGGGCCGTCTGCCGGCAGGTACGGCGGAGGGGGGGGACCCCAAAAATATGGGGCAGGAGCCCCAAAAATGGGGAGAGGGAACCCAAAAATGGGGGAGGGACCCTCAAACATATGGGGGACCCCAAAAATAGGGGAGGGACCCCAAAAATAATGGGGGACCCCAAATTTCTCTCTCCATCACCGGGGCCGTCTGCCGGCAGGTACGGCGGAGGGGGACCCCAAAAATAGGGGCGGGACCCCAAAAATAGGGGAGGGAGCCCCAAAAATATGGGGGACCCCGGAAATAGGGAAGGGACCCAAAAATATGGGGGGACCCCAAAAATATGGGGGACCCCAAAAATAATGGGGAACCCAAATTCTTCTCTCCATCACCGGGGCCGTCTGCCGGCAGGTACGGTGGAGGGGGACCCCAAAAATAGGGGTGGGACCCCAAAAATAGGGGGAGGGAGCCCCAAAAATATGGGGGGACCCCGGAAATAGGGGAAGGGACCCCAAAAATATGGGGAGGGACCCCAGAAATATGGGGGGACCCCAAAAATAATGGGGGGAACCCAAATTCCTCTCTCCATCACCGGGGCCGTCTGCCAGCAGGTACGGTGGAGGGGGGGACCCCAAAAATATGGGGCGGGAGCCCCAAAAATGGGGAGAGGGAGCCCAAAAATGGGGGGAGGGACCCTCAAACATATGGGGGGACCCCAAAAATAGGGGGAGGGACCCCAAAAATAATGGGGGGACCCCAAATTCCTCTCTCCATCACCAGGGCCGTCTGCCGGCAGGTACGGCGGAGGGGGGGGACCCCAAAAATAGGGGACGGGACCCCCAAAAATAGGGGGGGGAGCCCCAGAAATGGGGGGGGACCCCCCAAAAGGGGGGCGGGGGGTCCCCGAAAGCGCTGACGCGGCGTTTCGCCGGCAGTGCGGGCGGCAGATCGGCGGCGGCGAGATGGCGGTGTTCGCGGGGCGCGCCGGGCACGGGGCGTGCTGGCACCCCCAGTGCTTCCAGTGCTCCCAGTGCGGGGAGTTACTGGTCGACCTGATTTACTTCTACCAAGACGGGAGGATTTACTGCGGGCGGCACCACGCCGAGACGCGGCGGCCGCGGTGCCAGGCGTGCGATGAGGTATAGGGGGCGGCTATAGGGGCGGCTATAGGGGGCGGCTGTGGGGGGGAGAGGGAGTGGTTCTGGGGGTGGGGAGGGGCGCTGTGGGGTGGGGAAGGGCGCTGTGGGGTGGGGAGGGGCGCTGTGGGGTGGGGAGGGCGCTAGAGGGTGGGGAAGGGCGCTGTGGGGTGGGGAAGGGCGCTGTGGGGTGGGGAGGGGCGCTGGGGGGTGGGGAGGGGCGCTGTGGGGTGGGGAAGGGCACTAGAGGGTGGGGAGGGGCGCTGTGGGGTGGGGAGGGGCGCTAGAGGGTGGGGAAGGGCGCTGTGCGGTGGGGAGGGGTGCTGTGGGGTGGGGAAGGGTGCTATAGGGTGGGGAAGGGAGCTATAGGGGCAAAAGGCTCCTATGGGATGGGGAATGTTGTTATGGGGGGTGGCTATAGGGGAGAGGGAGGGGCGCTGTGGGGTGGGGAGGGGCGCTGTGGGGTGGGGAAGGGCGCTAGAGGGTGGGGAAGGGCGCTAGAGGGTGGGGAGGGGCGCTGTGGGGTGGGGAGGGGCGCTGTGGGGTGGGGAAGGGTGCTATAGGGTGGGGAAGGGCGCTATAGGGGACAAAAGGCTCCTATGGGATGGGGAATGTTGTTATGGGGGGTGGCTATAGGGGGGAGAGGGGAGTGGTTCTGTGGGGTGGGGAAGGGCGCTGTGGGGTGGGGAAGGGCCCTATAGGGTGGGGAAGGGCCCTATAGGGGACAAAAGGCTCCTATGGGATGGGGAATGTTCTTACAGGGGTGGGAAAGGGCCCTATAGGGTGGGAAAGGGCCCTATAGGGGGCAAAAGGCTCTTACAGGGGGTGAAAAGCTCGTATGGAGTGTGAAATGTTCTTATAGGGTGCGAAAGGGCCCTATAGGGTGCGAAAGTGTCCTATAGGGGTAAAAGGCTTTTATAGGGAGCAAAATGCTCCTATAGGATGTGGAAACGAGCCTATAGGGCATCGAAACGTGCTCCTGGGCGGTCGCAGTGCTCCTATAGGGTGCAGAAGATTCCCGTGGGGGGCTGAAACGCGCTTATAGAGCGTCAGAAGGCTCCTATGGGGTGTCAGAATGAGCCTATAGGGTGTCAAAACATGGTTATAGGGTGTCACAGTGCTCCTATAGGGTGGCAAAAGGCTCTATAAGGTGCAGAAGCCTCCTATAGGGTGTGGAAACGAGCCTATAGGGCCTCAAAACACGCTCCTCGCATGTCGCAGCACTCCTATAGGGTGTCAAAAGGCTCTATAAGGTGCAGGAGGCTCCTATAGGGTGTCAAAAGGCTCTATAAGGTGCAGGAGACGCCTATAGGGTGTCAAAAGGCTCTATAAGATCCAGGAGGCTCCTATAGGGTGTCAAAAGGCTCTATAAGGTACAGAAGGGTCCTATAGGGTGTCAAAAGGCTCTATAAGGTGCAGGAGGGTCCTATAGGGTGTCAAAAGGCTCTATAAGGTGCAGGAGGCTCCTATAGGGTGTCAAAAGGCTCTATAAGATACAGGAGGCTCCTATAGGGTGTCAAAAGGCTCTATAAGGCGCAGAAGGGTCCTATAGGGTGTCAAAAGGCTCTATAAGGTGCAGAAGCCTCCTATAGGCTGTGCAAACGAGCCTATAGCGCCTCAAAACACGCTCCTCGCCTGTCACAGCGCTCCTATAGGGTGTCAAAAGGCTCTATAAGGTGCAGGAGGCTCCTATAGGGTGTCAAAAGGCTCTATAAGGTGCAGGAGACGCCTATAGGGTGTCAAAAGGCTCTATAAGATCCAGGAGGCTCCTATAGGGTGTCAAAAGGCTCTATAAGGTACAGAAGGGTCCTATAGGGTGTCAAAAGGCTCTATAAGGTGCAGGAGGGTCCTATAGGGTGTCAAAAGGCTCTATAAGGTGCAGGAGGCTCCTATAGGGTGTCAAAAGGCTCTATAAGGTGCAGGAGGCTCCTATGGGGTGTCAAAAGGCTCTATAAGGTGCAGGAGGCTCCTATAGGGTGTCAAAAGGCTCTATAAGATACAGGAGGCTCCTATAGGGTGTCAAAAGGCTCTATAAGGCGCAGAAGGGTCCTATAGGGTGTCAAAAGGCTCTATAAGGTGCAGAAGCCTCCTATAGGCTGTGCAAACGAGCCTATAGCGCCTCAAAACACGCTCCTCGCCTGTCACAGCGCTCCTATAGGGTGTCAAAAGGCTCTATAAGGTGCAGGAGGCTCCTATAGGGTGTCAAAAGGCTCTATAAGGTGCAGGAGGCTCCTATAGGGTGTCAAAAGGCTCTATAAGGCGCAGGAGGCTCCTATAGGGTGTCAAAAGGCTCTATAAGGTACAGGAGGGTCCTATAGGGTGTCAAAAGGCTCTATAAGGTACAGAAACCTCCTATAGGGTGTCAAAAGGCTCTATAAGGCGCAGGAGGCTCCTATAGGGTGTCAAAAGGCTCTATAAGGTACAGGAGGGTCCTATAGGGTGTCAAAAGGCTCTATAAGGTACAGAAGTGTCCTATGGGGTGTCAAAAGGTTCTATAAGGTGCAGGAGGCTCCTATAGGGTGTCAAAAGGCTCTATAAGGCGGAGAAGGCTCCTATAGGTTGTCACAACGCTCTATAAGGTGCAGAAGCCTCCTATAGGGTGTCAAAAGGTTCTATAAGGTGCAGAAGGCTTCTATAGGGTGTCAAAAGCTTCTATAAGGTGCAGAAGGCTTCTATAGGGTGTCAAAATGTTCTATAAGGTACAGAAGGCTCCTATAGGATGTCACAATGCTCTATAAGGTGCAGGAGGCTCCTATAGGGTGTCAAAAGGCTCTATAAGATACAGGAGGCTCCTATAGGGTGTCAAAAGGCTCTATAAGGTACAGGAGGGTCCTATAGGGTGTCAAAAGGCTCTATAAGGTGCAGAAGTGTCCTATAGGGTGTCAAAAGGCTCTATAAGGCGCAGGAGGCTCCTATAGGGTGTCAAAAGGCTCTATAAGATACAGGAGGCTCCTATAGGGTGTCAAAAGGCTCTATAAGGTGCACAAGGCTCCTATAGGGTGTCAAAAGGCTCTATAAGGTGCAGGAGGCTCCTATAGGGTGTCAAAAGGCTCTATAAGGTGCAGGAGGCTCCTATAGGGTGTCAAAAGGTTCTATAAGGTACAGAAGTGTCCTATAGGGTGTCAAAAGGCTCTATAAGGTGCAGGAGGCTCCTATAGGGTGTCAAAAGGCTCTATAAGGTGCAGGAGGGTCCTATAGGGTGTCAAAAGGCTCTATAAGGTACAGAAACCTCCTATAGGGTGTCAAAAGGCTCTATAAGGTGCAGGAGGGTCCTATAGGGTGTCAAAAGGCTCTATAAGGCGGAGAAGGCTCCTATAGGGTGTCAAAAAGCTCTATAAGGTACAGAAACCTCCTATAGGGTGTCAAAAGGCTCTATAAGGCGCAGGAGGCTCCTATAGGGTGTCAAAAGGCTCTATAAGGTACAGAAGGGTCCTATGGGGTGTAAAAAGGCTCTATAAGGTGCAGGAGGCTCCTATAGGGTGTCAAAAGGCTCTATAAGGCGCAGAAGCCTCCTATAGGCCGTGCAAACGAGCCTATAGCGCCTCAAAACACGCTCCTCACCTGTCACAGCGCTCCTATAGGGTGTCAAAAGGCTCTATAAGGTACAGAAACCTCCTATAGGGTGTCAAAAGGCTCTATAAGGTGCAGGAGGCTCCTATAGGGTGTCAAAAGGCTCTATAAGGTACAGAAGGGTCCTATGGGGTGTAAAAGGGCTCTATAAGGTACAGAAGGGTCCTATAGGGTGTCAAAAGGCTCTATAAGGTACAGAAACCTCCTATAGGGTGTCAAAAGGCTCTATAAGGTGCAGGAGGCTCCTATAGGGTGTCAAAAGGCTCCATAAGGTACAGAAACCTCCTATAGGGTGTCAAAAGGCTCTATAAGGCGCAGAAACCTCCTATAGGGTGTCAAAAGGCTCCATAAGGTGTAGGAGGGTCCTATAGGGTGTCAAAAGGCTCTATAAGGTACAGAAGGGTCCTATGGGGTGTCAAAAGGCTCTATAAGGTGTAGGAGGCTCCTATAGGGTGTCAAAAGGCTCTATAAGGTGCAGAAGCCTCCTATAGGCTGTGCAAACGAGCCTATAGCGCCTCAAAACACGCTCCTCGCCTGTCACAGCGCTCCTATAGGGTGTCAAAAGGCTCTATAAGGTGCAGGAGGCTCCTATAGGGTGTCAAAAGGCTCTATAAGGTGCAGAAACCTCCTATAGGGTATCAAAAGGCTCTATAAGGTGCAGAAGTGTCCTATGGGGTGTCAAAAGGCTCTATAAGGCGCAGGAGGCTCCTATAGGGTGTCAAAAGGCTCTATAAGGGGCAGAAGTGTCCTATGGGGTGTCAAAAGGCTCCATAAGGCGCAGGAGGCTCCTATAGGGTGTCAAAAGGCTCTATAAGGCACAGAAACCTCCTATAGGGTGTCAAAAGGCTCTATAAGGCGCAGAAGCCTCCTATAGGCTGCCACACGAGCCTATAGGGCCTCGAGACCCTCTCCTCGCCCGTCGCCACGCTCCTCTAGGGGGCAGAATCCCCCCGCTTTTTGGGCTGCCCCCCCCATCGCCGCCCCCTATAGCCGCCCCCTATAGCCGCCCCCTATAGCCGCCCCCTATAGCCGCCCCCTATAGCTCTGCCCCGCGGCCCCGCAGCTCATCTTCGCGGCGCGGTGCGCGGAGGCGGAGGGGCGGCACTGGCACCTGCGCCACTTCTGCTGCTTCGAGTGCGAGGGGCCGCTGGGGGGGGGCCGGTACCTCCTGCGCCGCGGGCGCCCCTACTGCCCCCCCTGCTACCAGGCCCGGCACGCCCACTACTGCGACGCCTGCGGGGACCCCATCGGTGAGGGGGGGCACCCCGAGAGTCGGGGAGGGCTTCCTGGGGGTCCGGGGGGGGATTTGGGGGTCCTGGGGGTATTGGGGGATATGGGGGGTGGGGGGATTTGGGGGGTTATTGGGGGTATTGGGGGATATGGGGGGGGTATTGGGGGATATGGGGGATGGGGGGATTTGGGGGGTTATTGGGGGGTATTGGGGGATATGGGGGGTGGGGGGGGGATTTGGGGGTCCTGGGGGATTCAGGGGGTTTGGGGGTCCTCGGGGGGTTTTGGGGGGATATGGGGGTGTGGGGGGGGATTTGGGGGGTTATTGGGGGATTCAGGGGGTTTGGGGTCCCCAGGGGGTATTGGGGGATATGGGGGGGGGGGGGATTTGGGGGGTTATTGGGGGTATTGGGGGATATGGGGGGTGGGGGGGGATTTGGGGGGTTATTGGGGGTATTGGGGGGATATGGGGGGGATTTGTGGGGTCCTGGGGGTATTGGGGGATATGGGGGGGTGGGGGGGGATTTGGGGGGTTACTGGGGGTATTGGGGGATATGGGGGGTATTGGGGGATATGGGGGATGGGGGGGATTCAGGGGGTCCTGGGGGTATTGGGGGATATGGGGGGTGGGGGGATTTGGGGGTTATTGGGGGTATTGGGGGATATGGGGGGGTGGGGGGGATTCGGGGGTCCTGGGGGTATTGGGGGATATGGGGGGTGGGGGGGATTTGGGGGGTCCTGGGGGGTTCAGGGGGTTTGGGGGTCCTCGGGGGGTTTTGGGGATATGGGGGGTGTGGGGGGATTTGGGGGGTTATTGCGGGATTCAGGGGGTTTGGGGGTCCCCAGGGGGTATTGGGGGATATGGGGGGTGGGGGGATTCAGGGGTCCTGGGGGAGTTCAGGGGGATTTGGGGGGTATTGGGGGGTCCGAGGGGATTTGGGGGGGTCCTAGGGGGTTCAGGGGGTTTGGGGTCCTCGGGGGGGTATGGGGGGATATGGGGGGTATTGGGGGGATATGGGGGTGGGGGGGGATTTGGGGGATTCAGGGGGGCCGAGGGGGATTTGGGGGTCCAGGGGGTATTGGGGGTTTGGGTGTCCCCGGGGGGTATTGGGGGATATGGGGGTGTGGGGGATTTGGGGGGTCCAGGGGGATTCAGGGGGTTTGGGGTCCTCGGGGGGGTTTGGGGGATATGGGGGGGGATTTGGGGGGTCCTGGGGGTTCAGGGGGTTTGGGGTCCCCCGAAGGGGTATTGGGGGATATGGGGGTGGGGGGGATTTGGGGGGTCCTGGGGATTCAGGGGTCCGATCCCCTGCTGTGGGTCCGAGCCCCCCGCCATGGGTCCAAGCCCCCCCACCATGGGTCCGAGGGCCATGCCGTGGGTCCAATCCCCCCGCCATGGGTCTGATCCCCCACCATGGGTCCGAGGGCCATGCCGTGGGTCCGAGCCCCCGCCATGGGTCCAAGCCCCCCACCATGGGTCCGAGGGCCATGCCATGAGTCCGCTCCCCCGCCATGGGTCCGCTCCCCCCCGCCATGGGTCCAAGGGCCATGCCATGGTTCCGAGGGCCATGCCGTGGGTCCGAGCCCCCCGCCGTGGGTCCGAGCCCCCTTTCTCTGCCCCCCGCCGCAGGCCTGGAGCAGGGCCAGATGAGCTACGAGGGGCAGCACTGGCACGCGCTGCCCGGCTGCTTCTGCTGCGGGGGCTGCGGGCGGCCGCTGCTGGGGCTCCCCTTCCTGCCGCGGGGGGGGCGGCTCTTCTGCTCCCGCCGCTGCGCCCAGGGGCCCCCCCCCGCCCCCCGCGCCCCCCCGCCCCGCCGCTCCTGGGGAGGGGGACCCCCGGCCGGTGAGAAACTGGGGGGGGGGCTTGGGGGGCGCTGGGTGGCAGTGGGGGGGGCTTGGGGGGCGCTGGGGGGGGTTGGAGGGTGCGGGGGGGCACTGGGGGGGCTTGGGTGGCAGTGGGGGGCTTGGAGGGCGCTGGGGGGTCTTGGGGGGGCTTGGGAGGCGCTGGGGGGGCTTGGGGGCGCTGGGGGGCTTGGAGGGTGCTGGGGGGTCTTGGGGGGCGCTGGGGGGCTTGGAGGGTGCTGGGGGCACTGGGGGGCTTGGGTGGCAGTGGGGGGACTTGGAGGGTGCTGGGGGGTCTTGGGGGGCTTGGGGAGCACTGGGGGGCCTTGGGGGTTTTGGGTGTCACTCAGGGGGGCTTGGGGGGCGCTGGGGGTCTTGGGGTGTCTTGGGAGGCACTGCGGGGGGCTTGGGGGCGCTGGGGGGGCTTGGAGGGCGCTGGGTGGCAGTGGGGGGCTTGGGTGGCAGTGGGGGGCTTGGAGGGTGCTGGGGGGCACTGGGGGGCTTGGGTGGCAGTGGGGGGCTTGGAGGGCGCTGGGGGGTTTTGGGGGTCTTGGGGGCACTGGTGGGGGCTTAGGGGGCACGGGGGGGCTTGGGGGCGCTGGGGGGCTTGGGGGCACTGGGAGGGGCTGGGGGCATCTTGGGGGCACTGGGAGGACATTGGGGGCACTGGGTGGCAGTGGGGGGGCTGGGAGGGGCTGGGGGTCTTGGGGGGCACTGGGGGTTACTGGGAGGTACTGGGGGCACTGGGGGCACTGGGGGTTACTGGGAGCCCTGGGCGGCCCTGCCCCCTCACCCCCTCCCCCAGGCACGGAGCCCCGTTTCCGGCGGGGGGCCGCACCGCCACTCCATGCCCGAGCTGGGGGCTGCCCCCCGCCCCTCCCCCGCCCCCACCACCCCTCCCCCCTCCCGCGGGCCCTCCCCCGCGTCACCTTCCGCGACCCCCCTCCCCCTCCCCCTCCTCCTCCCCCCCCCCGGGGGGTCCCAGGCGGCCGGTGGGGCCCCCCCCCCCCTCCCCCTCCATTCGCGGGGGAGGGGGAGGGGGGAGGGGCGGCCGCCCCGCTGGCCTTCGTCCTCCTCCTCCTCCTCCTCCTCCTCGGACGACGACGAGGAGGACGACGGGCTCTTCCTGGGGAGCCCATCCCCCTCCCCCCCAGCTGCGCCCCCGGGACCCCCAGCCCCCCCGGCCCCCCCCGCCCCCCCGCCCCCGCGGCTGCCTCCTGGCCTGAGCCCCGCCCTCCGCTGGTGACCCCTGACCTTGGCTGGTGACCTCCGACCCCGGGCCTGGGCCCGGCTGTGGCCCTGCCGCCCCCGCCCGGCGACCCGTGACCTCTGCCGCGGCCTGTGACCTGTGCCTGACCTCGGCCGGTGACCTCTGACCTGCGCCTGACCTCCGCTCTGGCCTTTGACCTCTGCTGGCGACCTCTGGCCTCCACGGTGGCCTTTGACCTCTGCCTGACCCCCACGGTGGCCTTTGACCTGTGCTTCATTTGACCTGTGCCTGACCTCTGCTGGCGACCTCTGACCTCCACGGTGGCCTTTGACCTCTGCCTGATCCCCACGGTGGCCTTTGACCTGTGCTTCATTTGACCTGTGCCTGACCTCTGCCGGCGACCTCTGACCTCTGCCGGTGACCTCTGAACTCTGCCTGACCTCCACTGTGGCCTTTGATCTTTGCTAATGACCTCTGACCTCTGCCGTGCCCTTTGACCTGTGCCAACAACCTCCGAGCTCTATTGCGGCCTTCAACCTCTGCTGGTGACCTCTGACCTCCACCAGCAACCTTTGACCTCTGCCATGACCTCCAGCCTCTTCCACGAACTCCAACCCGTGCATGACCTCTGACCCCTCTGGGACTTCCTGGTGAACTCTGACCTTGTGGCTGCCCGTCTCCAGGTGACCTCTGACCTCTCTGCACCCACCTTTGACCTCCGACCTCGCCTGGGGCACCCCCTTGGTGCTGACCCTTGACCTTTAACCCCACCCTGGGGACTTCTGGGACCTTTGACCTCTGCCCTGAGGTCACGCCTGCCACTCGGGACCTTGACCTTTGCCCTTTGCACACCGCTGAGCACTTTTGACCTCTGACCTTTCACCTCAGGGCTTCCTCCCCATGACCCCGACCCCTAGGCGTGGGTGTGACCTTTGCACTTTGACCCTGCTGCCCCCGCCCCCCCCGGCCTTCCTGCTGCGACCTTCCTCAGGGACCTCTGACCTCTGCACTGTGACCTCTACCCCCGCGGCAACCTCTGACCCCGGGGGGTGATGCTTTAATAAAGGTGATGACATCGCAGCCCCCGTGACCTCACAGAGGAAGAACCCGGGGGGGGGGCGGGGCTCCTTGATGACATCATCACCGCCTGATGACATCACCACACCTGGAAGAGCTCCAAAAACGAGGGGGGGGAGGAGCCTGGGGACCCTCTGGCCCCGCCCACCCCCCTAGGACACACCCACTCCATGCTCGCCCCACCCATTCACCTGGGCCACCCGCCTGGGCCCCGCCCACCAAGGACCACGCCCACAGAGGTTGGCCCCACCCCCATGTCGCGGGGCATGCCCCACCCACACCCCATGGCCACGCCCACTCACTGCAAGCTCCACCCACTCACTTATGCTGCTGGCCCCAGGCACATCCCACCATGCCGAGGCCCCGCCCTGTCCCATAGGCCCCACCCCCTGCCCACAGGCCCCGCCCACAGACACACACCCCCCATACCTACCCTCTGCCCCCAGCTCCTGTCCCTGAGCCAGGCCCCGCCCCTTCCACAGACCACACCCCGAGCCAGGCCCCGCCCCTCGGTCAGACCCCGCCCCCTCACCTCCAGTCTGGGCCTGTGTAAACACCGGGGGGCCCTACGTAAACAGCAAGGGTTTGGAGACCCTACATAAACACCCGGGTCTGGAGACCCTACGTAAACACTGGGGCTGGGAGACCCTATGTAAACATCAGGAGCTGGGGGCTCTACGTAAACACTGGGGCCTGGGGACCCTACGTAAACACTGGAGTATGGAGACCCTACGTAAACACCGGGACCTGGGGACCCTACGTAAACACCAGAGTATGGAGACCCTACGTAAACACCGGAGTATGGAGACCCTACGTAAACACCGGGACCTGGGGACCCTACGTAAACACCGGGACCTGGAGACCCTACGTAAACACCGGAGTATGGAGACCCTACGTAAACACCAGGACCTGGAGACCCTACGTAAACACTGGAATATGGAGACCCTACGTAAACACCGGAGTATGGAGACCCTACGTAAACACTGGAATATGGAGACCCTACGTAAACACTGCTGTCCCACGGGGGAACCCCCGTAGCCCCCCGCTCCCAATAACCGGCGACCCTACAATAACACCGAGGTACCCACAGGCGACTCCCCGCCCCCCGCGATCCGCCCCCGATCCGCCCCTCCGCCTCAAGATGGCGGCGCCCTGCCCCAAGATGGCGGCGCCCACACGGGGGACCCCGCCGTTACTAGGGCTCCCGCGCGTACTCCTCCATGGCGGCGTCGCCCCGCCCCCGCCACGTGACCGCGCGCTCATTGGCCGCCGGCCGCAACGGAGGCGGGGAAAGCGCCGTCGCGCCCCCATTGGCTGCGCTTGCGTCAGGCGGCCGCGACGGCGGCCTGCGCGCTGATTGGCCGCGGTAGTTCACGTGACCGGCGGTGAGGAGAGGAGCGGAGCGCGATCGCGCCGGAGCGCCGGGTTGGCGGCGGGAAGGGGAAGGGGGGGGAGGCCGGGTTACCGGGGCAACGGGGCGGGGCTGGGGGTATCGGGGCGGGGCTGGGGGTATCGGGGGCAGGGCTATGGGTTTACCGGGGGGTTCCGGGGCTACCGGGGGTTCCGGGGCCACCGGAGGGGTTACCGGGGCTACCAGGGGGGTTCCGGGGTTACCGGAGGGGCTACCGGAGTTACCGGGTGGCTTCCCAGGGCTACCGGGGGGTTCCAGGCTTCCCGGGGGGGGGGGGGGGTCCCGGGGCTCCCGGTGCCGCCGCCGACCGAGTCGCGTTCCCCCCCCCGCCGCAGGCCGAGGCGATGCCGCTGCCCGTGGCCCTGCAGTCCCGCCTGGCCAAGCGGGGGCTGCTCAAGCACGTGGAGCCCGGTAAGAACCGGAGGGGGGGGAGGTGCCCCGGTACCGGGAGGGGCGTGGCGACGCTGTGGGAGGGGTGGAGCCAGGCCGGCGAGGGGGCGGAGCCCGGTGAAGGCGGGGGGGCGGGGCCAGAGCGTGCGGGTGTTGCCGTAGGGTTCTGGGGGCAGGGCTTGGAGGGAGGTTGGGGCGGGGCTGAGCGCCAGGGGCGGGGCTTAGGGGCGGGGCCTGGCACTGGGGTTAGGGCTGTGGGGCAGGGATCTGGTTGGGGGTGGGGTTGGGGGGCGGGGCTAAGGGCTAGCGGCCCCGCCCCCGGCAGAGCCCGAGGAGGAGATCATCGCCGAGGACTACGACGACGCCCACGTGGACTACGAGGCCTCGCGGCTGGAGGGGCTGCCCCCCCCCTGGTACAAGGTCATCGACCCCACCTGGTGAGACCCCCACTCCCCCCAGCCCCTATAGGGGCTGTAGGGACCCTTCCCGGGAGCTATAGGGGCTGTAGGGACCCTTCCCGGGGGCTGTACGGGCCCTTCCCGGGGGCTATAGGGGCTGTACAGGCCCTTCCCGGGCACTATAGGGGCTGTACAGACCCTTCCCGGGGGCTATAGGAGCTGTACGGACCCTTCCCAGGGGCTATAGGGGCTGTACAGGCCCTTCCCGGGGGCTATAGGGGCTGTAGGAGCCCTTCCCGGGGGCTGTAGGGACCCTTCCCGGGGGCTGTAGGGGCTGTAGGGACCCTTCCCGGGGGCTGTAGGGGCTGTACGGACCCTTCCTGGGGGCTGTACAGGCCCTTCCCGGGGGCTATAGGGGCTGTACAGGCCCTTCCCGGGGGCTATAGGGGCTGTACGGGCCCTCCACAGGCACTATAGGGGCTGTACAGACCCTTCCCGGGGGCTATAGGAGCTGTACAGACCCTTCCCAGGGGCTATAGGAGCTGTACAGGCCCTTCTCGGGGACTATAGAGGCTGTATGGACCGTTCCCGGGGGCTATAGGGCCTGTATGGACCCTTCCTGGAGGGCTATAGGGGCTGCACAGACTTTTCCCAAGTACTATAGGGGCTGTAGGGACCCTTTTCCACCACTATAGGGGCTGTGGAGACCCTTCCCAGTGGCTATAGGGGCTGTAGGGACCCATCCCAGCCATTACAGGGGCTGTACTAACCTTTCCCAACGGCTATAGGAGCTGTACAGACCCTTCCGAGATGCTATAGGGGCCATAGGGACCTTTCTGAGGTGCTATAAGAGTTATAGGGACCCTTCCCAGGGGCTATAGGGGCTGTACAGACCCTTCCCAGAAGTTATAGGGCCTGTAGGAACCCTTCCTCAACACTATAGGGGCTGTGGGGACCCTTCCCTGCGGCTACAGGGGCTGTATAGACTCCTCTCAGGCACTATAGCAGCTATAGGGACCCTTCCCCAACACTATAGGGACTGTACAGACCCTTCCCAGGAGCTACAGAGGTTGTATGGATCTTTCCCAGCAGCTATAGGGGCTGTACAGACCCTTCCCAGGTGCTACAAGGGCTGTAGGGACCCTTCGCAAGCGTTATAGGAGCTGTATGGACAGTTCCCAGCCATCATAAGGGCTGTAGGGTTCCTTCCCATGTGCTATAGGCACTGTAGGAACCCTTCTTAGGTACTATAGGGGCTGTAGGGACCGTTCCCAGGCACTATAGAGGCTGTAGGAACCCTTCTCAGGAGCTATAGGGGCTGTACGGGCCCTTCCCAGGTGCTGTAAGTACCCTTCACAGCCATTATAGGAGCTATAGGAACTCTTCCCAGGTGCTGTAGGGGCTATAGGAACCTTTTTTAGGCGCTGCAGGGGCTATCGGGATCCTTCCCAGGGGCTATAGGCTCCATACGGCCCCACAGCAGGCTGCCCAGGGGCTGTAGGGTCCTATGGGGCCCACTATGGGCTCCATTACAGCCCCGCAGCAGGCTGCCCAGGGGCTATAGGGTCCTACAGGGTCCTATAGGGCCTGCTATGGGCTCCCTACAGCCCTGCAGTGGGCTGCCCAGGGGCTATGGGGTCCTACAGGGTCCTATAGGGCCTGCTATGGGCTCCCTACAGCCCTGCAGCGGGCTGCCCAGGGGCTATGGGGTCCTATGGGGCCCACTATAGGCTCCATAAGGCCTCACAGCAGGCTGCCCAGGGGCTATACGGTCCTATAGGGCCCGCTATGGGCTCCCTACGGTCCCACAGCGGGCTGCCCAGGGGCTATGGGGTCCTATGGGGCTCACTATAGGCTCCATAAGGCCCTGCAGCGGGCTGCCCAGGAGCTATAGAGTCCTATAGGGCCTGCTATAGGGTCCTATAGGGCCCGCTATAGGCTCCATATGGCCCCGCAGTGGGCTGCCCTACTACTGGAACGTGGAGACCGACCTGGTGTCCTGGCTGTCCCCGAACGACCCCAACTCTGTCGTCACCAAAGCTGCCAAGAGACTCAAGGGGGGGCAAGGTGAGTCAAAGGGGGGTCCCCAAAAACCTTTGGGGGGTGGGGTGGGTTTGTGGGGTGCCCCCCCCGTCACCCCGGCCTCCTGGGTCCCCCCCGTTTTGGCTCCGGCAGAGCCCGAGGAGCCCCCCGAGAGGGGCTACGAGAAGGAGGAGCCCCCCCGAGAACGCCGCTTCCACCGGCGCGAGGAGCTGGCGCCGTACCCCAAGAGCAAGAAAAGTGAGTGGGGGGACCCCCCAATTTTTTGGGGGGCTGTTATTATTCTGGGGGGGCAACCCCAAAAATTGGGGATTGACCCCCCTTTCCCCCCCCCCCCCCCTCCTCCGCAAAGGCAGCCGCAAGGGCGAGGGGCTGGACCCCATGGACCCCAGCGCCTACTCGGACGCCCCCCGGTGAGTTCCCCGGGGGGGGGGGGGGGTAAGGATTATTGGGGGGGCCCCCCAAATAATTTGGGGGGGGGCCCCTCGTGACACCCCCTCATTTTCACCAGGGGGACGTGGTCGACGGGGCTCCCCAAACGTAACGAGGCAAAGACGGGGGCCGACACGACGGCGGCCGGACCCCTCTTCCAACAACGCCCCTACCCCAGCCCGGGGGCCGTGCTGCGAGCCAACGCCGAGGCTTCCCGCGGCAAGGACTGAGCCCCCGACCCCCCAGGGCCCCCCAAATCCCGGGGGCTCCCCAAATCCCCGGACCCCCCAAATCCCTCTCATCCCCCAAATCTCCCCCGCTCCCCCAAACCCCCGGGACCCCCAAATGGGTGGAATAAACCCCCTGCAGCCCCACGGCGTGTGGAATAAAAGGGGAGGGGAGTTGGGGGGGGGTTTATTGGGGGGCGTTGCACGCGCGTGCGAGGGCTCGCTCGCACGAGGGGCGTGGCCACCGGGGGGGGGGGGCTCACACGAGGGACCATCCTCACCCAAGGGGGCTTCCTCTTCCTCGCACGAGGGTTCTTGCGCGCCCACGGCCTCGCACGAGGGTCGTCGCGCGCCCGCGAGGGTTCTCGCACGCCAAGCGCCTTGCACGAGGGTCCTTGCACGCCCACGAGAGTCTTTGCGTGCTCACGAGGGTCCTCGCACGGGTTTCTCAGTCCAAGAGGCTGAGCCGACACAGGTCCTCACACGAGGGGCCTTCCTCTTCCTCGCACGAGGGGCCTCGCACGCTCACCTCCTCACACAAGGGTCCTTCGTCGCACGAGGCTCCTCGCACACCCGCCTCCTCGCACAAGGCTCCTTCCTCCTCCTCCTCCCACAGGCCTCCTTGCACGCCTGTTGTCTTGCACGAGCGTCCTTCCTCGCACGAGGCTCCTTCCTCACACAAGCGTCCTCGCACGCTCATTTTCTCACACAAGGGTCCTTCGTTGCACGAGGGTCCTTCTTCCTCGCACGAGGCTCCTCGCACGCCCACCTCCTCGCACAAGGCTCCCTCCTCCTCCCACAGGCCTCCTTGCACGCCCATTGTCTTGCACGAGGCTCCTTCCTCGCACGAGGGTCTTCGCACGCTCATTTTCTCGCACGAGGGTCCTTCCTCGCACGCGGGTCCTCTCACACCCGCCTCCTCGCACAAGGCTCCTTCCTCCTCCTCCTCCCACAGGCTTCCTTGCACGCCCGTTGTCTCGCACGAGGCTCCTCGCACGCTCATTTTCTCGCACGAGGGTCCTTCGTCGCACGAGGGTCCTTCTTCCTCGCACGAGGCTCCTTCCTCCTCCTCCTCCCACAGGCCTCCTTGCACGCCCGTTGTCTCGCACGAGGCTCCTCGCACGCTCATTTTCTCGCACGAGGGTCCTTCCTCGCACGAGGGTCCTCTCACACCCGCCTCCTCGCACAAGGCTCCTTCCTCCTCCTCCCACAGGCCTCCTTGCACGCCCGTTGTCTCGCACGAGGCTCCTCGCACGCTCATTTTCTCGCACGAGGGTCCTTCGTCGCACGAGGGTCCTTCTTCCTCGCACAAGGCTCCTTCCTCCTCCTCCTCCCACAGGCCTCCTTGCACGCCCGCCGCCTCGCACGAGGCTCCTTCCTCGCACGAGGGCCCTCGCACGCCCGCCAGCCGGTGGTGGCGGCGCAGGAAGCACGCCCGGGCGTAGGGGGGGGCGATGGGGGGCGCGGGGGGGGGCACGTAGCTGTAGGGCTTCTCGGGATCCAGCTGGGGGCGGAGAGGAGCTCCCAGTTCCTCCCAGTTCCTCCCAGTATAGCCCAGTACCTGCTGGAGGCCGAGCAAGTCCTCCAGTCCCCCTCCCCCAGTACCTATACGTATAGATAAATGGTCTCCCAGTGCCTCCCGGTATATCCCAGTACCCTCGATAGCCGCAATAAGCTCATAGAAGGCTCCCCAGTATCCTCCCAGTATATCCCAGTTCATCCCAGTAACTGCAGGGAGTAGATAGAGCTTCTCCCAGTACATCCCAGTACCACCCCATAGCTACAAGAGCCTCACAAGACTCTCCCAGTATATCCCAGTGCCCCGCTGAACCTGCAGAACATAGGCAGGGGATGCTATAGGGACCCCAGTGCCTCCCAGTATATCCCAGTACCCTCCCAGTATATCCCAGTGCCGCCCCATACCTACAAGAGGCAGATAAAGACTCTCCCAAGACTCTCCCAGTGCCTCCAGTTCATTCCAGACCTTGCCAGAGGCTCCTACGCCTTCCTCCATGCCTCCCAGTGTCTCCCAGTATATCCCAGTACCCTCCCAGTATATCCCAGTGCCGCCCCATACCTACAAGAGGCAGATAAAGACTCTCCCAGTGCCTCCCAGTTCATTCCAGACCTTCCCGGAGGCTCCTACGCCTTCCTCCGTGCTTCCCAGTATATCTCAGCGCCTCCCAGTATATCCCAGTACCCTCCCAGTATACCTCAATGCCTCCCAGTATATCCCAGTACCCTCCCAGTATATCCCAGTGCCGCCCCACACCTACAAGAGGCAGATAAAGACTCTCCCAGTGCCTCCCAGTTCATTCCAGACCTTCCCGGAGGCTCCTACGCCTTCTCCCGTGCCTCCCATTATATCCCAGTATCCTCCCAGTATATCCCAGTACCTGTAGGGGGTAGGTGCGGTCGGGGTCGTAGGCGCTCAGGTCCCCACAAGCCACGAAGGGGACGATCACCCGCGAGGGTCCCGAGAGCTGGGACAGGGACAGGCCTGGGGGGGGGATGACGCACACATTAGGGGTGACGGGGGGCCCCCAAACCCCCCATGGACCCTGAGCCCCCCAGGGACAACCCCCCAAAATCCCCACCCCCACCAAGAGCCCCAACCCCCCCAGAGACCCCCCCGAAAATCCCCCACCCCACCAAGAGCCCCAACCCCCCAGAGACCCCCCGAAAATCCCCCACCCCCCACGGACCCCAAAATCCCCCAGGGACCCCCCAAGAACCCCAACCCCCCATGGACCCCACAAAACCCCCAGGGACCCCCAAAAGCCCCCCCCGAGACACCAAAACCCCCAGAGACCCCCCTAAAATCCCCAAACCCCCCATGGACCCCCCAAACCCCACAGGGACCCCAAAAGCACCCCAGGGACTCCAAAAGCCCCTAGGGACCCCCAAAAATCTCCCACGCCCCCAGAGACACCAACCCCCCCAGAGACCCCCTAAAATCCCCCAACCCCCCAGGACCCCAAAATCCCCAGGGACCCCCCCCAAGGACCCCAACCCCTCCCACAGTCCCCCCAAAACCCCACAGGGACCCCCAAAAGACTCCAAAAGCCCCTAGAGACCCCCAAAATCCTCCACCCCCCGAGACACCAAAACCCCCCGAGACAACCCTAAAATCCCCCAACCCCCCCAGGACCCCAAAATCCCCAGGGACCCCCCAAGGACCCCAACCCCCCATGGACCCCCAAACCCCTGCCTGGAGTCCCCAAGGACCCTGCCCCCCAAGGACCCCCCAAAATCCCCCCAAGGACCCCCAAAATCCCTCACCCCCCGAGACAACAAAACCCCCAGGGACCCCCAAAATCCCCAGGGACCTTTCAAAAGCCCCCAGGGCCTCCCCCAAAATGCCCCCAGGGCCTCCCAGAGCCCCAAATCCCCCAGGGACCCCCAAAACCTCAGGGACCCCCCCACCCCCCAAATCCCCCCCTCCCCCAGGTCCCCCCCTCACCAGCATCGGGGTCGAGCAGGGGGTTATCCATGGTGGGGACGTAACCTTCGGGGGGGCTGTAACCGCGGCAGACGACAAAAGCCTCTGCGGGGGGGCACAGGAGAGGTGTTGGGGGTCCCCAAAAAGCTGGGGGTCCCCAAAAGTGGGGGGATTTCCCCCAAAATCGGGGGGGGGACGACACACACGACGAGCGTCTCACCGATGCTGGAGTTGCGGCTGCTGCGGGGCTTGGCGCAGGTGACGTCGGGGAAGAAGAGGCGCAGTTGGGCGTAGAGCAGCGTCACCTCCTTCCCCCGGAAAATCTAGGGGGTCCGGGGGTCAGCGAACCCCTTTTTTGGGGGTGGGGGTCCCCAGATCCCCCTCGGTTTTGGGGGAACCTCCCCCCCCCCCATGGACTTACTTTAGCCACGAAGGTGCCCGCCTTCTTCAAGACGTGGGTGGTGATGTTCAGAGCCTGGTCGAGATGGAGGTAAGACCCCCCACCATGGAGAATTTGGGGGACCCTGGGAGGGTTTGGGGGTCCCTAGGGGTTGGGGGTCCCCAGGGGTTTGGGGGTCCCCGGGGGGGGATTTTGAGGGGGTTTAGGGGGATTTCACCCCACTTACCGCCAGCAGCAGCTGAGCCTGGATGTACTCGTCGAGGTCGTGCAGCCCCGTCACTGAGGGGGGGGGTGGAAATTTGGGGTTCAGGGGGATTAAAGGGCCTCACCCGACCCCTCCCAGCCCCCCCAAACTCACCGTCGGGGGCCCCGTCGCAGACCACCAGGTCGGCCGGGTGCCCCTCGAAGTGGCGTTGGATCTCCTGGGCTGTGGAGACCTGGGGTGGGGGAAGAGGGGGAAATGGGGGTCAGGGGGTCCTCGGGGGGAAATGGGGGTCAGGGGTCCCCTGGGGGGGCAGATGGGGTCTGGGGGGTCCTGGGGAAATGGGGGTCAGGGGTCCCTTGGGGGGGGTGGGGGCTCCTGGGGGAAATGGGGGTCGGGGTCCCTTGGGGGGGCAGATGGGGTCTGGGGGGGTCCTGGGGGAAATGGGCATCGTGGGGGTCCTCGGGGGAAATGGGGGTTGGAGGGGTCTGGGAGGGGAAATGGGGTCAGGGGGTCTCTGGGGGGGAAATGGGGGTCGGGGCATCCCTTGGGGGTGGATGGGGTCTGGGGGAAATGGGGGTCAGGGGTCCCTTGGGGGGCAGATGGGGTGTGGGGGGTCCTGGGGGAAATGGGGTCCCCAGAGGGAAATATGGGGTCTTGGGGGGAAATGGGGGTCAGGAGAGTGTGGGGAAGTTGAGGGGGGCTCTGGGGGTCCCCAGAGCGAGAATATGGGGTTTGGGGGTCTTTGGGGGAAGAAACGGGGGGGAGGGGGTTTGGGGGGTCACGAGGGACTATAGGGGTTGGGGAGGTCTATAGGGGCAGGACCCACCTTGGGGATGGGGGGGAGGTTATGGGGGGGGCCACGGGGGTTTTGGGGGGGCTCTGGGGGGTTTTGGGGGGCACCCACCTTGGTGATGTCCCCCTGGATCTGCAGCACCCCCGGGAGGGGGGCCATGGCCTGGAGATCCACCGCCACCACCTGCACCGGGGACCCCGGGGACCCCCTGGGGACGGTCAGGGGGCCCCCGATCCCCACTGCCCCCCCCCCAGCACCCTCATAGGGTCCCTCACAGCTGCCCCAGGGGGGACCCCACAATAACCCCCCCAGGCCCCCAAACTGGGACCCCAGTCCTCCCCAAAGCCCCCCAGTACCCCAGATCAGGGCTTACAGCCCCCCGTCCCCAAAGCCAGGACTCCCAGTTCCCCCAGCCCCCAAACTGGGACCTCCAGTCCCCCCAGTCCCTCTAAATTTGGACTCCCAGTCTCCCCGGCCTTCCCAGTTGGGACCACCAGTCCCCCCCAGTTCCCCAAACTGGGACTCCCAGTTCCCCAGGTGGGATCTCCAGTCCCCTCAGTCCCCAAACTGGGAATCCCAGTCCCCCAGAGGCCCCTGGTCCCCCAGTTTGGGACCCTCAGCCCCTCCAGCCCACCCCAAACTGGGACTCCCAGTCCCCCTGAGCCCCCAGCCCCCCAAACCAGCCCCCCAGCCCCCAAACTGGGACTTCCAGTCTCCACCAGCCCTCTATACTGGGACTCCCAGTCCCCTCAGCTCCCCAAACCAGCACCCCAGCCCCCAGTGTGGGATCCTCAGTCCCTCCAGCCCCAAACTGGGACTTCCAGTCCCCCTGAGCCCCCCAGCCCCCCAAACCAGCCCCCCAGCCCCCAAACTGGGACTTCCAGTCCCCGCCAGCCCTCTAAACTGTGACTCCCAGTCCCCCTAGAGCCCCCAGCCCCCAGTTTGGGATCCCCAGTCCCTCCAGCCCCCAACTGGTACTCCCACTCCTCCCAGAGCCCCCTAGCCCCCAAACTGGGACTCCCAGTCCCCAGAGCCCCCAAACTGGGACACCCCCTCCACTCCCTCCTCAGCACCCACCTGAGCTTGCGGCTCAGCACCTGACTCCAGCTCCCGGGGGCCGCGCAGAGATCGACGGCGCGATGCACCCCTGGATGACACCCGTCACCGGACGCCTGGGTCCCCCCACCCCGGTCGCCTGGGTCCCCCCCCAGTAACCCCGTACCCTGAAAGAGGTTGAAGCGCTGGTCAAGCTGGAGCAGCTTGAAGGCGCTGCGGGCACGCCAGCCCTCCTCCTTGGCCAGCCGGTAGTAGATATCGCGCTTGTCCTTGGAGGAGCGGCCCATGGCGGGTTTCTGTAGGTCCTACTGTAAACAAACCCACTGTTTACATAGGGTACAACAAAAAAAACCAACGAGTCCCGGAGGACTCACCGCCTCCAGCCTGCGCCCACGGGTTATGGAGAGGGCCCACAGGCTGGTTATGCTATTATAATCCTCCTAAAGTTGTTTATTCGTAGGTCCTACTGTAAACAAACCCACTGTTTATGTAAGGCGTGGTAAAAAACAATGGGTTCCAGAGGACCCAGCAGTTCCAGGCTTCGCCCACGGGTTATGGTGAGGCCCACAGGCTGTTTGGGCTGCTATAAAACACCGCCAATGTTCTTAATTGGGGTCCTATACCATTTGTAGGTCCTACTATATTTACAGGTCGTCCTAGAAACCCATAAAGCGGCACTGCGCATGCGCATAGCCCACATCCAGGAGTTTGAGCGCAAACCGCGCATGCGTGTAACTCTCCCTCCGCGCAGCGCTGCCGCATGCGCCGTACACCGCCGCGGGCAGCCTCGGCTCTGCGCATGCGCGAAGACCCCCTTCCCCCCCCACCCCGACACCCCCGGTAGCCCACCCCCGGCGCCGCGTTACCGAAAAGGGACTCACGATCGCCCCGAGAAGAACCGGAGGAGCCGGGAAGAAGGAGCGGGAAGGGGGGGGGGGGGGCTGGTAGGAGGCGTCGGAAGGACGGCGGCGGGAGAAGAGAAGCACGGCGCTGCGTGAGGAGTGTGGCGGGCGCAGCGCGCATGCGCGAGGCGGGAAGCCGTGAGGTGAGGGGGCGCGCGCGCCCGCGGTGCGGTTCCCGCCTTTTCCCACTGCGCATGCGCGCGGCATGCTAGGAGTTGTCCGGGCCATATGGGGGCATATAGGGGGTATAGGGACCGACCTCCCCCCCCCCGTCCCTTCCCCGGGCCCTATAGGCGCCTTCCTGTCATGTTATAGGCGCGACAGATCCGCCGGAGCCGGTAATGCAGTGAAAAAAATCCTTTATTTCCCAATATATCGCCCCAAAAGACCTCCTATGGTCTGCGGGGGGGGGGGGAAGGTGGTGTCTCCCCAGGGGGAAACTGAGGCACGGACGGTTCAAGGCACTTGCGAAGGCGCTGGGGGGGAGACACCCCCTCGAGGGACCCCCCCCATCTACCCCTATAGCCCCCGGGGACCCAGGCGTCCGGGCCCCCCTCCCTTGCTTTAAGCCATTAACACCCCCGCCCAGGGGGACCCAGGCGTCCAAGCCCCCCCCACCAGCCTCAATAATTTAAGGCCGCCCCCCCCGGGGGGGGGGGGAGTTTTGGGGTGTCTCTGTGCGGACTGGGGTGGGTCAGGCGCCATCCGGGGACTCTGGGGGGACACCTGGGGGGTGTTAGGAACCCCAACTGACCCCACCCGTCACCCCGTAAGGCAGCCCCCGCCCCAGTGCTCCCAGTTCCCCCCATAGGACATCCCCCCCATCCCAGTTCCCCCCATAGAGCAGCCCCCCATCCCAGTCCCTCCCAGTTCCCCCCCATAGAACAGCCCCCCATCCCAGTCCCTCCCAGTTCCCCCCATAGAGCAGCCCCCCATCCCAGTCTCTCCCAGTTCCCCCATAGATCAGCCCCCCATCCCAGTCCCTCCCAGTTCCCCCATAGAGCAGCCCCCCATCCCAGTCCCTCCCAGTTCCCCCATAGAGCAGCCCCCATCCCAGTCCCTCCCAGTTCCCCCCATAGATCAGCCCCCCATCCCAGTCCCTCCCAGTTCCCCACCATAGATCAGCCCCCCATCCCAGTCCCTCCCAGTTCCCCACCATAGAGCAGCCCCCCATCCCAGTCCCTCCCAGTTCCCCACCATAGATCAGCCCCCCATCCCAGTCCCTCCCAGTTCCCCCATAGAGCAGCCCCCATCCCAGTCCCTCCCAGTTCCCCACCATAGATCAGCCCCCATCCCAGTCCCTCCCAGTTCCCCCATAGAGCAGCCCCCCATCCCAGTCCCTCCCAGTTCCCCACCATAGATCAGCCCCCCATCCCAGTCCCTCCCAGTTCCCCCCATAGAGCAGCCCCCCATCCCAGTCCCCCCATAGGGCCCCCCAGCCCCCCAGTTCTCCCAGTCCTCCTCCCAGTCCTCCCAGTACACACCAGTAGGGGCAGCGGTGTGGCCCTGCCGGGTGGGCAGGGTGATGTAGGCGTCGTAGCCCAGCAGGATCCCCGCCAGGAGCCCGAATACCTTGGGGGACACAGGGGGTGTCAGAGCCCCCAAACCTCCCCGCACCCCCAACCTGCCCCCCCAGACCCCCCACCCCTCACCCCGGCCGCGGTGCCGGCGCCGTCCCGGTACCCGATGATGACGATGAGGGAGGTGATGAGGAAGAGCAGGCACCCGATGACACAGCGGATGAAGTCCTGGGGGGGACGCACGTGTGACCCTCCCCCCCCAGGGACCCCCAAACCCCTGGGAACCCCCCAAACCCCCTCTCAGCCCCTCCAACCCCTCGCACCCCCAAGTGCCCCCAAGCCCCCTCTCAGCCCCCCAACCCCTTTCTCAGCCCCCAAGTGCCCCCACAGCCCCCCAAACACCCTCTCAGCCCCTCAAGTGCCCCCCAACCCTCTCTCACCCCCCAAGTGACCTCCCCCACCCCCAGGGCCCCCCAAGTGACCCCCCAATCCCTCTGTCACCCCCCAAGTGACCCCCCAAGTCTCCCCCACTCCCAGGACCCCAAACCCCTCTCACCCCCAAGTGACCCCCCAAGCCTCCCCACCCCCAGGGCTCCCCCAAACCCCTCTCACCCCCAAGTGACCCCCTGAACCCCCCCAGGGCTCCCCAAACCCCTCTCACCCCCAAGTGACCCCCCAAGCCCCCCCCACCCCCAGGGCCCCCAAACCCCCTCTCACCCCCAAGTGACCCCCCCCCCCCCACCCCAGGGCCCCCCAAACCCCTCTCACCCCCAAGTGACCCCCAAGCCCCCCACCCCCAGGGCCCCCAAACCCCCTCTCACCCCCAAGTGACCCCCCAAGCCCCCCCACCCCCAGGGCCCCCAAACCCCCTCTCACCCCCAAGTGACCCCCCTCAAGCCCCCCCCACCCCAGGGCCCCCAAACCCCCTCTCACCCCCAAGTGACCCCCACCCCCACCCCCAGGGCCCCCCAAACCCCCTCTCACCCCCAAGTGACCCCCCCCCCAAGCCCCCCCAGGGCTCCCCAAACCCCCTCTCAGCCCCCAAACCCCCTCTCACCCCCAAGTGACCCCCCCCACCCCCAGGGCTCCCCCAAACCCCCTCTCAGCCCCCAAACCTCCTCTCACCCCCAAGTGACCCCCCAAGCTCCCCCCCGGGCCCCCACTCACGGTCCAGCCCCAGTGGAGGATGGGCAGGCGGGGGGGCAGGCGGCAGCCCCAGGCCAGCAGCACCAGGGCGGCGAAGGCCAGCTCGCAGGCGGCCAGCCCCGTATAGCCCGGCGTGCGCGAGGCCGCGTACAGCACCAGCACCAGCACGCACAGCCCCTGCGGAGCGGGCACCTATAGCGCCTGGGCACCTATAGCGCCCCTACAGCCCTGGGGCGCCCCCCCCATACCCCCGCTCCCGCACAGCCCCCCGGGGTTCCCATGGTGGCTCCTATAACGCCCCGTATACATCCCCTATATCATCCTTACGGTGCTGTTGTATGTTCTCTATAGTTCCCTATATAGGGCTTCTATACTGTTTGTTTATAGACTCTGCAGTGCGTTCTATAGAGCTTCTATACTGCTGTGCCATAACTTTTCTATAGTTCTCCGTATAGAGCTTCTATACTGTTTGTCTGTAGACTCTGTGGTGCGTTCTATAGAGCTTCTATACTCCTGTGCTATAACTTGTCTATAATTCTCCGTATAGAGCTTCTATACTGTTTGTCTATAGAGTCTGTAGTGCCTTCTATAGAGCTTCTATACTGCTGTGCTATAATTTTTCTATAGTTCCCCATATAGAGCTTCTATACTGTTTGTCTATAGACTTTGCAGTGTGTTCTATAGAGCTTCTATACTGCTGTGCTATAACTTTTCTATAGTTCTCCGTATAGAGCTTCTATACTGTTTGTCTGTAGAGTCTGTAGTGCGTTCTATAGAGCTTCTATACTCCTGTGCTATAACTTCTCTATAATTCTCCGTATAGAGCTTCTATACTGTTTGTCTATAGACTCTGTAGTGCGTTCTATAGAGCTTCTATACTGCTGTGCTATAATTTCTCTATAGTTCCCCATATAGGGCTTCTATACTGTTTGTCTATAGACTCTGCAGTGTGTTCTATAGAGCTTCTATACTGCTGTGCTATAACTTTTCTATAGTTCTCCGTATAGAGCTTCTATACTGTTTGTCTGTAGAGTCTGTAGTGTGTTCTATAGAGCTTCTATACTGCTGTGCTATAACTTCTCTATAGTTCCCCATATAGGGCTTCTATACTGTTTGTCTATAGACTCTGCAGTGCGTTCTATAGAGCTTCTATACTGCTGTGCTATAACTTCTCTATAGTTCTCCATATAGAGCTTCTATACTGTTTGTCTATAGACTCTGCAGTGTGTTCTATAGAGCTTCTATACTGCTATGTTATAACTTCTCTATAGTTCTCTGTGTAGAGCTTCTATACTGTTTGTCTATAGGCTCTGTAGTGCGTTCTATAGAGCTTCTATACTGCTGTGCTATAACTTCTCTATAGTTCTCCGTGTAGAGCTTCTATACTGTTTGTCTATAGGCTCTGTAGTGCGTTCTATAGAGCTTCTATACTGCTGTGCTATAACTTCTCTATAGTTCTCCGTATAGAGCTTCTATACTGTTTGTCTGTAGACTCTGTGGTGCGTTCTATAGAGCTTCTATACTGCTGTGCTATAACTTTTCTATAGTATGTTCTGTAGAGCTTCTATAGTGCTTGTTTATGGGCTCTATAGTGTGTCCTATAGGGCTTCTATACTGCCATGCTATAGATTCTCTATAGTATCTTTTGTAGGGCTTCCATAATGTTTCTCTGTAAGCTCTATAGTGTGTTCTATAGAGGTTCTATGCTGCTGCATTATAGACTCTCTGTAGTATCTTCTGTAGGGCTTCTATACTGTTTCTGTATAGGCTTTGTAGTGTGCCCTATAGAGCTTCTATACTGCCATGCTGTAAATGCTCTGTAGTGTGTTTTGTAGGGGTTCTATACTGTTTCTCTATAGGCCCTGTAGTATGTTCTATAGAGCTTCTATACTGCTGCGCTATAGATTCTCTATGCTGTCTTATGTAGAGCTTCTATACTGCTTTTCTATGGGCTCTGTAGTGTATCCCATAGAGTTTCTATAGTGCTGCACTATAGATCCTCTGTGGTGTTTTCTGTAGAGCTTCTATATTGTTTGTCTATAGACTCTATAGTGTGTCCTGTAGAGCTTCTATACTGCTGCGCTATAGGCTGTCTGTAGTGTGTCCTATAGAACTTCTATATTGCTTCTCTATAGGCTCTCTGTAGTGTGTTCTATAGAGCTATACTGCTGCGCTATAGATCCTTCATAATGTTTCCTGTAGGCTTTCTATAGTGTTTCTCTGTGTATCTTCTATAGTGTATTCTATAGATCTTCTATATTGCTCCTGTATAAACATTCTATAGCCTTTGCTATAGAGTTTCTATATTGTTTTTTTACAGGTTGTCTTATAGTGGTTCTTATAGAGCTTGTATACTGATTTTTTATAGACTGTGTTATATCTGCTCTACAGGTCCTATACTGTTTCTCTATAGGTGCTCTGTAGTATTTCCTACAAAGCTTGTATACTGCCCATCTATAGATCCTTTCTAGTGTCTCCTATAGAACTTCTCTACTGCTGCTCTATAGAGCCTCCCTAGGGTTTCCTATAGAGCTTCTATGCAGTTGTTTTACAGACCCTCTATAGCATCTTCTATAGAGTTTCTATACTGTTGCAATATAGACTGTCTATAGTATCTCCTATAGAGCTTCTATACTGCTTCTATGTAAGTCTCTTATAGTGTATTGTATACAGCTTCTATATTGCTTCTTTATAGATTTTCTATAGTGTTTCCTGTAGAGCTTCTATACTGGCTTTTCATTGACTCTGTAGTATCTCCTATAGAGCTTCTATACTGCTGGTCTATAGACCCTCTATAGTGCCTCCTATAGAGCTTCTATACTGTTTCTCTATGCAGTCTGTGTAGTGCTTCCTATAGGGACTCTGTAGTGCCCCACATAGAGCTTCTATAGTGGCTTGTATAGACATTGTATAGTGTTTTCTATATGATTTTTATGTTGCTCTCTATAGATCTTCTATAGTGCTTTCTACAGACCCTTATGGGGTCCCTATAGAAGCTCTAGTGCTCCCTATACAACGCACGTGGTATGCCCTATAGGGCCCACATGACCTAAAGGGCCTCTCCTACTCTATAGGATGCCCCGTATAGGTTCTGTGATGACCCCTATAGGGCCCTTATAGCATTTTCTATAGATCTTCTGTAGGGTCCTATAATTTACCATAGGGTCTCTATAGGCCTGCTGTAACATCTGCTGTAAAGTGCCTATAGAGAACTTTGTAAGCTTTCTGTAAAATGCCCTATAGGGTTCTTGCAGCGCTCCCTATAGACCTCCCATAACCTCTCCTATAGGGTTTCTACAGTGCTCCCTATACAGCCCCCATAGTCTTCCCTATAGACCTCCCATAATGTCTCCTACAGCTACAGGCCACTATAAGGTTTCCTATAGCATTGCCATAACATTCTCTATAGGCTGCTATAGATGCCCTATAGAGCTCCTGTGAGGCCTCTATAAAGCTCCCTATAGACCATCTATACGATCTTCTATAGGGCTCATACAGTGTTCCCTATAGACCCCCCTCACCACCCCCTATAGCCCACTGTGGGGTCGCCTATAGGGCCCCCATAACGTCCCCTATAGGCTCCCTATAGAGCTCCCATAGGATTCCTTATAGGGCCCCTACAGTGCCCCGCAGGCTCCGCCCCTACCTCAGGCTCCGCCCCCCCGTGGGCTCCACCCCCCGTAGGTTCCGCCCCTCCCGGCCGCACCCGGCCCCGCCCACCCCTGCGTGGGCCGCGAGACAAAGCGGCACTGTGGGGTGCGCCGGGGCGGGGCCGTCGCCGCGGCAACGGGCGCCATGGCAACGGCACAAACAGCGCCCCCACCCCCGCCCTTAAAGGGGCGGCGGCGGCGCGGTGGGGTCCACTGAGCTCGTCGGGGGGGTGCTCTTAAAGGGGCAATGGCAGACGTGGGGGTCTTAAAGGGGCAGGTTCCCTCGATTCCCTTAAAGGGGCAGTGCACCGTCTATGATGTGCAGCAGGTGGCGGGAGGGGGTGACCAACACCCGGTCTGGAGCGGTAACGGCTGGCACGGGAGGACCCAGGCGTCCGGGCACCGCCCAACACCCCCCCGGGGAAGGGACCCAGGCGTCGGGGTGCGCCCTCCCCATTTCAAATCAGGGCTCTGTGCCAATCAGGGAGCGGATTCCTCCCCTGGCCCCGCCTCCCGTTAACCCCTTCGCTGCCACCCGTTTCCCAAGGGCGTTGCCCCTCCACTAAACCCAAAACGGGATTGGGGAGGGGGAGGGGGAGGGGAACGGGCCCAAATGCCTCGGGGGGGCACCCACGTCCCGGCGCCCCAGCACGTGTTGGCGGGAAGCCCAGGCGTCCGGTCATACCCGCCCCCTCCTCCATGTGCTACCCCCGCACGCCCAGGGGACCCAAGCGTCTCGGTGCCCCCCCCCAAAATGGACACCTAGGCATCCTGGTACCCCCCCCAAAAATGGACAGCTAGGCATCCTGGTACCCCCTCCCCAAAATGGACAGCTAGGCATCCTGGTACCCCCAAATGTGGACCCAGGCATCCTGGTACCCCCCAAAATGTGGACCCAGGCATCCTGGTCCCTCCCAAACAGGGATCCAGGCATCCTGCTGCCCCCCCCAAAAATGTGGACCCACGCATCCCGGTGCCCCCCTCCGCTGGGTCCCAGCTCCCCCCTCCCACCCCCGCGGCGGGGGTCTCCTACCCCTCCCACCCCCGGGGGCGGGGTCTCCTACCCTCCCGGGGGTCCCCGCTCCCCCCCTCCCGGGCCTTACCATCTCTCCGGGCAGCACCAGCCCCCTGCGGGTGCGGCTGAAGGCGAGGCAGGCCCCGGGGAAGCTCTGGGACCCGCTGGGCTCCATGGCGGGCGGGGGCGGTACGGGGGGGGCGGGGGGGGGGGGGCCCCGGGGGAGCGGGGACGGCGCGGCGGGGCGGGGCCAGGCGGAGAGGGGCGTGGCCAGGCGGCGGGGGAGAGGGGCGTGGCCAGGCGGCGGGGGAAGCCCCTAGGAGGTTGGTTGAGGGGTCCCGAGGGGCGGGGTTTAGGGAGGAGGGTGGGGTTTAGCACGGGGGAAGCCCCCTTGTGATTGGCGGGGGGGCGGGGCTTGGTGAGGGGGAAGCCCCTAGAGAAGGCGGTGAGGGTCGCTGGAGGGCGGGGCTTGGAGGGGGCGGGTTTTAGACGGGGAAGCCCCATGCGATTGGGGCGGGGTCCTGAGGGCGGGGCTGAGCGTGGGCGGGGCTTAGACCGGGGGAACTCCCCCCACTCTAGCGATTGAAACGGGGGTCCTGAGGGGCGGAGCTTAGCGTGGGCGGGGTTTAGAGTGGGGAAAACCCCCTGCGATTGGCGGGGCGCGGGGAAGCCCCTAGCGAGTGAGCACCGAGGGGCGGGGCTTGCAGGGGGCGTGGCCTAGCGTGGGCGGGGCTTAGGGGTGGGTACGTGCGGAAGGGAAGGCCGGGGGGGGAATCCTGGGGTCGGGAGAAGTTTGGGGGTCCTGGCGAGCCCCAGAGGTGTTGGGGGTCCCAGACGGATATTGGGGGCTCCAGGAGTCCCCCAAGGATTTTGGGGGGGGTCCTTAGGGGTGTGTCGTGCCTCCCCCCCCCCGCCACTTCCCGCGCTGTTGGGGCCCCCCCCTCCCCGGTTTTGGGGTGACTCAACCGGCAGGATGTGGGCAGCGCCCCGCCCTGCCGGATACAGGGGGCAGGGGGGGCGGCCGCCTCGGTCCCCGCGGGAAATGACTCAGGGAGGTGCGGGGGGGGGTCCCCACCTTTATTGAGCACCCCGAAAAAAGAGGGGGAGGGAAACCGCCTCTGTGGGACCCCCAAAAATGAAGGGGACCCCCCACACACACAGGGTATGGGGGGCATTGCATAGCTTGAAGGGGCTGCTCCCCCCCACAAAATGGGGGCACCGAGTGACCACCCCCCCCCAGGCACCAAAACCGGGGTGCGGGGGGGGGCACAGCAGCCCCCCCCCCTGCACTTTGGGGGGGGCACACCTCGCTCCGCCATCACCTTCCAGTCTAAGGGGGTAAAGAGAGGGGGGCAATTAGGGGTGCACCCCCCAAATTCCCCCACCCCCCAGCACCCACCAAGGGGGTCCCGGCGTCCCACGAGGCAGAAGCAGGGCTCCCCCGGGGAGCTGCTGACGCAGAGGGTCAGGACACCCCTCGCCGATGGATTTGGGGCCCCTGTGGGGAGGGGGGGAGAGCACCAGCACGTCAGGGAGGACACACCCCCCCCAAAACGGGCAGCTCCCCCCGGAGCAGCCCAGGTGGATTTGGGGGCTGTGGGATGTACCAAGAGGGTTGGGGGGAGCATTGCGTCTGGGGCGGGACGCTGGGCTGTACCGTTGCATTTAGAGGGGCTCTGGGCTGTACTATTGTGTTTGGGGGGTCACTGGGGGTGTTCCACTGCGTTTTGGGGGCACTGGGCTGTACTACTGTATTTTGGGGGGTAACCAGTCTATACTATTGCGTCGGAGGGGGGCGCTGGGGGTGGAATGGGTGGATTTGGGGGAGCGCTGGGATGTACCACGGTGTTTTCGGGGGTGCTGGGGTGTACCACCATGTTTGGGAGGGGCACTGGGGTGTCCCACTGCGTTTTGGGGACACTTGGCTGTACCACTGCGCCCGGGGGACACCGGGCTGGACCACTGTATGAGGGGGCATTGAAAAATATCACCACGTTTTGGGGGCACTGGGCTGTACCATTGTATTTTGGGGGCTCTGGGACGTACCAAAGGGGTTGGGGGCTGGGCTGGACCATTGCGTCGGGGGGCATTGGGGTGCGCTGCTGCGTTTTGGGGGCGCTGGGATGTACCAATGTCTTTTCGGGGGTGCTATGGTGTAACATGGCATCGGGGGCACTGGGCTGTACCACTGCGTTTGGGGGCCCTGGGCTGTACCACTATATTTGGGGGGCACCGGGGTGTAGTATGGCATTTGGGGGGGCACTGGGCTGTACCACTGCGCCGGGGGGGGGCACACACACGACTGATTTGTACCACTGAATTTCGGGGTCCCTGGGCTGTACTACTGTGTTTGGGGGGTGCCTGGGCTGTACCACTGCGCCTGGGGGGGGACGGCCGGTTTGTATTATTACACTGGGGGCAGCTGGCCTGTCCCACTGAATTTTAAGGGGACCTTGGGCTGTCCCACTGTGTTTGGGGGTCCTAGGCTGTCCCATTATACTGGGGGGGCCTGGGCTGTCCCACTGACTTTGGCGGGGGTCTCACCGTGGCCCCGGCGCAGCAGCAGGCGCAGGCGGCTGCCGCCCCCCCGGATGCGGGCCAGGGCCTGGGCATGGGTCATGCCGGCGGTGGGAGCCCCGTTGATGGCCAGGAGCTGGTCGCTCACCTGCACCCCCCGTCAAGGACTCCCCAAAAAGCACCAGACCCCCCCTTTGCCCCCCCAGAACCCTCCATGGCCCCTCCGGGACCCCCTTTTCCCCCAGACACCCCTAGCTCCCCCGGGACCCCATGCTCCCCCTAAGACCCCTCCATAGACCCCCTGGGACCCCTTTCCCCCCATAGCCCCCCGAGAGACCCCTTTTCCCCCAGGACCCCCATAGCACCCACAGGACCCCCTGTGTCCCCCACAGACACCCCATAGCCCCCCAGGACCCCCATAGCCTCCATAGGACACCCCTTTTCCCCCTCCAACACCCCATAGCCCCCCAGAACCCCCCATAGCCCACCTGAAACCCCCCAGTCCCCCCCCAGAGCACCCCCAGACCCCTATAGCCCCCATAGGACACACCTTTCCCCCCTCAGACCCCCACGCCCCCCTAGGACCCCTATAGCCCCCTGGGACCCCTTTCCTCCCCCCAGCCACCCCATAGCCCCCTAGGACACCCCTATTCCCCCTCACAGCCCCCCATAACCCCAGGAGCCCCCATAGCCCTCCTAGGATCTGCCACAGCCCCCTAGGACCCCCGTGTGTCCCCCCAGACCCTCCCATACAGACCCCTTGCCCCCCAGGACCCTCATAGCCCCCCATAGTCCCCCACTGACACCCCTTTCCCCCCATACCCCCTAGAGACCCCCTTGCCCCCCGGACCCTCCATACCCCCCTAGAGACCCCTTGCCCCCCCCGGACCCCCATACCCCCCTAGAGACCCCTTGCCCCCCCCCGGACCCCCATACCCCCTGGAGACCCCTTGCCCCCCCCGGACCCCCCATACCCCCCTAGAGACCCCTTGCCCCCCCCCGGACCCCCATACCCCCCTGGAGACCCCCTTGCCCCCCCGACCCCCATACCCCCTAGAGACCCCTTGGCCCCTCCCGGACCCCCCATACCCCCTAGAGACCCCTTGGCCCCCCCCGGACCCCCATACCCCCTAGAGACCCCTTGGCCCCCCCCCGGACCCCCATACCCCCTAGAGACCCCTTGCCCCCCCGGACCCCCATACCCCCTAGAGACCCCCATACCCCCTAGAGACCCCTTGGCCCCCCCCCGGACCCCCATACCCCCTAGAGACCCCCATACCCCCCTAGAGACCCCTTGGCCCCCGGACCCCCCATACCCCCTAGAGACCCCTTGCCCCCCCCGGACCCCCATACCCCCCTAGAGACCCCTTGCCCCCCCCGGACCCCCATACCCCCTAGAGACCCCCATACCCCCCCGGACCCCCATACCCCCTAGAGACCCCTTGCCCCCCCCGGACCCCCATACCCCCTGGAGACCCCTTGCCCCCCCCGACCCCCATACCCCCCTAGAGACCCCTTGGCCCCTCCCGGACCCCCCATACCCCCCTAGAGACCCCTTGGCCCCCCCGGACCCCCCATACCCCCTAGAGACCCCTTGGCCCCCCGGACCCCCATACCCCCCTAGAGACCCCCTTGCCCCCCCCGGACCCCCCATACCCCCTAGAGACCCCCATACCCCCCTAGAGACCCCTTGGCCCCCCCGGACCCCCATACCCCCTAGAGACCCCCATACCCCCTAGAGACCCCTTGGCCCCCCCCGGACCCCCCATACCCCCCTAGAGACCCCTTGCCCCCCGGACCCCCATACCCCCCTAGAGACCCCTTGCCCCCCCCGGACCCCCATACCCCCTAGAGACCCCCATACCCCCCCCGGACCCCCCATACCCCCCTAGAGACCCCTTGCCCCCCCGGACCCCCCATACCTGGATGCGGCCGCAGCGCTGGGCCGGCCCCCCTCGCGCAGCCCCCGCACGTAGACCCCCATGTTGAGGTCGCGGCCCCCGCAGGCTGAACCCGAAGCCCCGCGGCCCCCGGGGCAGCTCCACTGCGAACGGGGGGTCCCCCACGCCTGCACCATCCCAGTGCTCCCAGTTACCCTCCCAGTGCTCCCAGTATCCCTCCCAGTCACCCCAGGCCCCCCAGTCTCTCCAAGGCCCCCCAGTCTCTCCCAGTGCTCCCAGTTACCCTCACTCGCCCAGCAGTGTTCCCAGTCCCCCTCCCAGTCTCTCCCAGTGCTCCCAGTATGCCCCCCAGTTCTCCCAGTACCCCTCCCAGTCACCCCAGCCCCCCAGTCTCTCCCAGTTACCCTCCCAGTCGCCCCAGCCCCCCCCAGTTGCCTCCAGTCCCCCAAAAGTGTTCCCAGGCCCCTTCCCAGTTCCCCCGTTAATCCCAGTTACTCCCAGTTCCTTTCTAAGTTGTCCTCAATGGCTCCCTAGTGCTCCCAGTTACCCTCCCAGTCACCCCAGTCTCTCCCAGTGTTCCCAGTTACCCCCAGTTCCCCTCACTCACCCAGCAGTGTTCCCAATCCCCCTCCCAGTCTCCCCCAGTGCTCCCAGTTACCCTCCCAGTACCTCTCCCAGTCATCCCAGTTCACCCCAGTCTCTCCCAGTGCTCCGAGGCCCCCTCCCAATTGCCCCCAGTGCTTCTAGTACCCCCCAGTTCTCCCAGTACCCCTCCCAGTCGCCCCAGCCCCCCAGTTTCCCCCAATACTCCCAGTTACTCCCAGTTCCTTTCTAAGTTGTCCTCAGTGTCTCCCCAGTGCTCCCAGTTCTCCCAGTACCCCTCCCAGTTGCCCCAGACTTCCCCAGTCTCTCCCAGTGCTCCCAGTTACCCTCCCAGTCACCCCACCCCCCAGTTGCCCCCAGCCCCCCAAGTGTTCCCAGGCCCCTCCCAGTTCCCCCCAATGCTCCCAGTTACTCCCAGTTCCCTTCTAAGTTGTCCTCGGTGTCCCCCCAGTGCTCCCAGTTACCCTCCCAGTCCCCCTCCCAGTCAGCCCAGAGTCCTCCAGTCTCTCCCAGTTACCCCCAGTTTCCCTCACTCGCCCAGCAGTGTTCCCAATCCCCTTCCCAGTTTCCCCCAGTGCTCCCAGTTACCCTCCCAGTTCTCCCAGTGCCCTCCCAGGCCCCAGTCTCTCCCAGTACACCCAGTCGCACTCCCAGTTTCCCCCAGTTCCCCTCATTCCCCCCCAAAAGTGTTCCCAGGTCCCCTCCCAGTCTCCCCAGTGCTCCCAGTTACTCCCAGTCCCCCTCCCAGTTGCCCCCAGTATCCGCTGGTGCTCTCAGTTCCCCTCCCAGTCGCCCCAGGCCCTCACAGTCTCTCCCAGTGCTCCCAGTCTCCCTCCCAGTTGCCTCCAGTCCCCCTCCAGTGCCCCCAGTCCCCCTCCCAGCTACCTCCAACCCCTCTCCCAGCATCCCCAGTCCCCCCAGTTGCTCCCAGTGCTCCCAGTCCCTACCTGTGGCCAGGCCAGGCCGTGCCCGGCCCCGCCCCGGCGTTCCCCACCTCCACGTCGATGTCAACTGGGGGACTGGGGGGGGGGTGTCCCCAGTGCCTCCCAGTATCCCCCAGTATCCCCCCAGTGCTCCCCAGTCCCCTCCCACTGTCCCCACTCCCCCTCCCAGTGCTCCCAGTTCCCTTACCAGTGTTCCCCATCCTCCCCCCAGTGCTCCCAGTCCGCTCCCAGTGACCCCCAGTGTCCTCACTCCCCCACTGCCCCCAGTCCCCTCCCAGTGCCCCCAGTGCCCCTCCCAGTGCTCCCAGTGCCCCCAATCCCTCCCCAGTGCCCCCAGTCCCCTTCCCAGTATTCCCAGTCCCCTCCCAGTGCTCCCAGTGTCCCCAATCCCTCCCCCAGTGCCCCCAGTCCCCGTCCCAGTGCTCCCAGTTCCCTTACCAATGTTCCCCATCCTTCCCCCAGTGCCCCCAGTCCGCTCCCAGTGACCCCAGTCCCCTCCCAGTGCCCCTCCCAGTGCTCCCAGTGTCCCCAATCCCCCTCCCAGTGTCCCCAATCCCTCCCCCAGTGCCCCCAGTGTCCCTCCCAGTGTCCCTCCCATTATTCCCAGTCCCCTCCCAGTGCTCCCAGTGTCCCCAATCCCTCCCCCACTGCCCCCAGTCCCTGTCCCAGTCCCCTCCCAGTGCTCCCAGTCCCCTCACCAGCAGGCAGGAGGTCGCGGGGTTCGGGGCCCACAAAGCTGGTGACGGCCACGGGCTCGGGGGGGGCCCCGAGGCCTGGGGGGGGGTGCACCAGTGCTCCCAGTGCTCCCAGTCACCCTCCCAGTGCCCCTGCCACGGCTCCCCAGTTCCTCCCAGTGCCCACAGCCCCCAGTCCCTCCCAGTCCCCCCAATCCCCCTCCCAGTGCCCACAGCCCCCCTCCAAGCGCCTCCCAGTCTCCCCAATCCCTCCCAGTGCCTCCCGATCCCCCTCCCAGTCCCTCCCAGTGCCTCGCAATCCCTCCCAGTCCCCCCAGTCCCTCTCCCAGTGTCTCCCAGTCCCTCCCAGTCTCCCTAATCCCTCTCCCAGTCCTTCCCAGTGCCTCACAATCTCTCCCAGTCCCCCCAATCCCCCTCCCAGTGCCCCCAGCCCCCCGTCCCTCCCAGTTCCCCAGTCCCTCCCAGTGCCCCCAATCCCCCAGTCCCCCCAATCCCCTCCCAGTACCCACAGCCCCCTCCCAGTCCTTCCCAGTCCCCCAATCCCCTCCCAGTGCCCACAGCCGCCCCCCAGTCCCTCCCAGTTCCCCAGTCCCTCCCAGTCCGCCCAGTCCCCCTCCCAGTGCCCACAGCCGCCCTCCCCCAGTCCCTCCCAGTCCGCCCAATCCCCCTCCCAGTACCCACAGCCCCCCAGTCCCCCAATCCCCTCCCAGTGCCCACAGCCGCCCCAGTCCCTCCCAGTTCCCCCAGTCCCTCCCAGTCCCCCAGTCCCCCTCCCAGTACCCACAGCCCCCCAGTCCCCCCAGTCCCCCTCCCAGTGCCCACAGCCGCCCCCCAGTCCCTCCCAGTCCCCCCAATCCCCTCCCAGTACCCACAGCCCCTCCAGTCCCCCCAATCCCCTCCCAGTGCCCCCAGCCCCCCGTCCCTCCCAGTTCCCCCAGTCCCTCCCAGTGCCCCCAATCCCCCCAGTCCCCCAATCCCCCTCCCAGTACCCACAGCCCCCTCCCAGTCCTTCCCAGTCCCCCCAATCCCCTCCCAGTGCCCACAGCCGCCCCCCCAGTCCCTCCCAGTTCCCCCAGTCCCTCCCAGTCTGCCCAGTCCCCCTCCCAGTACCCACAGCCGCCCCCAGTCCTTCCCAGTCCCCCAATCCCCCTCCCAGTGCCCACAGCCGCCCCCCAGTCCCTCCCAGTTCCCCAGTCCCTCCCAGTCTGCCCAGTCCCCTCCCAGTACCCACAGCCGCCCCCCAGTCCCTCCCAGTTCCCCAGTCCCTCCCAGTCCGCCCAGTCCCCTCCCAGTGCCCACAGCCGCCCTCCCCAGTCCCTCCCAGTCCCCCAATCCCCCTCCCAGTGCCCCCAGCCCCCCGTCCCTCCCAGTGCCCCCAATCCCCCCAGTCCCCCAATCCCCCTCCCAGTACCCACAGCCCCCCTCCCAGTCCTTCCCAGTCCCCCAATCCCCTCCCAGTGCCCACAGCCGCCCCCAGTCCCTCCCAGTTCCCCAGTCCCTCCCAGTCCGCCCAATCCCCCTCCCAGTACCCACAGCCGCCCCCAGTCCCTCCCAGTTCCCCAGTCCCTCCCAGTCCGCCCAGTCCCCTCCCAGTGCCCACAGCCGCCCTCCCCAGTCCCTCCCAGTCCGCCCAATCCCCTCCCAGTACCCACAGCCGCCCCCCAGTCCCTCCCAGTTCCCCAGTCCCTCCCAGTCCGCCCAGTCCCCCTCCCAGTGCCCACAGCCGCCCTCCCCCAGTCCCTCCCAGTCCGCCCAATCCCCCTCCCAGTACCCACAGCCGCCCCCCAGTCCCTCCCAGTTCCCCCAGTCCCTCCCAGTCCCCCCACCCACCCAGGCTCCGGAGCAGCAGGACGAGGTCCCCATCGTGATGCCGCATCTGGGGGGGTCCCCCCCCTTCCCTGGGGTCCCCCCAGTTCCCCCCCCCCCCGGCGGGGGGGCGCGGGGGGGGGCGGCTGTAGCGCAGGACACAGGAGCCCCCACCACTACCACCACGCTCACTGCGGGGGGCACCGGCAATTTAGGGGGGACACGCACCTGACCTCTGCCCCCCATAGGGGATGGACCCCCCGAGGAGATGGGGACCCCCCGAAGGTGATGGAGCCCCCAAGGAGATGGGGACCCCCCAAAGGTAATGGACCCCCCAAAGGTAATGGGAACCCCCCCGAGGCTGATGGACCCTTCCAAAAGGTGGGGGACCCCCCGAGGCTGATGGACCCTCCCAAAAAGGTGGGGACCCCCCCAAAAATAATGGGGACCCCCCGATGATGGACAGCCCCTCCAAGGAGATGGGGACCCCCCGAAGGGGATGGGACCCCCCAAAATAACGGGGACCCCCAAAATAACGGGGAGCCCCCGATGATGGAAAGCCCCCCAAGAAGATGGGACCCCCCCTGAAGCTGATGGACCCTCCCATAAAGGTGCGGACCCCAAAAGGTGGGGACCCCCTAAAAATAACGGGGACCCCCCAAAAATAACGGTGACCCCCAAAAAATAACGGGGACCCCCCGATGACGTACGCCCCCAGGAGATGGGGACCCCCGAAGGTGACCGGACCCCCAAAATGGTGCCCCCACTCACCGCCGGGGCCGGGGCGCCGCTGGGGCGGCATCGGGGGCGGGGCCCGGGGCGGGCTACGCCTGGGGGCAGCGCTCCCAGTAACCCCCAGTGCTCCCAGTACCCTCCCAGTTCCGCTCCCAGTGCTCCCAGTAACCCCCAGTGCTCCCAGTGCCACCCTCAGTGCTCCCAGTGCCCCTCCCAGTGCTCCCAGTGCCCCCCCAGTGCCCCCCAGTGCTCCCAGTAACCCCCCATTGCTCCCAGTTCCACTCCCAGTGCTCCCCCCAGTGCTCCCAGTTCCATTCCCAGTGCTTCCAGTATCCACTCCCAGTGCTCCCAGTATCCACTCCCAGTATCCCCCCAGTGCTCCCAGTATCTGCTCCCAGTATACTCTCCTAGTGCTCCCAGTGCTCCCAGTATCCGCTCCCAGTGCTCCCAGTACCGCCCCAGTGCTCCCAGTACCATCCCCAGTGCTCCCCCATTGCTCCCAGTACCCCCCAGTGCTCCCACTACCCCCTCCAGTGCTCCCGGTTCCGCTCCCAGTATCCCCTCCAGTGCTCCCAGTTCTGCTCCCAGTATCCCCCCAGTGCTCCCAGTTCTGCTGCCAGTGCTGCCAGTATCCGCTCCCAGTGCTCCCAGTATACTCTCCTAGTGCTCCCAGTGCTCCCAGTATCCGCTCCCAGTCCCCCCCCAGTGCTCCCAGTACCCTCCCCAGTGCTCCCCCAGTGCTCCCAGTACCCCCCCAGTGCTCCCAGTTCCGCTCCCAGTGCTCCCCCAGTGCTCCCAGTTCCACTCCCAGTACCCCCAGTGCTCCCCCATTGCTCCCAGTACCCCCCCAGTGCTCCCAGTACCCTCTCCAGTGCTCCCAGTTCCGCTCCCAGTGCTCCCAGTACCACCCCCAGTGCTCCCAGTATCCACTCCCAGTGCTCCCAGTATCCACTCCCAGTATCCCCCCAGTGCTCCCAGTATCTGCTCCCAGTATACTCTCCTAGTGCTCCCAGTGCTCCCAGTATCCGCTCCCAGTGCTCCCAGTACCCCCCAGTGCTCCCAGTACTCGCCCCAGTGCTCCCCCCATTGCTCCCAGTACCCCCCAGTGCTCCCAGTACCCCCTCCAGTGCTCCCAGTTCCGCTCCCAGTATCCCCCCAGTGCTCCCAGTTCTGCTGCCAGTGCTGCCAGTATCCGCTCCCAGTGCTCCCAGTATCTGCTCCCAGTATACTCTCCTAGTGCTCCCAGTGCTCCCAGTATCCGCTCCCAGTACCCCCCCAGTGCTCCCAGTACCCCTTCCAGTGCTCCCAGTTCTGCTCCCAGTATCCCCCCAGTGCTCCCAGTTCTGCTGCCAGTGCTGCCAGTATCTGCTCCCAGTGCTCCCAGTATCTGCTCCCAGTATACTCTCCTAGTGCTCCCAGTGCTCCCAGTATCCGCTCCCAGTACCCCCCCAGTGCTCCCAGTACCCCTTCCAGTGCTCCCAGTTCTGCTCCCAGTATCCCCCCAGTGCTCCCAGTTCTGCTGCCAGTGCTGCCAGTATCTGCTCCCAGTGCTCCCAGTATCTGCTCCCAGTGCTCCCAGCAGCTCTCCTGTGACCTCCAACCCCCCGCTCCCAGTGCCCCCAGTGCCCCCCCAGTGCTCCCAGTTCCCCCAGTATCCTCTCCCAGTTCTGCTCCCAGTGTCCCCAGTGCCTTCCACAGTGCTCCCAGTTAGCCCCACAGCATCCCAGTGCCCCCCCAGTGCCACCCCCAGTATCCCCCAGTGACCCCCCAGTCCTCCCAGTATCCCCCCAGTGCTCCCAGTGGCCCCCCTGTGCCCCCAGTATCCCCCCAGTGCTCCCAGTTCCACTCCCAGTATCCCCCAGTCCTCCCAGTATCCCCCCAGTCCTCCCAGTTCCACTCCCAGTCCTCCCAGTATTCCCCCAGTGCTCCCAGTATCCCCCCAGTGCCCCCAGTATCCCCCAGTGCTCCCAGTTCCACTCCCAGTATCCCCCCAGTCCTCCCAGTATCCCCCAGTCCTCCCAGTTCCACTCCCAGTCCTCCCAGTATTCCCCAGTCCTCCCAGTATTCCCCAGTCCTCCCAGTGCCCCCCCAGTGCCCCCAGTATCCCCCAGTCCTCCCAGTGCCCCCCAGTCCTCCCAGTATCCCCCCAGTGCCCTCCCAGTGCTCCCAGTATCCCCCAGTATCCCCCCTCCCCCTGCGGGGGTCCCGCCCTCGCTCCCCCCGCCCCTCGGGTACCAGCCGCGGGGTCGCCACGGCAACGGGCGCGAGGCCGGCGGGTGCGAGGCGGGCTGTGGGCCTGGGCTGACGGGCGGGCGCCACCACCAATCACCGGCCGCAACGGCCGGGGAGGGGGCGGGACAAGTGGCAGGTGGCATGGAAGCGCAAAGGCTGATGGGAGTTGTAGTCAGGAACTGAGGCCTTCATTTCCCATAGTGCCCCGCGGCGAGGAAGATGGCGGCGAGCAGCAGCGCCGAGGCCGGCAACGCGGCGGCGGCCGGAGCGCCGGGACCAGTATCGTTCGGGTTCAGCCGGAAGGCGGAGCGGCGACGGGTGCTGGCGGCCGGGCCGTGCGCGGAGCCCGGTGGAGGCGGCGGGGGCGCCGGCGACACCGATTTCCTCACGGCGGTGGAGGACCGGGAGCTGCTGAGGTGGGCACTGCGCATGCGCGGGAGGGGGCAAAGCCCGTCGTGCGTATGCACGGGGGTCGGGTAGTCCTGCCGCACATGCGCAGTGGCGTGGGTATATTGGAGGCAGGGGCGTGGCTTGAGGCGGGGTATTTCCGTTTAAGGTTCGCTTGGGGGTGTGGCTTCTTCGGTGGGGGCGTGGCTTGAGGCGGGGTCTTTCCGTGTAAGGTTCGCTTAGGGGCGTGTGTTCGGGGGGGGGCGTGGCTTGAGGCGGGTCTTAGGGCGCGGTTGCGGGGGGGCGTGGCTTGAAGCAGAGGTATCAACGTGCGGTTATGTGGGGGGCGTGGCCAGGAGGCTTTGCGGGCGGGGCCTGCGGGGCTGGGGGCGTGTCTAACGCTCCGGTCCCGCCCCTAGCGCCCGACCGGCCCCGCCCCCTCCGAAGGAGCTCGTGATCCCCCTGATCCCCTCCCACCGCTGGAGGAACCCCGAGCCCCCCCGCAGAGACCCAGACCACGCCCCCTCCACAGACCACGCCCCCTCCCCAGACCCAGACCACGCCCCCACGCAGACCACACCCCCGGCGAGGACCACGCCCCCAGCGCAAGCTCCACCCCCTCCGGGGACCCCCCGGCCGGCCCCATCTCGGTGGAGGCACAGGCGGTGCGGGAGCTGCTGCAGGGTGAGTGGGGGGGGACCCCGGCTTCTGGGGGGGACCCCGGCTTCTGCCCGAGCCCCCTCCTCACCCTTCTCCGTCCCCGCAGAGGCGCGGCAGAGCCAGGAGCAGGGAGAGGGGAACCCTGGGCCCCCCATCTCCATCCCCCTCCCGTTGCAGGACCGGGACGTCGCCCCACGGCCGCAGCCTGTGAGTGACCCCCAAAGTGACCGGACCCCAAATATCCCCCCACCCCGGGACCCCAAACACCTCCCCAGGACCCCAGAACCTCCCGCTGGGACCCCAGGAGCCCCCGGGACCCCAAACACCCCCAGAACCCCAAACACCCCTCTCTTGGTCCCCTAAGTGCCCCCCAGCCCCATAACTCTCTCCTGGACCTTCTAAATGCTTCCCCCAGCCCCATAACTCCCCCTTACGCCTCCAGCCCCCGAGTACCTCCCTCAGCCCCATAACTCCCTTCGAAGTGCCCCCCAGCCCCATAACTCCCCCTCACCCTCCAGCACCCCTAAGTGCCCCCCAGCCCCATAACTCCCCTAAGTGCCCCCCAGCCCCATAACTCCCCTAAGTGCCACCTCCAGCCCCATAACTCCCCTCTCACACCCCCCAGCACCCCTAAGTGCCCCCAGCCCCCATAACTCCCCCTAAGTGCACCCCCAGCCCCATAACCCCCCAGCACCCTAAGTGCCCCCAGCCCCTAATTCCCCCTAAGTGCCCCCCGGCCCCATAACCCCCTAGCACCCCCTAGGTGCCTCCCCAGTCCCGTAACTCCCCCTCACCCCCCAGCACCCCCTAAGTTCCCTCCCCAGCCCCATAACTCCCCCCTAAGTGCCACCTCCAGCCCCATAACTCCTCTCTCACACCCCCCCAGCACCCCCTAAGTGCCCCCCAGCCCCCATAACTCCCCCTAAGTGCACCCCCCGGCCCCATAACCCCCTAGCACCCCCTAGGTGCCTCCCCAGCCCCGTAACTCCCCCTCACCCCCCAATACCCCATAAGTCCCCCCGAGCCCCATAACTCCCCCTGCACCTCCCCCAGCACCCCTAAGTGCCCCTCCCAGCCCCATAACTCCCCCTAAGTGTTCCTCCCCCAGCCCCATAACTCCCCCTCACCCCCCAGCACCCCCTAAGTGCCCCCCACCCCCATAACTACCCCTAAGTGCCCCCCCAGCCCCATAACTCCCCCTCACCCCCCAGCACCCCTAAGTGCCCCCCACCCCCATAACTACCCCTAAGTGCCCCCCCAGCCCCATAACTCCCCCTCACCTCCCCAGCACCCCTAAGTTCCCTCCCCCAGCCCCATAACTCCCCCTCACCCCCCAGCACCCCTAAGTGCCCCCACCCCCATAACTACCCCCTAAGTGCCCCCCAGCCCCATAACTCCCCCTCACCCCCCAGCACCCCTAAGTGCCCCCCACCCCCATAACTACCCCTAAGTGCCCCCCAGCCCCATAACTCCCCCTCACCCCCCAGCACCCCTAAATGTCTGTGTCCCCCCCCAACCCCACGTGTGTCCCCCAGGGCCCCCAGGACTACGAGGCGGTGCCGGTGGAGGCTTTCGGCCTGGCCATGCTGCGGGGCATGGGCTGGAGCCAGGGCGAGGGCATCGGGCGCACCTTCAAACGGTGAGGGGGACCCCCAAAACACTGGGGGGGGGGGGGGCTCTGGGTACCCCTAAACCCTTCTCGCCCCCCCCCTCGGGGGAGGGAAATGGAGCCCATGGGGGGGGTTTGGGGTGCCACGGCCTCACAGGATGCGTGTGGGTCCCCCCCAGGGTGGTGAAGCCGCTGGAGCATCGCCTGCGCCCCCGGGGATTGGGGCTGGGGGCTGAACCGGCCCCCCCCGGCCCCCCCCGGCCCGGGCAGCCCCCCCGGGGGGGCGAGGAGCCCGACGGAGGGGGGCTGGTGGTGGGGGCCGTCGTCCGTATCGAGGCCGGACCCCATCGGGACATGTACGGGAAGGTGAGAGAACCCAGTTGCTTCCAGTATGGAAACTGGGGAGGGGTTTTACCCCCCCCCAGTACACCCAGTACAGGGATACTGGGGGTACTCACCCCCCCCCCCCATTGTGCACCCCCTTTTCAAGGTGGAGGGGCTGGACCCCGAAACGGCCCGGGCCATGGTGCGCCTGACGCTGGGTGGGCAGACGGTGACCGTCAGCCAGTACAGCCTGCGGCCGGGCACCCCCCCGGGCAGCGGTGAGTGGCCCAGTGCCTCCCAGTAACCCCCAGTTACCTCCCAGTAACCCCCGGTTACCTTCTAGTAACCCCCCAGGGCCTCCTAGTAGCTCTCAGTGCCACCCAGTAGCCCCCCAGGACCTCCTAGTAGCCCCCAGCGCACTGATTCTGCCCACCCCGGGCAGCAGTGAGCATCCCAGTGCCTCCCAGTAACAGTTCCAGTGCCTCCCAGTAACACCCCAGGACGCACCGGTAAGCCCCCAGTGCCACCCAGTAGCCCCCCAGTGCCACTCAGTAGCCCCAGGACCTCCTAGTAGCCCCCAGCTCACCAATTCTGCCCACCCCGGGCAGCAGTGAGCATCCCAGTGCCTCCCAGTAACAGTTCCAGTGGCTCCCAGTAACGCCCCAGGGCCTCCCAGTAACTCCCCAGTGCCACCCAGTAGCGCTCCAAGGCCTCCCAGTAACCCCCAGTTACCACCCAGTAGCCCCCCAGGGCCTCCTAGTAGCCCCCAGTGCACTGATTCTGCCCACCCCGGGCAGCAGTGAGCATCCCAGTGCCTCCCAGTAACCCCCCAGGATGCACCAGTAACCCCCCAGGGGCTCCCAGTAACCCCCCAGCGCCCCGATCCCAGCCCCCCCCATGCCGCAATGAGTGTCCCAGTGCCCCCCAGTGCCTCCCAGTACCTCCCACTTCCCCCACAGGCCGTCCCAGCAGGACCCCCACGGGGAAGGGGGCTGAGGAGCGCCCGGACGCCGGGGTCCCCCCCCAGCGGGGGGGGGCCAAGAGGAAGCAGCCCCCCGAAGCGGAGGGGTGAGGGGGGGGCCCTATAGCGCTGGGGGGAGGGGTCTGTAGCCCCTATAGCACTTGGGGGTGTGTGTCTGTAACCCCTATAGCGCTTGGGGGAGGGGTCTGTAACCCCTATAGCGCTTGGGGGCGCCTGTAACCCCTATAGCGCTGGGGGAGGGGCCTGTAACCCCTATAGCACTTGGGGGGGCTGTCTGTAACCCCTATAGCGCTTGGGGGCGCCTGTAACCCCTATAGCGCTTTGGGGGGGTGTGTCTGTAACCCCTATAGCGCTTGGGGAGGGGTCTGTAACCCCTATAGCACTTGAGGGGGTGTCTGTAACCCCTATAGCGCTTTGGGGGGGTGTGTCTGTAACCCGTATAGCGCTGCAGGGAGGGGCCTGTAACCCCTATAGCACTTGGGGGGGGTGTCTGTAACCCCTATAGCGCTTCAGGGGGGTGTCTGTAACCTCTATAGTGCTGCAGGGAGGGGCCTGTAACCCCTATAGCGCTTGGGGGGGTGTGTGTCTGTAACCCCTATAGCGCTTGGGGGGGTGTGTGTCTGTAACCCCTATAGCGCTTCGGGGGGTGTGTCTGTAACCCCTATAGCGCTGGGGGGAGGGATCTGTAACCCCTATAGCGCTTTGGGGGGTGTGTCTGTAACCCCTATAGTGCTTGGGGGCTCTATAACCCCTATAGCGCTGGGGGAGGGGCCTGTAACCCCTATAGCGCTGGGGGAGGGGCCTGTAACCCCTATAGCACTTGGGGGGTGCCTGTAACCCCTATGGCGCTTGGGGCGCCTGTAACCCCTATAGCGCTTTGGGGGGTGTGTCTGTAACCCCTATAGCGCTTTGGGGGGTGTGTCTGTAACCCCTATAGCGCTTGGGGGGCTCTATAACCCCTATAGTGCTGGGGGAGGGGTCTGTAACCCTTACAGAAATTTGGGGGTGTCTGTAACCCCTATAGTGCTTGGGGGGGTCTGTAACCCTATAGCGCTTGGGGTGCCTGTAACCCCTATAGCGCTTCGGGGGTGTGTGTCTGTAACCCCTATAGCGCTTGGGGAGGGGTCTGTAACCCCTATAGCGCTTCGGGGGGTGTGTCTGTAACCCCTATAGCACTGGGGGAGGGGTCTGTAACCCTTACAGAAATTTGGGGTGTCTGTAACCTCTATAGTGCTTGGGGGTCTGTAACCCCTATAGTGCTTGGGGGTCTGTAACCCCTATAGAGATTTGGGGGGGTCCGTCACCCCTATAGCACTTTGAGGGGCCCCAGGAGCAGCCTGGCCGCCTGGGCCCCCCCATGATCTCTCCCCCCCTCTCCCCCCCCAGGGCAGCGAAGCAGCTCCGGGGGCCCCCCCCTGCGCCCCCACTGGCTGCGGCGGGACCTGCGGGTGCGCTGCGTGGCCAGGGGCTTCCGCGCCGGGCGCTACTACAACTGCAAGGTGGGCTCGGGGGGCTGCCCCATAGCGGCTCCCCCGTGCCGCCCCATAGCCCCCCGCCTGCTTTTGGGGTGCCCTACAGCCCCCCCCCCCCCCAAAGTTCTCCCCAGGGGGCTCTGTGGCCACAATGGCCTCTCCTGTGTCCCCCGTGGGGTGGGGGGGGGGTGTCCCTGTGCCCCATAAGTAGTCCCTGGTGCCCCATGGGGGGTCTCTGCACCCCATAACTGTCCCTGTGTCCCCCGTGGGGCAGGGTGGGAGGTCACTGCGCCCCATAACTGTCCTTGTATCTCCCATGGGGTGGGGGGGGGGTGTCCCTGCACCCCATAACCAGCCCTGGACACCCATGGGGGGTCTCTGCACCCCATAACTGTCCCTGTGTCCCCCGTGGGGCGGGGTGGGGGGTCCCTGTGCCCCATAACCAGTTCCAGGTGCCATATAGGGGCGTCCCTACACCCCATAACCAGCCCGGGACACCCCATGGGGCAGGATTGGGGGTCCCTGCGCCCCCTAACCAGCCCTGGACACCCATGGGGGGTCCCTGCACCCCATAACCAGTTCTGGGTGCCCCATGGGAGGGTCCCTGCGCCCCCTAACCCCCCCCTCGCCCCCCAGATGGTGGTCGAGGACATGGTCTCCCCGGACACCTGCGTTTGCCGGACGGACGAGGGGCTCCTGGTGGAGGGTGAGTCCCCCCCGCCCCGCGGCCGAATCTGGGGGTGGGGGGGGGTCCTCCCCCTCCTTTCTCCTGACCTCCCCTCCCCCGACCCTCCCCATCCCCCCAGGCCTGCGGGAAGCCATGTTGGAAACCGTCATCCCCGAGGCGAAGCCGACCGCGTCATGGTGGTGCTGGGCGAGCACGCCGGCAAGGTGAGCGTGGCCCCCCCGCCGCCATGGCGGCTGGGGGGGATCCCCTACCTGGAGACCCCCCCAAAATGAGGGTCACACACCCCCCCTCCCGCCGAAGGTGGGCCGCATCCTGGAGCGGGAGCCGGCGCGGAGCCGGGCGCTGGTGCAGCTGGAGCGGGACGAGGCCGTGCGGGTGGTGCCGCTGGACTACGACGCCGTCTGCCATTACCTGGGGGGGCACGAGGATGACTGAGACACCTCCCCCCCCAAACCCCCAAAACCTCCTGCCAGGTTCCGACATGGCCGCCTGAAGCTGCCTGCCAGGTTCCAACATGGCTGCCTGAAGCCACCTGCCAGGTTCCAACATGGCCGCCTGAAGCTGCCTGCCAGGTTCCAACATGGCTGCCTGAAGCCGCCTGCCAGCTTCCAACATGGCCGCCTGAAACCGCCTGCCAGCTTCCAACATGGCCTCCTGAATTCACTTGCCAGCTTCCAACGTGGCCACCGCGGCCTCAGGGGAATAAATGGTGCCCAAATGGCCTTCTGCTGCTCTTGTTGTCCCGGGGGGGGGGCGCCGAAATGGGACCCCCCCCTTAATGAACACAGGCGCTCGTCTGAGCCCCGCCCCTCAAAATTCCCCATTGAAGCCACCGCGGTGCCAGTTTCAAGCATGGCTGCCTCTTTGCCAGCTTCCAAGATGGCGGCGGGGCGGTTGCTCTAGGCAACAGCGCCTGCGGCTGCCCTTGCTCAAGATGGCGCGTTGCTAGGCAACGGCGCCTCCCGCCCCCGGCTTCCCGCCGTTGCTAGGGAGGCGGCGGCCCTCACGTGACCGGAAGTCCGCTCTAGCCGCCCGCTCCTGAGGAGACTCGATGGTTTAGCGGCGGGCCGTGTTTACACCAGGTAAACACGGGTGGGGGGGAAGGGAGGGATTGCGGGGTCCGGGGGGTTTTGGGGGCTGGGGGAGGGGGTTTGAGGGACCCCTCTTTAACCCCGCTTCCACCCCCAGCAGCTCCGTTCCCGGCGCTCCCCTCCCGCCGCCATGGCGCAGGCCCGGGGGGTGAACAGCCTCCGCTTCAACCAGGACCAGAGTGAGTGTGGGGACCCCCAGACCCTCTAACCCCCCCGGGGACCCCAAATCCCCCGGTATCCAGAGCAGCTCCCGCCCCCCCCGTCCTTTTTTTAGGTTGTTTCTGCGTTGCGATGGACTCCGGGGTGCGGATCTTCAACGTGGAGCCCCTGATGGAGAAAGGGCATTTGGGTGAGGGAGGGGAGAGCCCGGGCTCTGGGGAGGGGGGGGTGTTGGGGTGTCGTGTGTCCCCCCCCTCCCTTTTCCCGGCGTCTGGGGAGGGGTTTGGGTATGGGTGAGGGGCTGTAGGGGTGTTTTGGGGTCCCCCTGGCCAGGGAGGGGTCTGGGGGTCCCCAGGTCTAAAGAAGGGGTTTTGGGGGTCTGGGGGTGTTTTGGGGTCCCCCTGGCCAGGGAGGGGTCTGGGGGTCCCACATCTAAAGAAGGGGTTTTGGGGGTCTGGGGGTGTTTTGGGGTCCCCCCTGGCCAGAGAGGGGTCAGAGGGGTCCCCAGGTCTAAAGAAGGGGTTTTGGGGGATCTGGGGGTGTTTTGGGGTCCCCCTGGCCAGAGAGGGGGTCTGGGGGTCCCCAGGTCTAAAGAAGGGGTTTTGGGGAATCTGGGGGTGTTTTGGGGTCCCCCTGGATTGAAGAGATGGGCTGGGGGGTCCCCAGGTCTAGAGAAGGGGTTCTGGGGGGCTGGGGTGTTTTGGGGTCCCCTGGCCAGGGAGGGGGTCTGGGGGTCCCCAGGTCTAGAGAAGGGGTTCTGGGGGGGCTGCGAGGCCTTTGGGGGTGACCCAAAGCTGGGGAGGGTATTTTGGGGGCTGGGGCATATTCTGGGGGTCCCTAGGCCTGAGGGAGACAATTTGGGGGGCTGGGGTGTGTTTTGGGGTCCCCCACCCACCAGAGGGCCTCTGGTGGTGGTGGGGAAACAGACCCCATTTTGGGGGTTCCCTGCACATGGAGGGGGGGGGGGGAGAGCAGCAGGGCCCCCCAAACCCCCCATTTCCCCCCCCACATGGGGCAGTGGGGGTCCCTCAGATTTGGCGGGGGGTTCCCTCAGATTTGGGGGGGGTCCCTCAGATTTTGGGGGGCCCCCCCAATCTCACAGACGCGGAGCAGGTGGGGAGCGTGGGGCTGGTGGAGATGCTGAACCGCTCCAATTTGCTGGCTATCGTGGGGGGCGGCAGCCACCCCAAGTTCCCCGACGTCTCAGGTACACCCCGAAACTCAGCGGGGATCCCCAAAAAAGGTTGAAAGAGAGGGTCTCAAATATTGGGGTACCCCTTAACACCCCCCCTCCCCCCCAAAAAATGTTTTCCAGTGTTGATCTGGGACGACGCCCGGGAGGGGAAGGACAAACTGGTTTTGGAGTTCACCTTCCCCAAACCCGTCCTGGCCGTCCGCATGCGTCACGACAAGTGAGGGGACCCCCCCCAAAAACCCCTCTGTGATGACGAGGGGGGGCACCCCAAAACCCTACGGGGGTCCCAGATGTTGGGGTGTCGTTCCCCCCCCCCCCCAGGTTGGTGGTCGTGCTGCAGAGCCGCCTCTACGTCTTCTCCTTCCCCCACAACCCGGCCAAGCTCTTCGAGTTCGACACCCGCGACAACCCCAAAGGTAGGGGGGGGGAGGGCAAAAAGGGGGGGTCCCAGGAGGTTTTTTGGGGGGGCCCAGGGGTTTTTGGGGGGCCCAGGAGTTTGGGGGAGGTCCCAGGAGTTTTGGGGGACAGGCAGGAGTCTGGTTTGTGTCCCCCCCTTCCCCTCCCAGGGATCTGCGATCTCTGTCCCAGTTTGGAGAAGCCGTTGCTGGTTTTCCCCGGTCATAAGTGCGGGAGCCTGCAGTTGGTGGTGAGGGACTGGGAGGGGACTGGGGTGAACTGGGAGGGACTGGGAGGTGCTGGGAGGGGACTGGGGTGAACTGGCAGGGACTGGGGTGAACTGGCAGCGACTGGGAGGTGCTGGGAGGGGACTGGGGTGAACTGGGAGGGACTGGGGAGGGACTGGGAGGTGCTGGGAGGGACTGGAGTGAACTGGGAGGGACTGGGGAGGGACTGGAAGGTGCTGGGAGGGACTGGGAGGTGCTGGGAGGGACTGGGGTGAACTGGGAGGAGACTGGGAGGTGCTGGGAGGGACTGGAAGGTGCTGGGAGGGGACTGGGGTGAACTGGGAGGTGCTGGGAGGGACTGGAGGGGACTGGGGTGAACGGGGAAGGGACTGGAAGGTGCTGGGAGAGGATGGGGGGAACTGAGGAGGGACTGGGGTGAACTGGGAGGGACTGGGAGAGACTGGGAGGAGACTGAGAGGTGCTGGGGGAACTGTGAAGGAGGTGGGAGGGGGCTGGGAGGAACTGGGAAGGGACTGGGAGGTGCTGGGAGGGACTAGAGAGGACTGGGAGGAACTGGGAAGGGACTGGGAGGTGCTGGGAGAGGATGGGGGGAACTGGGGAGGGACTGGGGTGAACTGGGAGGGACTGGGAGACTACTGGGGGGAACTGGGAGAGACTGGGAGGAGACTGGGAGGTGCTGGGGGAACTGTGAAGGAGGTGGGAGGTATTGGGGGAACTGGGATGAACTGGGAGGGGTGGGGGGAACTGGGAAGGGACGGGGAGGGGCTGGGGAGCTGGGGGGCACTGGGAAGGTGTTGGGGGCACTGGGATGAACTGGGAAAGAACTGGGGGGAGGTGGGAAAAGACTGGGAGGAACTGGGAGGCACTGGGATGAACTGGGAAAGAACTGGGAGGGGCTGGGGGGGTGTTGAGGGTTACTGGGGGGCACTGGGGGGCACTGGAAGGATGCGGAGTGGCGTGGGGGGCAGTGGGGGGGCTGCAGGTGCTTGGGGGTACTGGGGGATACTGGGGTATACTGGGAGGGCAAGGGGTGTACTGGGGGATACTGGGTGGTGCTGGGGGTGTTGAGGGTTACTGGGGAGCACTGGGACGGTACTGGGAGAGGCACTGGAAGGATGCGGAGTGGGTGGGTGGAGGCAGTGGGGGGCTGCAGGTGCTTGGGGGACACTGGGGGGATACTGGGGCATACTGGGAGGGCAAGGGGAGGTACTGGGGGATACTGGGAGGCTTGTGGAAGTGTTGAGGGTTACTGGGGAACTGGGGGGCACTGGGAGCTACTGGGGGGCACTGGAAGGGTGTGGAGTGGTGTGGGGAGGCAGTGGGGGGCTGCAGGTGCTTGGGGGGCGCTGGGAGGATACTGGTGCATACTGGGAGGGCAAGGGGGTGTACTGGGGGATACTGGGAGGTGCTGGGGGGTGTTGAGGGTTACTGGGAGGTACTGGGGGGCACTGGGAGCTACTGGGGGGGCACTGGAAGGATGTGGAGTGGCGTGGGGGGGCAGTGGGGGGCTGCAGGTGCTTGGGGGATACTGGGGCATACTGGGAGGGCAAGGGGATGTATTGGGGGATACTGGGAGGCACTGGGGGGTTGTTGAGGGTTACTGGGGGGGCACTGGGAGGTACTGGGGGGCACTGGGAGCTACTGGGGGGCACTGGAAGGATGCGGAGTGGCGCGGGGAGGCAGTGGGGGGCTGCAGGTGCTTGGGGGCGCTGGGGGATACTGGTGCATACTGGGAAGCCAAGGGGGATACTGGGAGGCACTGGGGGGGTCCTCACCCCCACCCCCCCAGGACCTGGGGAGCGCGAAGCCGGGGACGTCATCGGCGCCCGTCACCATCAACGCCCACCAGAGCGAGGTCGGCTGCGCCGCGCTCAGCCCCCCCGGCAGCCTGGTGGCCTCGGCCTCGCGCCGCGGCACCCTCATCCGCCTCTTCTGCACCCAGAGCCGCGCCCGGCTGCTGGAGCTGCGCCGCGGCACCGACCCCGCCACCCTCTACTGGTACGGGGGGGGCCCAGCCCCCCGCTAAATGGGATTTTGAGGGGGTTTTATATATATTTTTTTTTTTTGGGGGGGGGTCTCTCTCTCGCCCCGCAGCCTGGCCTTCAGCCCCGACTCGGCCTTCCTCTGCGCCGCCAGCGACAAGGGCACCGGGCACGTCTTCGCGCTCCGCGACACGCGGCTCAACCGGCGATCCGCGTGAGTGGGGGGGTGGGGACCCGCAAATTGTTGGGTTGGTTTTGTTGGGTTTTTTTTTTTTTTTGGGGGGGGCGCCCCAAAAGCGTCCACTCCTGAAATCGGGGCGCTGGGGGAAGGGAAGGGGAACCCGAGCGCAGCTCCGCGGGAGGGGGGAGCCCCGAAGCGGGTGAGGCCACGTTGTGGGGTGCAGGGGAGGGACGAGGGGTGTCCCCAAAAATCCTCGCCCCCCCCACCCCCTGCTCCGCCCCAGGCTGGCGCGGGTGGGGAAGGTGGGGCCGGTGGTGGGCCCCTACGTGGAGTCGCAGTGGTCGCTGGCCAGCTTCACCGTCCCCGCCGAAGCCCCCTGCCTCTGCGCCTTCGGCCGGGGGGGCCGCAGCCCCAGCTCCGTCGTCGGTGAGTGAACCCCAAAAACAACCCCACCCCCAAACCAACCCCCAGCCCCCCCGCCCGCCGCTGACCCCCCGCCCCTGCAGCCGTGTGCGTGGACGGCACCTTCCACAAATACGTGTTCAGCCCCGACGGCAACTGCAACCGCGAGGCCTTCGACGTCTTCCTCGACATCTGCGACGACGACGCCTTCTGACCCTCCCCCCCCCCCGGGGGGAAGGGGGGGGGGCACCCCGACATCCCCGCCCCACCCCCACACACACAGAGCCCCCACCCCCCCAAAGAGCCCCGCCCCCACTCGCAACCAGTTTTAATTTTTTTTTTAATTCCGTCGTTACAAAGAGATGGATTAAAAAATCCTTGGGGGGGGGAGGGGCTTTAAAAGTGGCCGTGCCTCAGTTTCCCCCGTGATGCCTTTTTTATGGGGGGAGCCCCCCTCCCCTCCGCCCCCCGTGTCCCCGGGCCCGGCCCAGCCTGTAGCCCAGGGTGGGGGTTGGGGGTGCCGGGGTGCTGGTGATGGAGCGGGGGAGGGGGTTGGCACGTGTGTAGCCCTTTAAGAGAGTGGGTGTTGGGGGGAGGGGCGGAGAGGGTCAGAGGGAGGGGAGGGGGTCGGTGCCGAACTTGAGGCGGTGGAGGAGGGTCTTGGCGGGGAGCAGGACCTGGAGGGGGGGGAAGGGGGGTGAGCAGGGGCACCCCCTGCAAAACCACCCCGGTGGGGCAGCCCGATGTCCCCCTAGTCCCTGATGGTTCACCCCATGTCCCCCCATTCCCCAATGGTCCCCCCCACGTGTCCGCTCCCCATGTCCCTCTCATTCCCCAATGTTCCACCCCCATTCCCTGATGGTTCACCCCCATGTCCCCCCATTCCCCAATGTTCCCCCCCACGTGTGTGTCCCGTCCCCCCATTCCCCAATGGTTCACCCCAATGTCCCCCCCGCCCCATTCCCCCAATGGTTCACCCCTATGTTTCCCCTCCTGCTCCCCAATGGTTCACCCCAATGTCCCCCCGCCCCATTCCCCAATGGTTCACCCCTATGTTTCCACCCCTGCTCCCCAATGGTTCACCCCAATGCCCCCCGTATTCCCCAATGTGTCATCCCCCCCTTCCCCAATGGTCCCCCCATGTCTGTGTCCCCCCATTCCCCGACGGTCCCCCCATGTCCCCCATTCCCCAATGGTCCCCCCCCATGTCTGTGTCCCCCACATGTCCCAATGGTCCCCCCATGTCCCCCCATTCCCCGAGTGTCCCCCCCGCGGCTCCCCCATGTCCCCCCATTCCCCGAGGGTCCCCCCATGTCTGTGTCCCCCCACATGTGTCCCCCCCATTCCCCGAGGGTCCCCCATGTCCCCCCCATTCCCCGAGGGTCCCCCGCGGCTCCCCCCACTCACGGGGTGGTGGACGTACCCCCCGCAGGGGTAGCACCAGGCCGAGAGGTCCCGCAGGCTCAGCACCAGGGGTGCCCGCCGCCCCCGTGCGCCAGCATGTGCCCCCCACGTAGCGCCCGCACAGCACCTGGGGGCACGGCGGCATTTGGGGGGGGGTGATGTTAGGGGGTGCTGGGGGTTTGGGGTGCCCGGGGTGGGTCTGGGGGATTTAGGGCTGCGGTGAAGGGATGTGGGGGTGCCTGGGGGTTTTGGGGTGCCCAGGATGGGTCTGGGGAGCGTTAGGGGTGCGGGGGGTTTAGGGGTACATGAGGGGCTTTGGGGTACCTGGGTGGGATTTTGGGGTGCCCGGGGTGGGTCTGGGGGGATTTAGGGGTGCATGGGGGGGGGGTTTGGGGTGCCCAGGATGGGTCTGGGGGGATTTAGGGGTGCATGGGGGGGTTTGGGGTGCCCAGGATGGGTCTGGGGAGCGTTAGGGGTGCAGGGGGGTTTAGGGGTACATGAGGGGGCTTTGGGGTACCCGGGTGGGTCTGGGGAAGGATTAGGTGTGGGGGGGGGATTTGGGGGTGCACTGGGGGCTTTTGGGGTGCCCAGGGTGGGTCTGGGGGCACAGTAAGGGTGCGGGAGGGGATCTGGGGGTGCACTGGGGGCTTTTGGGGTGCCTGGGGGATGTTGGGGGGCTCAGGGTGGGTCCTGTGGCTCTGGGGGAGCATTAGGGGTGCATGGGGGCATTTGGGGTGCCCAGGGTGGGTCTGGGGGAGCATTGGGGGTACGGGGGGATTTGGGGTGTGGAGGGGGATGGGGGAGCCGCAGGGCTGGGGTAGAGGAGATTTGGGGGTGCAGGAAGGACTTGGGGGTTGGGGTGCAGAGGGGAGATTCGGGGTGCGGGGGGGGCATTTGGGGGTGCCCCTCACCTGGTAGCAGCTGAGGCAGAGCCAGTTCTCCCGGCGGCTGCCGCAGGCCCCGCAGGGGGGGTTCCCCTCCAGCCCCGCCCCGGGGAGCGGGGCCACCGCCCCCAGGTGGGGACACTCCCGCAGGGGGGTCACGGCGAACAGCGCCCCCTGCTGGCGGGGAGGAACGGCACGTGGGGCCCAGGCCTCCCGGGGGGGGGCGGGGGGAGGGAGGCCCCGCCCACCCCACCCCACCCTCACCTCGTCCAGCTCCTCCTCTTCCTCCCAGCAGGGGGCGCTAGCGGTCGCCCCTGCCGGGTGGGCGGGGTCTGCATCAGGCTCCGCCCCCTCGGGCGCCCCGGCCCCGCCCCCGGGGGTTTCCCCCAGGTGCAGTTCCTCCAGGCGCAAGATGGCGTCCAGGGGTGGGGGGCCCGTGATGTCACCGGCGCTGCCTGTGACGTCATCGCTGCCTCCACCCGAGTTGGGCTCCGGGGGGGGCGCAGCCGGGGGGGCTGCGAAAAGGGGAGGGGGAAAGAATTAGGTGGGTGGGTTCCCATGGGTGAGGGGTTCCCCGGGGGTGGGGTCCCCTTGGGGGATTCCCTGGGGAGGGTGTGGGGTTCCCGGAGGTGGGGTCCCCGGGGAGGTTCTGGGGTTCCCCGGAGGGGGGGTCCCCGGGGGATTCCCCGGGGGTGGGGGGTGGGGTTCCCGGAGGGGTGGGGTTCCCCCGGGGGGTTCCCATGGGTGAGGGGTTCCCTGGGGGGTTCCCCAGGCGGGGTGTGGGGGTTCCCCGGGGGGTGGGGTCCTGGGGGGGTTCCCCGGGGGGGGGTGGGGTCCCCGGGGGGTTCCCGGGGGTCCTCACCGGCGGCAGGCAGGCGCAGGCAGCTCCAGCTGCCCCGCTGGGCCCGGTGGGTGCGGGCCAGGGCTCCCAGCGCCGCCGGCTGGGGGGCCGGGGGCAGCGCCGGGGGGCCCCCAGCAGCACCCCAGGCACTGCCCCACCCCTCCGCCGTCGCCCCCAGGTTGTACCCGCCCTGCGCGGCCCCCGGTCAGAGCCCCCAAAATCCCACACGCACGCCCCCACCCCCTCCCGTGTCCCGTCCCTCCCCAGGGGCCACCCCCCCGCCCGGGAGCCCAACTTGTCACCACCCCCAGCCTGGCACCCCAAATCCCGCCCCCCGATACCCCTGACCCCCAACAGGGACCCCAAATCCCCATCCCCCGACCCCAAACAGGGACCCCAGAGCCCCCCAGACAGGGACCCCAAGTCCCCCACCCCCAAAACAGGGACCCCAGAACCCCCCCAAGAGCCCCCAAACACCCAATGGGGACCCCAAGTCCCCCCAGGGCCCCCAACCTCCAAATAGGGACCCCAGACCCCCTCCACCCCCAAGCAGGGACCCCAGACCCCCCACCCCCCCCAGGGACCCCAAGTCCCCCAGCCCCTAAATAGGGACCCCAGAGCCCCCGCCCCCCAAAATGGGACCCCAGAGCCTCCCCAGCCCCCTCGACCCCCAAATGGGACCCCAGCCCCCCAGGCCCCCCGCTCACCTCGAGGACGAGGACGAGGCGCCCCCGCCAGCCCCCAGCAGGTGGGTCATGAGGCCGAAGGTTTGGGGGGACACCAGGCACCCCCCAGGGGTCCCCCGTCCGCGTCGAACCCCGCCGACACCAGCACCAGCTGGGGGCGAACTGGGGGGGGGGAGACACGCAGGGGTCAGGGGGCTACCCCCCAAAATGGGGGAACCCCCCCAGGTTTCGGGGTCCCCCGCGGACCTGGCAGGCGACGGGCAGGACGAGGCGCGTCACGGCCGCCAGGTAGTCGGGGTCCCCGGCGCGGGGCCCCCCCCAGCCCACGTTGAGGGTGAAGCCGGTGCCCCGCCCCCGCCCCCGCCGCCGCGGGGACCCCCCGGAGCCCCCCGGGAAGAAGGAGCCGTCGTGGCGGTGCAGGGAGACGTACAGCACGCTGCGGGGCGCGGACGCGTGAGAAGCCCCGCACCCCAAAACCCCTGCGGCCCCCAGCACCCCCAACGCCCCAGACCCCCCCCAGCACCCATAACCTCCCCCAGCCCCCAACCCCTCCCAGCACCCCCAAGACCCTCCCAGCACCCCAAAAACCCCCAGGATGCCCCCCAGCACCCATAACCTCCCCAGCACCCCCAAGACCCCCCAGCACCCCAAGACCCCTCCCAGCACCCCAAAACCCCAGGACCCCCCAGCACCCATAACCTCCCCAGCCCCCCAAGCCCCCAGCACCCCCAAGACCCCTCCCAGCACCCCAAAACCCCCAGGCCCCCAGCACCCCAAGACCCCTCCCAGCACCCCAAAAACCCCCAGGACCCCCCCCAGCACCCCCATAACCCTCCCAGCACCCCAACCCCCAGGGCCCCCCAGCACCCCCAAGACCCCTCCCAGCACCCATAAGCCCCCTCTCACTACTTGCAGGATCCCCCTCCCCAGCACCTATTAAGCCCCCCAGCACCCCCAAGACCCCTCCCAGCACCCCAAAAACCCCAGACACCCCCAGCACCCATAACTGCCCCCAGGACCCCCCAGCACCCATAACCCCTCCAGCACCCCCAAGACCCCCAGACCCACCCCCAGCACCCATAATTCCCCCAGCACCCATAACCCCCAAGATCCCCCCAGCACCCCAAATACTCCCCAGACCCCCCCCAGCACCCCCCGGCACCCATAGCCCCCCCCGCCCCCCAAACCTGGGGTCCTCCTCGAAGATCTTTTGGGTGCCGTTGCCGTGGTGAACGTCCCAGTCCAGGATCAGCACCCTGGGGGGGGGGAGGGGGGCTGCGGTGAGGGGGAGGGCGCACATCAGGGCCCCCCGCCCCCCGCGCCCCCCGTCCCTGAGGGCCCCCCCCGCCAGGCGCTGCCCGTGCCGCGCCGCCACCGCCACGTTGTTGAAGAGGCAGAAGCCGCCGGCGGCGCCGGGCCCGGCGTGGTGCCCGGGGGGACGCACCACCGCCAGCGCGTTCCGCACCTGCGGGGAGCCCCAGCGCCCGTGGCACCCACGGCGCCCCACAGGACCCACAGGGGCCCACGGGCACCCACGGCGCCCCACAGGGACCCACAGGCACCCACGGCACCCCACAGACACCCACAGGGACCCACGGCACCCCACAGACACCCACGGCACCCCACAGACACCCACAGCGCTCCACAGGGACCCACAGACACCCACAGCGCCCCACGGCGCCCCACAGGACCCACAGGGGCCCACGGGCACCCACGGCACCCCACAGACACCCACGGCACCCCACAGGACCCACAGGCACCCACAGCGCCCCACAGGGACCCACAGGGACCCACAGCACCCCACAGAGACCCACGGCGCCCCACAGGGACCCACAGGGACCCACGGCACCCCACAGGGACCCACAGCGACCCACGGGCACCCACGGCACCCCACAGACACCCACGGCGCCCCACAGGGACCCACAGACACCCACAGCACCCCACAGGGACCCACAGCACCCCCTAGAGACCCACAGGGACCCACGGCGCCCCACAGAGCCCCTCAACATCCTGAGACCCCACTGAGCCCCCCAGCACCCCACAGAGACACCCCCAGCACCCCCTGAGACCCCCCAGCACCCCACAGAGCCCCCCAACACACCCAGAGCCCCCAGCACCCCATGGCATCCCCAAGACCCCACAGAGCCCCCCAGCACCCCATGGCACCCCGAGCCCCCTAGCACCCCCAAGACCCCCCAGAGCCCCCAACACCCCCAGAGCCCCATAGCACCCCCGAGACCCCCCAGAGCCCCCCAGCACCCCATGGCACCCCGTGAGACCCCCAGAGCCCCCAGCCCGTAGAGCCCTTGCCTGTCCCTGACACCCCATAGGCCCCCCCCATAGGGTCCCTGCACACCCCCAGAGCCCCTTCACAGCCCATAGGGGCCCCAATAACCTATGGAGCCCCCCGCACTCCATCGAGCCCCGTAGCCCCATAAGACCCCATAGAAACCCCCACACCCCTAGAGCTCACCCCCCAGCTCCATAGGGTCACCATAATGCCCCATAGGGTCCTGTAACTCCCCATACAGCCCCACAAACACCCTACAGAGCCCCCATAATGCCCCATAGGGTCCCACAACACCCCAGAGAGGCCCCATGACACCCCGCAACCACCCTATAGAGCCCCCATAATGCCCCATAGGGTCCCATAACACCCCAGAGAAGCACCACGACGCCCCATAAACACCCCATAGGGCCCCCTGATGCCCCATGAGGCCCCACCTGAGCCCCATAAACCCTCCTCCCGCTCCCCACAGCACCCCAGAGCCCCCACCTGCCCCACGGGCAGGGGCGCGGACTGTCCCATAGGCCCCACGGGGCCCCATAGGCCCCACAGCCCCCTCTCGCAGCCCCCCGGGACCCCCACCTGCCCGGCGAGGACGGCGGTGACGGCGGCGCAGGCGGTGCCGGCCGCCAGGCGGGCGCAGTCGTAGGAGCGGGGGCAGAGGAAGACGGAGTTGTAGCGCTCGGCCGCTCCCCGCAGCTCCCGGGGCCGCAGCCCCTCCGTCCCCCCCCGCGCCGCCACGTGGGCCCGCCTGCGGGGCCCCCGCCCGTCAGGGCCCCCCGCTCCCCACCCCCGCCGCGGGGGGACCCCAGCTGGGGCCATCCGAGACCCCCTCATCCCACCCTGGGGGCCCCAGGCAGCCAGGGCTCCCCCCACCCCATGGGACCCACGTGTGCCCCCCCCCCCATAGGACCCACACATCCTCCCCCATCCCCATGGGACCCATATGGAAGCCTCCACCCCATGGGACCCACAGGTACACCCCCCATGAGACCCATATGTATCCCCTCCACCCATGGGACCCACATATGCCCCCCATAGGACCCACACGTCAGCCTCCACCCCATAGGACCCACAGGTACACCCCCATGACACCCAGATGTGCTCCCACCCTATAGGACCCACATGTAAGCCCCCCATGGGATCCACACGTCAGCCTCCACCCCATAGGACCCACAGGTACACCCCCCATGACACCCAGATGTACTCCCATGCTATAGGACCCACATGTAAGCCCCCCCCATAGGACCCATACATCCCCCCACCCCATGAGACCCACATATACCACCCCCATAGGACCCATACATCCCCCACATCACGGGACCCACACATACCACCCCCATAGGACCCATACATCCCCCCCACACCACGGGACCCACATACACCCCACTCACGTGTGGCAGGCGCGCAGCTGGGCGGGCAGGGCGTACCGCGCGGGCAGGCGCAGGCAGCGTTGCGCCAAGCCCAGCTCCCTCAGCCGCTCCACGATCCTCGTCACCCGCTGCGGCGTCTCGGGGTGCTGGCTGCGCCCGGACGCCTGGGTCCCGCGTCCTCCCACCCCGCACCCCAAACCTCCCACTGAGGACCCAGGCGGCTGGGGACCCCCCCAACACTCAGGGGACCTCCACCCTCGGGGGACCCGCACCCTGAGGGGATCCCCAAACCACACGTTCTGGGGACCAGGGTGTCCAACAGCCCCCCCCTCCCCCCCAAGAGAGACCAGGTGCCCCCCAACCCCCTCCAGGAGGGACCCAAGCATGTGGGTGCCCCCACCCCCCTCACCAAGGGACCCAGGTGCGTCCCCCGACCCCCTCTGAACCCCCTCAGCCCCCGGCTGACCTGTCCCAGGGGTTGCAATGCTCTTCCATCCTCTCATCGTACAGCAGCCCTGTGCGGGCAGCGGGATGGGGCCAGGGCTGGAGGTCCTCTTGCTCTGCTGGCTCCGGGGGGGTCCCTGGAGGGTCCCCATCATCCTCCAGCTCCTCCAAATCCTCCTCATCCTCCTCTTCTTCCTCCTCCTCCTCCTCCTCCTTCTCCTCTACCTCCGGCTCTGTGAGGGGGCAGCCTCAGGGGGGTGCTCCCAACACCCCGGGGTAGACAGAAAGATGGCGACCACCCCTTTTTGGGGCTCCCTGCCATGTCTAGAGGGGGTTTGGGGGGACCCTGAGGCTGGGGGGGGTGGGGGGGCCGGCTGGGAGCCCCCCAAAAGTGAGGGGGGTCCCACTGAGGGGGCTGAGTGGGAGCCAAGATGGCGGCCGCGGTGGCGGGGGTGAACTGCATAGCAACCAAGATGGCCGCCTAGCAACCAAGATGGCCGCCTAGCAACCAAGATGGAGCCCTTAGCAACGAGGCCTAGAGCCTCCTCCAAAGCCTCCCCTCGAGTTTTGGGGTGGGAATCCCGCCCCCCCCCCGGGATTTTGGGGTGTCAAAGGGTCCCCCCCCGGGTCTGGGGGGGGCTCCGGGACCCACCGGCGCAGCGCAGGCAGCTCCAGTACTTGCGGTGGACGGCCAGGGCGCGGGCCACGCTGGCCAGGCCGCTGGGGGGGGGATGATTGTGGTGTTAGGGTGCTGGGGCACCCCAAACTGCCCCCAGCACCTCCCTTCCCCCCCAAAGCCCCCCAAGCAACCCCTGGCCCCCAAAAGTCTCCCCGAGGCACCCCCCGGCCGCACATATATCTCATACCCCCTAAAGACCCCTATAGACCCCTAAACGCCCCCACCCCCCAAGACCCCCAGCCCCCAAAAGTCTCCCCAAGGCTCCCCCAGCCCCCCGAGAGTCCACAAGCACCCCCACCCCCCAAATCTCCCCTGGCTCCCCATATACCTCATACCCCCTAAAGACCCCTATAGACCCCTAAACCCCCACCCCCCAAGCTCCCCCCAAACACCCCCAGCCCCCCAAAGCTCCCCCCAAGGCTCCCCAAGCCCCCAAATCCCCCCAAACACCTCATCCCCCCCCGACCCCTATAGCCCCCTATAGAGCTCACCTGGGGGTGGGGGTGATGGGCCCGGGGGGGTCCCCGGGGTCCCCCAGCAGCGTGCGCAGGACGGCACCGGGCCCCCCGGGCTCCAACCCCTCCTGCGGGAGAGGGCGGGGGGTCAGGGGGACCTATGGACTCCATACTGCCCTGGGAGAGGACGACCCCCCATAGTGCCCCCCCCAGGGTGGCGGGACCCCTATAGCACCCCTTAATCCCCCAAATTATCCCCTACAGCACCTCCTATACCCCCCCATACTATCCCCTATAACATCTCCTATAGAACCCTCTATAGCAGCTCCTACAGAGTCCTCTATAGCAAGCCCTACAGCTCCCCTTATAACATGTCCCCCCCCCCATCCCCTATAGCCCCCCCCACCCCGGCCCCGAGGACCACAGGGCACCTAAAGATCCTCTCAGTCCCCTATACGGTTCCCATAATGCTCTGGGGGAACCTATACAGTCCCTACAGCTCCCACAAATGGTCCCTATGGCCCCTATAGCTCCCGCGAATGGTCCTTGCAAATCCCATAGTGCCTGCAGACGGTCCCTCCAACGCCCGTAGGAGCACTATAGGTGCCACAGATGGCACTTACGGTTCCTATAGTGCCTGCACGTGGCCCGCACGCTCCTATAGCCCCACCAGTGGTCCCTATAGCCCCTATAGGGTCTTACCTCGAGGGCCAGGATCAGGCGTCCCCCCGCCAGTGCCGACAGCAGGTGGGTCATGAGGGCAAAGCCGTCGGGGGAGACCCCCTATAGGGGGGAAACCTATAGCACCCGGGGCAGGGGGGGCATGGACCCCCCCACCAGGCCCCTATAGCACCCCTATAGACTCCCCAAGCACCCCCATAATGCCCAGGAGAACCTGCACAGCCCCATATAGCCTCTATAGCACCCCACGTAGCCCCCATGGCACACCATACGACCGCTTATCCTCCATATTGCCCGTGGCAACCCCATATAGCGCCCCAAAAAGTCCCATATAGCTTCTATAGTAACCACAGCAACCGTATACGCCTCCTATAAAACCTAACAACAGTCTATAGAGTACTCAGGCTGCTCCATACAGCCTCATGCCACCCTCAAAAAGCCTATAAGTGCGCTCTATACCACCCAAACCAACTCACACCCTTCCTATACCACCCCAGGAGAAGCCATACGTCCCCATACCACCCTTAAAGCCACGTATACATTCCCTATATGACCCCAGCGAGGCACACGCGCCCCTGCACCACCAAAGGGGGGTCCGTAGGGCCCTTATACACCCCCCGTGCACCCCCTACGTCACCCTATAAATGCCCATCTGTGCCTATAGGTCCCTATAGGTTCACATACGCCCCTATACGTCCCCCTACCTCCAGGTCCCCGAGGGCGGCGTCGAAGCCAGCGGCGACCAGGACGAGCTGGGGCTGGAACTGCGCAGGCGCCGCGTCCGTCTGTCTGGCCGCGCCCCCGGGGACCCCCAAACCCCCCAGGGACCCCCAACCCCCCCGCAGGGACCCCAAAACCCCCCCGGGGACCCCCAGACCCCCTAGGGAGCCCCCAAAACCTCCTGGGGCCCCCCAGGAACCCCCACCCCCCCCAGGGACCCCCAAACCCTCCTGGGACCCCTCAGGGACCCCAAATCCCCAGGGTACCCCAAAACCCCAGGACTCCCCAGGGACCCCCAAACCCTCCTGGGACCCCCGGGTACCCCAATACCCCCAGGGACCCCCAAACCCCTCAGGACCCCCCAGGATCCCCCCAAACCCTCCTGGGACCCCTCAGGGACCCCAAACCCCCAGGACCCCCCAAGCCCCCCAGAGACCCCTCAGGGACCCCCAACCCCCCAGGGACCCCAAAACCCCCCAGGACCCCCCGGGACCCCAACCCCCCAGGGACCCCAAACCCCCCAGGACCCCCGGGACCCCCAACCCCCCAGGGACCCCAAACCCCCCAGGACCCCCGGGACCCCAACCCTCCCCAGGGACCCCCAAAACCCCCCAGGACCCCCGGGACCCCCCTCACCTCGAAGGCGATGGGGAGGAGGAGGTGGAAGAAGGCGGCCGCGTAGTCGCCATCCGTCGCACCGGGCTATGGGGGGGGCATCACGTCAGACCCTATAGAGACCCCCTATAGAACCCCCCCCCAGCCCCTATAGAGCTCCCTACGGCCTCTTCTTACAGGCACCTATAGAGCAGACCCTATAGTTCCCATAATACCTGGGGGGGGGGCGTACACCCCCTATAACGCCCAGATAACAACATACATCCCCTATAACGCCCTATAGATGCCTCATATACACCTATAGCGCTCCATACAGCCGCTACGATGCCCCGTATAGCCTCTATAACGTCCCCCAGCACACGCGCACCCCCTATATCGCCCCACAGCAACCCTATACACGCCTATAATACACAACGGGGGGGGCCCTACACCCCTCTAGTGCCCTATAAGGGCCCCAATACCCCCCCAGCCCCTATAGGGGCCATACCTTATCCCAGCGCAGGTCCACGGTGAAGCCCTCGCCCCGGCCGGTGCCGACAGACGCGGGGGGGTCCTCGCCCCGGTGCACCCCGAAACACAGGACGCTGTGGGAAGGGGGGGGGGGGAGTTACGGGGGGGGCTCCCAGTGCCCCCCAGTGCCTCCCAGTATATCCCAGTATATCCCAGTATATCCCAGTTCCCACCTGGGGTCGTCCTGGAAGAGGCGGGGGATGGCCTGGCTGGGCTGGGCACTCCAGTCCACGATGAGGATGCTGGGGGGAACCCAGGAGTCTGGGGGCTGCAGCCCCCAAATCCCCCACGGACCCTCCGGGGACCCCCAACCCCCCGGGACCCCAAACCCCTCCAAGGGTACCCTCACCCCCCGGACCCCAAACCCCCAGGGACCCCCACCCCCCAGGGTACCCCAAACCCTCACAGGACCCCCAACCCCCCAGGGTACCCCAAACTCCCCTGGGTACCCTCAAAAACCCCTCAGGACCCCCAGGGACCCCCAACCCCAGGACACCCCCAAACTCCCCCCAGGACCCCCAACCCCCCAGGGACCCCAACCCCCAGGACACCCCCAAACTCCCCCCAGGACCCCAACCCCCCCCAGGGACCCCAACCCCCAGGACACCCCCAAACTCCCCCAGGACCCCCAACCCCCCCCAGGGACCCCAACCCCCAGGACACCCCAAACTCCCCCCAGGACCCCAACCCCCCAGGACACCCCCAAACTCCCCCCAGGACCCCAACCCCCCCCAGGGACCCCAACCCCCCAGGACCCCCAACGCCCCCCAGGGTCCCTAAAGGGACCCAGGCCCCCCCACCCAGGGGACCCCAAACCCCTCCCCGGCCCCCCTCACCGCTGCACCCCCAGGCGCCGCTGGGCTGCCCGGGCTGCGATGGCGACGGCGTTGAAGGCGCAGGGGCCGCTCGCCGCCTCCGGCTGCGCGTGGCGCCCGGGGGGGCTATAGGGGGACGTATAGCAGCCCTATAGAGCCCTGGGGGCCTCTGGTCCCCCCCCACCGCCGCCGCCCCCCCCCCACCCCTATAGGTTCTATAGCACCTCCAGGGACCCCAGAACAGCCCTACAGCAACCTCAGACCCCTATGGCTCCTATAGCGTGGCCAGGAACCCTATACCACCCCACCGTTTCTATAGTAACCCCCAGGCCCCTACAGACCCCCCGTGGCCCCTATAGCACCACGAGGAACCCTATAGCGTCCCCAGGTCTGCTATAACCATCTCAGGGTGCCTATAGCATCTCTGAGGCTCTTGCAGCCCCTATAGCATCCCGAGGGTCCATACAGCCCACACAACATCCATAAGTTCCCTATAGTTACTCCAAAGTCTTTATAACACCCACAGGGGCCCTATATCACCATGAGAAACCCTATAGTACTCACAGGCACCCTATACCATCGCTGACATTCTTATAGCCCCTATAGGACCCGCAGGGCCCCGGTAATGCTCACAGGTCCCCTATAGTTACCCCAACACCCCTATAGCATCTCAGGACCTCACGGCCCTTATACCACCCCCAGAACCCCTACAACACCCCCAGCACCTCTACAACACCCCTATAGCCCCCATAGGGCCCAGAAAGGGATCTCTGCAGCCCCCACAGCCCCCAAACTCCCGGGGGGGAACACATGCTTTCTATACCCCTACAAACGGCTCCTATAGAACGCGTACGTCTGCCCGCGGCACCTCAAGGAGCTGCTAGAACCCCTCGGGGGGGGATCTATGGGGGCCGCGGGGGGTTGCCGCAGCCCTGCAGGGCCCCAGGGAGCGCGCGGGTCCCCGCGGGGCCCCCGGCGGTACCTATAGCCCCTATAGGTGCCCGCGGCCGTACCGCAGCAGCGCCAGCCCGTTGCGCAGGTCCCCGCTCAGCACCTTCCCCAGCAGCGCCAGCAGCGAGCCCACGGCCAGGCGGGAGCGGCCCGGCTCCTGCAGGGCACCCGGGCGTCGGGGACCCCCAAACCCCCGCGGGGGACCCCAAAACCCCCCACGGGGGACCCCACCCCCCCCACGGGGGACCCGGGCATCTGGGGGGACCCCAAAACCTCCACAGGGGGCCCCAAAACCCCCCACGGGGGACCTCACCCCCCCCACGGGGGACCCAGGCGTCTGGGGGGACCCCAAAACCCCCGCGGGGGACCCCAAAACCCGCCACGGGGGACCCCACCCCCCCCACAGGGGACCCAGGCATCTGGGGGGACCCCAAAACCCCTGCGGGGACCCCACCCCCACAGGGGACCCAGGCATCTGGGGGACCCCAAAACCCCCACGGGGACTCCACCCCCCCCATGGGGGACCCAGGCATCTGGGGGGACCCCAAAACCCCCGCGGGGGACCCCAAAACCTCCAGGGGAGACCCCAAAACACCCCACTGGGGACCCCAACCCCCCACAGGGGACCCCAGGGTCTGGGGGACCCCAAAACCCCACGGGAACCCTGAAACCCCCACGGGGACCCCACCCCCATGGGGACCCGGGGTCTGGGGGACCCCGGGGTCTGGGGGGACCCCAACCCCCCCACTGGGGACCCCAACCCCCACTGGGGACCCAGGAGTCTGGGGGGACCCCAAAACCTCCACGGGGGACTCAGGCATCTGGGGGGGGACCCCAAAACCTCCACGGGGGACCCAGGGGTCTGGGAGGGCCCCCACACCCCCCCCCCGAGGGGACCCAGGGGGCCAGGAGGGGACCCCAAAAACCTCCATGGGGGATTCGGGCATCTGGGGGGACCCCAAAATCCCCACGGGGGTCCCAGGCATCCGGGGGGACCCCAACCCCCAGGGGACCCCGGCATGGGGGCACTCACCGGGGGGCCGGGGGGGCAGCCGGGGCCCCGCAGCTCCACCTGGGCCAGGAACGCGGGGCTGGGGACCCCAAAACGGCCCTCAGGGACCCGACGCCATCTTGGGGTCCCCAGAGCCCCCCAGATCCCTTGGGGACCCCCCAGGACTCCCCCAAACCCCAGAGCCCCCCATCCCATCAAAAATCCCCAGGGTCTCTCCAACACCCCCAGGGCCCCCAAACCCCTCAGAGATCCCCCAAATCCCCTCAGGGAGCCCCTAAACCCCCAGGGCCCCCTTAACCCCCCAGGGACCCCCAAATCTCCTCATGGCCCCCCCCCCAAACCCAGAGCCACCCCCATGCCCCACAACCCCTTGTCAGCCCCTATATCCCCCCAAACCACCCCGTAACCACACCAAACACCCCTAAAGCCCCCAAATCACTCCGAGCCCCCTCAAACCTCCCTCAGCCCCCCAAAAGACCCCCGAGGACCCCTAAAAGCCCCCAAAACCCCCCCAAACCTGTGGACCAGCAGCAGTTCCTCATCGGTAGCCGGGCGGCTCTAAGGAGAATAGAAACCGTGAGGGACCCCACATGTCTGTGGGGGGACCCTGATATCTGGGAGGGGGGGGACCCCAACATCTGGGGGGTCCCAGGTGGCGGGGGGACCCCAGCATGTGGGGGACGCAGGCGTGCGGGTGCTCACCTCCACTGGGACGCAGCGCTGCACCAAGCCCAGCTCCTCCAGCGTCGCCCACGCGGCCGACAGCGGCTCCGGACCCTCGGGGTGCTGAGAAAAATGGGGGGGCAGGGGGCTGTTAGGGACCTGGGTGACCGGGAGGGGGGGGGACACCCCGGTGTCCAGGGAGGGGACCCCGGCGTCCGGGGGTACCTCTCGTCCCCCAAAACGGCGGCGAAGCGCTCGTCGTAGACCAGCCCCGTCCCCGTGGGTGCTGCCGGCTCCGCGCCCAGATCCTGTCGTGGGGGGGGAACGCAGGCGTCGGGGGGGACACGACACTCGCCCAGGTGTCTGGGTGCCCCCACCCCCAAAGGAGCCCCCACCCATCTCCCCAGGGACCCAGGCATCCGGAAGCCCCTCCCCCAGGGGAGCCCCCACCCATCTCCTGAAGGACCCAGGCATCCGGGTGCCCCCACCCCCAAGGGTGCCCCCCCATCTCCCCAGGGACCCAGGCATCCGGAAGCCCCCCTCAGGGGAGCCCCCACCCATCTCCCCAAGGCCCCAGGCATCCGGGTGCCCCCACCCCCAAGGGTGCCCCCCATCTCCCCAGGGACCCAGGCGTCCAGAAGCCCCCCCCAAGGGAGCCCCCCATCTCCCCAGGCATCTGGGTGCCCCCACCCCCAGGGGAGCCCCCCCATCTCCCCAGGGACCCAGGCGTCCGGAAGCCCCCCAGGGGAGCCCCCACCCATCTCCTGAAGGCCCCAGGCATCCAGGTGCCCCCACCCATCTCCCCAGGGACCCAGGCGTCCAGAAGCCCCCCCCAAGGGTGCCCCCCCCATCTCCCCAGGGACCCCTGCGTCGGGGCAGGCCCCGCCTACCAGGCGCTGTAGCTCTGCCTCCAGCCCCTCCCCCCGGCTCCGGGCCCGCGCCCCGCGCTTGGCCTCGGGAGCCCCCGCTGCGGGGGCGCGGCGCCCCGCCCGGCCCTGGGCGGAGCCAAGTCAGCCCCGCCCACCGCCCTCGCCCCGCCCACCTCCCCCTCACAGCCCCGCCCATCCCTTCAAACCGCACCCACCACCACCACGCCCCGCCCAGTGCCCCCCACACCCTCGCACCCCGCCCCTTGCAAAGCCCCGCCCTCCTCTCTGGCCCCGCCCCTTCTCACCATGAGAGCCGGGGGGCGGGGCTCTAGCGCCGCGCGGGGGGGGGCATCGCAAGGGGGCCTGGGGGGGCGGAACGGGTTAAGGGGAATCGGGGGAAAACGGGGGCAAAGGGGGCGGGCGGGGAACCAGGGGGAAACGGGGGGCCGGGGGGTGTTACCGGGAATAACGGGGGCGGGTGGGCCGCAGCGGCGGCGGTTGGGGGCACAGGCCCGCGGCGGCGGTGGGAGGGGCTGGGGAAGCGCCGTGGGCCCCGGGGGCTCCATGGGCCCGGGGGCTCAGCGGACCCCGGGGGAGAACGGAGGGGGTCCCGGGAGGGGGAACGGGGGGTCCGGGGAGCGGCCGCGCTCACCTGCAGCCCTGCGCGACGCTGGCGGCGGGCGCACGGCGATGACGTCGAGGGGCGGGGCGACGCGCGGGGCGGGGCTGAGAGGCAGAAGTGGGACTGGAGGGGGCGGGGCTTAGCCGAGCGCGGGGCGTGGCTGGGCGTGGAGGGGCGTGACCAGCGGCGGGGCGGGGCTACGCGGCTCGCTGCCGCGCTGAGCCGCCATCTTGGGTGTGCCCCACTGGACGCCGCCATCTTGGGTGTGCCCCACTGGACGCCGCCATCTTGGAATCCACCATAGGGTGCCCATGGAGGGGGGGGGTGTGTATAAAATTTTGCACACGCAGTTCCGTGTGCCGTGTGTCCGTGTCCCCCCCCACCCGGGGTAGGGGAACAACCCCCCCCCAGAGACCCCCCCCAAACGCACCCCCCAAATAACGACATCTGAGCCCAGCTCCATTTCTGATACCAAACTGTAATGGGGGCCCCCCCTCCCCCAGTTAGAGCTGGGGGCTGAGGCCGGGGGGGGGGCCAGCAGGGGTCGAGGGGGAAGCGTAACCCCCCCCGGTCCCCCCCAAAAAGGGTGCGGCGGTGGGGAAGGGCAGAAGATGTCCGGAGAGGACGAGGGGTCCGAGGGCGTAGAGCGCAGCCGGGTCCTCGGGAGGGGGTTGTGGGGGTGCGGGAGGGGGCAGGGGGCCCCCGCCCCATGGTATCCGGCACCCCCCCGGGGCCGGCGCCCCCCCCCTGCCGCCGCTTCTTCCCCTTGGCCGAGACCTTGCGGTTGCGGGTCTGGATCCCGTCCTTGCGCATGGTCAGGGGGCGGTTCACCTGGGGGGGGATGGGGGGGGACCCAGGCGTTTGGGGGGGCCCTGGACCCCACCCCACACCTTCCCCTCCCCCCAGCCACCAACCCCGGGGGTCCCCAAAATCCCCTCCCCATCCCCCCAGGGACCCCTATGGGTGAAGGACCCAGGCACTGGGGGGACCCCTGGACCCTCACACCCTACCCCCCAACCACCAGCCCCGGGGACCCCAAAATCCCTCCCCATCCCCCACAAGGACCCCCATGGATGAAGGACCCAGGCATTGGCGGGGGGCCCCCGGACCCCCACCCCACACCTTTTCTCCCCCTTCTCAGCCACCAACCCCAGGGGTCCCCAAAATCCCCTCCCAATCTCCCCTATGGCCAAGGGACCCGGGCATTTGGGGGGGACTCAGGCAAATGGGGGGGACCCCAGGCATTTGGGGGGACCCCTGGACCCCACTCCACCCCTTCCCCCCCAACCACCAACCCCGGGGGGGCTCCAAAATCCTCCTCCCCATCCCCCTATGGATGAAGGACCCAGGCATCCAGGGGACCCAGGCATTTGGGGGGGCCCAGGCATTTGGGGGGACCCAGGCATCGGGGGGGACCCCAGGCATCGGGGGGACCCCCCGGACCCCACTCCACCCCTTCCCCCCTCAACCACCAACCCCGGGGGGCCAAAATCCCTCCCCATCCCCCCTATGGATGAAGGACCCAGGCATCTGCTGGGGGACCCAGGCATTTGGGGGGACCCAGGCATCGGGGGGACCCCAGGCATCGGGGGGGACCCCAGGCATCGGGGGGTGGGGGGTCTGGGGGAGTTTGGGGGCCCCTCACGCGGTGCAGTTTGTAGTAGAGGCCGCAGGCGTTGCAGACGGGGTCCCCGTGGGGGCTGCGTCGCCAGAGCGTGGTGGTGCTGGTCTGGCAGTTGCTGCAGACGGTGCCGGCGCGCTTGCTCACCAGCTGGGGGGGACGGGAAAGGGGGGCTCAGGGGGCTGGGGGGCTGGGGGGGGGGCTGGGGGGGTTTGGGGAGGCTGGGGGGTTGGGGGAGTTTGGGGGAGCTAGGGGGAGTTTGGGGGGCGTTTGGGGGGAGGTTGGGGGTGTTTGGAGGAGCTAGGGGAGTTTGGGGGGCATTTGGGGGAGCTGGGAGGGTTTGGGGGAGTTTGGGGGTGTTTGGAGGGGAGCTAGGGGAGTTTGGGGGCATTTGGGGGGCTGGGAGGGGTTTGGGGGGGGGAGTTTGGGGGGCTGGGAGGAGTCTGGGGGCATTTGGGGGGCAGCTGGGGGAAATTTGGGGGGCTGGGAGGGTTTGGGGGAGTTCGGGGGAGTTTGGGGGCTGGGAGGGGTTTGGGGAGTTTGGGGGGTTTGGGGGGAGCTAGGGGAGTTTGGGGGCATTTGGGGGGCTGGGAGGGGTTTGAGGGGGAGTTTGGGGGGCTGGGAGGAGTCTGGGGGGCATTTGGGGGCTGGGAGGGTTTGGGGGAGTTTGGGGGTGTTTGGGGGGGAGCTAGGGGGAGTTTGGGGGCATTTGGGGGGCTGGGAGGGTTTGGGGGCTGGGAGGAGTCTGGGGGGCTGGGAGGAGTCTGGGGAGCATTTGGGGGGCAGCTGGGGGGCATTTGGGGGGAGTTTGGGGGGCTGGGAGGGGTTTGGGGGAGCTGGGGGAGTTTGGGGGTGTTTGGAGGAGCTGGGGGAGTTTGGAGGAGCTGGGGGGCTGGGAGGGTTTGGGGAGTTTGGGGGCTGGGAGGGTCTGGGGGGCATTTGGGGGGCTGGGAGGGGTTTGGGGGAGTTTGGGGGTGTTTGGAGGGGAGCTGGGGGTTTGGGGGCATTTGGGGGCGTTTGGGGGTGCCCGGGGGGTTTGGAGTGGTTTTGGGGAGCCCGGGGGTTTGGGGTACCCTGGGGATTTTGGGGTGCCTGGGTGGGGGTTGAAGGTGCCCCTGGGAGTTTGGGGTGCCCCGGGGGGGGGTGGGGGATTTGGGGGGTTGGGGGTTTTGGGAGCCCCGGGGATTTTTGGAGGGGTTTGGGGGGTTGGAGGTTTTGGGGTGCCCCAGGGGTGGGGGATTTGGGGGGGGTGGGGGTTTTGGGGAGCCCGGGGGTGTTTGGGGGAGTTTGGGGGTTTGGGAGCCCCGGGGTTTGGGGGGTTGGGGGTCTTTGGGGAGCCCGGGGGTTTGGGGGGGTTGGGGTTTTGGGGAGCCCAGGGTGTGTGGGGGGTGGGGTTTTGGGGAGCCCCAGGGGGGTTTGGGGGGTTGGGGGTCTTTGGGAGCCCCGGGGGTGTGGGGGTGGGGTTTTGGGGAGCCCCAGGGGGTTTGGGGGGGTTGGGGGTTTTGGGGAGCCCCGGGGGGTGTGGGGGTCTTTGGGGAGCCCCGGGGGTGTGGGGGGGTTTGGGGGTCTTTGGGGAGCCCGGAGGTGTTGGGGGTGGGGTTTTTGGGAGCCCTGGGGTTGGGGGATTTGGGGGGTGGGGTTTTGGGGAGCCCGGGGGGGTTTGGGGGGTTGGGGGTTTTGGGAGCCTGGGGGTTCGGGGGATTTGGGGGGGTTGGGGTGTTTGGGGAGCCCGGGGGTGTGGGGGGTTGGGGTGTTTGGGGAGCCGGGGGTTTGGGGGGTTGAGGGTTTTGGGAGCCCCGGGGGTGGGGGTTTGGGGTGTTTGGGGAGCCCGGGGGTTTGGGGGGTTGAGGGTTTTGGGGAGCCCCGGGGGTTTGGGGGGGGGTTGAGGTTTTGGGGAGCCCCGGGGGTGGGGGGGTTTGGGGTCTTTGGGGATCCCCGGGGGGTTGGGGGGGGTTGGGGTTTTGGGAGGGGGGTTTGGGGGTTTTGGGAGCCCAGGGGGTTTGGGGGGGTTGGGGGTTTTTGGGGAGCCCGGGGGGTTTGGGGGGTGGGGGTTTTGGGGATCCCCGGGGGTGTGGGGGTTGGGGGTCTTTGGGGAGCCCCGAGGGGTTTGGGGGGTTGGGGGTCTTTGGGGGTGGGGGGTTTGGGGGTCTTTGGGGAGCCCCGGAGGTGTTTGGGGGGTGGGGTGTTTGGGGAGCCCCTGGGGTTGGGGATTTGGGGGGTGGGGTTTTGGGGAGCCCGGGGGTTTGGGGGGGTTGGGGGTTTTTTGGGGAGCCCCGGGGGGGGTGGGGGGGTGGGGGTGTTTGGGGAGCGCGGGGGGTCTCACCAGGCGCTTCTTGGGGCGGATGAGGGGCCGGTTGTGGCCGTTGAGGCGGTGGTAGAGCCCGCAGGCGTTGCAGAGGTAATGGCCCGTCCCGTCCCGCCGCCACAGCGGCGTCGCCGTCGCCCCGCAGTTCACGCACTCCCGCGCCTCTGCCCGGTACAGACCAGTACAGACCAGTACAGACCGGTACAGACCAGTACACCCCCCCTACGGACCCATACAGACCCCTGTAAGGCGGCACACGCCCCAGCACGCGCCCCCAGTTCACATGCTCTGCCCCATATCAACCAGTACAAACCAGTACAAACCAATATAAACCAGTACAAACCAGTACAAACCAGTACAAACCAGTACAAACCAGTACAAACCAGTACACCCCCCCATGGACCCATACAGACCCCTGTAAGGCGGCGCGCGCCCAGCACACGCGCCCCAGTTCACACACTCTGCCCCATATCAACCAGTACAAACCAGTACAAACCAGTACAAACCAATATAAACCAGTACAAACCAGTACAAACCAGTACAAACCAATATAAACCAGTACAAACCAGTACAAACCAACCAGTACAAACCAGTACAAACCATTATAGACCAGTATGTACCACTATAAGGTAATAAAAAGCACCCAGCGCCCCAGTACACACCCCAGCACGCACCCCCGGTTCACACACTCTGCCCCACATCAACCAGTATACACCAGTATACACCAGTACAAACCAGTATACAGCAGTACAGAACAGTATGGACCAGTACAGACCATTATAGACCAGTATGTACCACTATAAGGTAATAAAAAGCACCCAGCGCCCCAGTACACACCCCAGCACGCACCCCATGCACCCCCAGTTCACACGCTCTGCCCCGTATCAACCAGTACAAACCAGTACAAACCAGTACACCCCCACTACGGACCCATACAGACCCCTGTAAGGCAGCGCACGCCCCAGCACGCGCCCCCAGTTCACATGCTCCGCCCCGTATCAACCAGTACAAACCAGTACAAACCAGTACAAACCAGTACAAACCAGTATACCCCCCCCTACGGACCCATACAGACCCCTGTAGGCGGCGTGCCCCAGCACGCGCCCCCAGTTCACATGCTCTGCCCCATATCAACCAGTACAAACCAGTACAAACCAGTACAAACCAACCAGTACAAACCAGTACAAACCATTATAGACCAGTATGTACCACTATAAGGTAATAAAAAGCACCCAGCACCCCAGTACACACCCCAGCACGCACCCCATGCACCCCCAGTTCACACGCTCTGCCCCGTATCAACCAGTACAAACCAGTACAAACCAGTACAGAACAATATGAACCAGTACAGACCATTATAGACCAGTATGTACCAGTATAAGGTAATAAAAAGCATCCAGCGCCCCAGTACACACCCCAGCACGCACCCCCGGTTCACACACTCTGCCCCACATCAACCAGTATACACCAGTATACACCAGTACAAACCAGTACAAACCAGTATACGGCAGTACACAACAGTATGGACCAGTACAGACCATTATAAACCAGTATGTACCACTATAAGGTAATAAAAAGCACCCAGCGCCCCAGTACACACCCCAGCATGCACCCCCAGTTCACACGCTCTGCCCCGTATCAACCAGTTTAAACCAGTATAAACCAGTATAAACCGGTATACAGCAATACAGAACAGTAGGGACCAGTACAGACCATTATAGACCAGTATGTACCAGTATAAGGTAATAAAAAGCACCAGGCACCCCAGCACACGTCCCAGCACGCCCCCAGTTCACACACTCTGCCCCATATCTAACCAGTTTAAACCAGTATAAACCAGTATAAACCAGTATACAGCACTACAGAACAGTATGGACCAGTACAGACCATTACGGACCAGTATGTACCAGTATAAGGTGACAAAAAGCACTGGGCACCCCAGCACACGCCCCAGCATGTGCCCCCAGTTCACACGCTCTGCCCCACATCAACCAGTATAAACCAGTTTAAACCAGTATACACCAGTACAGACCATTAGGGGCCAGTACAGACCATTAAGGACCAGTATGTACCAGTATAAGGTGACAAAAAGCACTGGGCACCCCAGCACACACCCCAGCATGCGCCCCCAGTTCACACACTCTGCCCAGTGTCAACCAGTATAAACCAGTTTGGACCAGTAAAAACCGGTATAGGTCACTATGGAATATTATGGACCAGTATAAACCAGTACAAACCAGTATAAACCAAGATGGACCAGTATAACATAGTACAAGGCACTGGGCCCTCCAGCACGCACCCCAGCGTGCACCCCCAGGTCACACCGCCCAATATCAACCAGTATAAACCAGTTTGGACCAGTAAAAACCGGTATAGGCCACTATGGAATACCATGGACCAGTATAAACCAGTACAGACCAGTATAAACCAGTACAGACCAGTATAAATTGGTACATCCCATGATAAACCAGTGTAAAACAGTACAAGGCACTGTGCACCCCAGTGTGCAGCAACAGTTCACACGCTCTGCCCAGTATAAACCAGTATAAACCAGTATAGACCGCTATAAACTAGTATGGACCAGTATAAACCAGTACAGACCAGTATAAGGCAGTACAGGGCCCTGGGCACCTCAGCATGCCCCCCCCAGTGTGCACCCCCACTCCTGCAGCTCGGCCCAGTACAAGCCAGTATGGACCAGTATAAACCAGTACCAACCTGTACAAAACAGTACTGACCAGTATGGACCAGTTTGGACCAGTGCGGCCCAGTTACAGGCCACTGCACACCCCAGTGTGCACCTGCAGCTCTCACACCCCTGCATCTCTGCCCAGTATAGACCAGTATAAACCAGTACTGACCAATCCAGACCGGTATGCACCCCAGTATGTACCAGTACAGACCAGTATGAGCTCCAGTATGTACCAGTACAGACCAGTATGCACCCCAATATACACCAGTACAGACCAGTATTAGCCCCAGTATGTACCAGTACAGACCAGTATGCGCTTCAATATACACCAGTACAGACTAGTATGTGCCCCAGTATGTACCAGTACAGGCCAATACGCAACCCAGTATGTACCAGTACAGACCAGTATGTGCCCCAGTATGGCCCAGTATGGACCAGTATGCCTCCACACCTCATGCACCCCCACACCGCTGCCCACCACCGCCCAGTATAGCCCAATACAGACCCCAGTACAGACCAGTATGGCCCAGTACAGACCAGTATGGCCCCACACCTCATACACCCCCACACCGCTGCCCACCACCGCCCAGTATAGCCCCGCACAGACCCCAGTACAGACCAGTATGGACCAGTATGCGCCCCAGTATGGCCCAGTACAGACCAGTATGCACCCCAGTATGGCCCAGTACAGACCAGTATGACCCCACACCTCATACACCCCCACACTGCTGCCCACCACTGCCCAGTATAGCCCCGCACAGACCCCAGTACGGACCAGTATGGACCAGTATGTGCCCCAGTATGGCCCAGTACAGACCAGTATGCCTCCACACCTCATGCACCCCCACACCGCTGCCCACCACCGCCCAGTATAGCCCAGTACAGACCCCAGTACGGACCAGTATGGACCAGTATGCACCCCAGTATGGCCCAGTACAGACCAGTATGCGCCCCAGTATGGCCCAGTACAGACCAGTATGACCCCACACCTCATACACCCCCACACTGCTGCCCACCACTGCCCAGTATAGCCCCGCACAGACCCCAGTACGGACCAGTATGGACCAGTATGTGCCCCAGTATGGCCCAGTACAGACCAGTATGCCTCCACACCTCATGCACCCCCACACCGCTGCCCACCACCACCCAGTATAGCCCAATACAGACCCCAGTACAGACCAGTATGGCCCAGTACAGACCAGTATGCCCCCACACCTGATGCACCCCCACACCACTGCCCACCACCGCCCAGTATAGCCCAGCACTGACCCCAGTACGGACCAGTATGGCCCAGTACGGACCAGCACCCCCCCCGTGCGTACCGATACCAACCGGCGTGCTCCCCAGTAAGCCCCCCCAGTCCGTCCCAGTGCCCCCAGTCCGCACCAGTGCTCCACTCACCGCAGGGCGGGGGCGCCGGGGCAGGGGGGCCCCTGGGGGCTGCCCAGGGGGCTGCAGCAGCTCCAGGAAGCGGGGGCTCCGGGGGGGCGGCGGCCCAGGGGGCTCCCCAACGCCCCCTCGGCCCACGGCATCAGCGAGAGGCGGCCTGGGGGGACGGGGACAGCGGTGAGGGGGGGCATGGGGGGCACTGGGGACAAGGGGGGACATGGGGGACCCTCGGAAAGGGGGGACATTGGGGACAAGGGGGGACACAGGGGACCCTTGGAAAGGGGGGACATGGGGGGACATTGGGGACAAGGGGGACATGGGGGACATTTGGAAAGGGGGGACATGGGGGGCATTGGGGACAAGGGGGGACTTGGGGACAAGGGGGGACATGGGGGGACATTTGGAAAGGGGGGACATGGGGGGCATTGGGGACAAGGGGGGACATGGGGGGACATTTGGAATGGGGGGTCATGGAAGGGCATTGGGGACAAGGGGGGGACACGGGGACCCTTGGAAAGGGGGGGACATGAGGGGGACATTGGGGACAAGGGGGGACACAGGGGACCCTTGGAAAGGGGGGGACACATGGGGGGACATTAGGGACAAGGGGGACACATGGGGGGCATTGGGGACAACAGGGGGACACGAGGAGACCCTTAGAAGGGGGGACATGGGGGACAACGGGGGGCATTGGGGATAAGGGGGACATGGGGGGACATTTGGAAAGGGGGGACATTGGGGGCACTGAGGACAAGGGGGACATGGGGGGGACATTAGGGGCATTGGGGGGCCCTGGGGGGACACAAGGACATGGGGGGCAGTGGTGGCACTGGGGACAAGGGGGGACATGGGGGACAGTTGGAAAGGGGGACATGGGGCTCTGGGGGACACTGGGATGGGGGGGACATGGGGGGCTCAGGGGGACACTGGGACATGGGGGACATGGGGGCTCAGGGGGACACATGGGGGACATGGGGGGCTGGGGACACTGGGACATGGGGGGGAGCTAGGGGGACACTGGGACATGGGGGGGCTCAGGGGGACACTGGGACATGGGGGGCTCAGGGGGACACTGGGACATGGGGGACATGGGGGGACATGGGATGGGGGACATGGGGGCTCAGGGGACACTGGGACATGGGGGGACATGGGGGGCTCAGGGGGGACACTGGGACATGGGGGGGACATGGGGGGCTCAGGGGGACACTGGGACATGGGGGGACATGGGGGGCACTGGGGACAACAGGGGGACATGGAAGGAGACATTAGGGACATGGGGGGGTCAGGGGGACACTGGGACAGGGGGACATTAGGGACAACGGGGGGACACGGGGGCCCTGGGGGACAAGAGACAGGGGGGCTCTGGGGACAAGGGGGCCATTAGGTGTGGGGGGGCATTTGGGCCATGGGGGGACAGGGCAGGGGGCCCTGGGGGGACAGGGGAACACGAGGGGGCCCTGGGGACAGGGGGGACACACAGGAGGACGGGGTGGAGGCGGGGGTACCTGGGGGGGTAGGGGCCAGCAGCCCCCGGCTCCAGCCCTTCGGCTCCCCCCAGCCCCAGGAAAGCTCCGGCCTCGTCCGAAAAAGGGGGGGCCCCCTCCGGCCCCCCCCCCAACGCCACGAACTCCATGGGGGGCTGGGAGGTCGGGGTCCCCCGGGGGGCAGCAGCGGGGCCTGCGGGGAGACACCCCCCCCCCAAATTAGCACCCAGCCCCCTGGGTGCCCTCTTGGGGGGGTGTAGGTGCCTCCCCACCCCCCACCCCCCCCAAAAAAAACCCCATGGGGAGGGGGTGGGGGGGGTTACTGACCTGGAGCCGTAGTGTCACGGCGGGACGGACGGACAGACGGACGCGGCGGGGAGGGGTGCGCCCCGCCCTAGGGTTGGGCCGGCGGGGGAGGGGCGCTGGGACCCCACCCCAGTTGGGCAGAGCCCCCCCCCCCCCCAAAAAAAGAAAATTTAAGGGGGGGGGGGGGGAATGGGATGGGGATACCTGTGAGGTCCGCAGTTGTGGGGAGCACGGGGAGGGGGGTCAGCACCCCGAGGGTCTGCGGAGGCGAGGGTGGGGGCACCCGGAGGCCTGGGTCCCTTCGGGTGGGAAGATCCGGACGCTTGGGTGGATGGGTGGGGGTGGGTGGGGTGGGGGCCCCCCAAATGGACGCTTGGTCCATGACCCCCCCCCCCCCCATCCTGGGGTGGTAACGGCCCCGGGGCTGCCGGGGCCTGATAAGCCTTATCTGATGCCGGGGCCAGCGGCGGTTGGGTTTGGGGGGCAGGGCGGGGCCAGGGGACGCAGGCGTCCGGCCCCCCTCCCCCCAGCACCCAGGCGGTGTCGGGGACCCAGCCCCCAAATTTCGGGGAAGGCGCCGGCCCTTCCCCGAACCGTCGCCTTATCGGCCCCAGCCAGAGCAAGGGAACCCCGGCCCCCCCCCCCCCCCGCCGCCGGCCCCCCCAAGGCATTTAGTGTAGGTCCTACGTAAACAGCACCCGCCCACACGCCCCGCGGCACCCGAGGAGGGAGCGCCCCGAAATTCGCTGGGTTTCGGACCAAAATTAGGACTTTTCGGACAAAAATTTGGACTTTTCAGACCAAAATTTGGACTTTTCGGACAAAAATTTGGACTTTTCGGGCATCAAAATGGGGATTTTCAGCCCCAAATTTGCCATTTTCAGCCCCAAAACGGGTGTTTTCAAGGGACAAATGGAACTGGGAGCCCCAAAATTGAGGGTTTCAGCCTCAAATTTGGGCACTGTAATGCCAAATTTGCAAATCAGAGACCCCAATTTGCAAATTTCAACACAAAATTGCTATTTCTATGCTTTCAAATTCTTTTTAGCCATAAATAGGTGCTTTCCCAACCAATTTCGGGGCTTCTGCTCCACAATTGCGGGGCTTAACCTCAAAACCAGGCTTTTCAACCCAAAATCGGTGTTTTCAGTTCCAGATTGCAGGTCTCAGCGCCCAAAAAATGACAATTTTCAGCTCAAAAGTGGGATTTTCAGCTCAAAATTCACTTTTCGGGGCATCAAAATGGGGATTTTCAGCCCCAAATTTGCCATTTTCATCCCCAAAACGGGTGTTTTCAAGGGAGAAAGGAAATCTGAAATGGCAAAATTGGAGGTTCCAGCCTCAAATTTGGGAATTATAACACCAAATTTGCAAATTATAAACCCAAATTTGCAAGTTTCAACACAAAATTGCAATTTCTATGCTTTCAAACTCTTTTCAGCCATAAACACGCAGTTTCCCAACCGATTTCAGGGCTTCTGCTCCAAAATTGAGGGGTTTAACCTGAAAAACAGGGGTTTCAACCCAAAATCGGTGTTTTCAGTTCCAGATTGGGGGTTTCAGCCCCCAAAAATGACAATTTTCAGCTCAAAAGTGGGACTTTGAGCTCAAAATTCACTTTTTGGGGCATCAAAATGGGAATTGTCAGCCCCAAATTTGCCATTTTCAGCCCCAAAATGGGTGTTTTCAAGGGAAAGAGGGAATCTAAAATGCCAAAATTGGGGGTTTCAGCCTCAAATTTGGGAATTATAACCCCAAATTCGCAAATTATAGACCCCAATTTACACATTTCAACACAAAACTGCAATTTTCTGCTTTCAAATTGTTTGCAGCCACAAACTGGCCGAATTCAGGACTTCTACAAAACTGAGGGGTTTAACCTGAAAAACAGAGTTTTCAACCCAAAATAGGTGTTCTCGGTTGCAGATTGGAGGTCTCAGCCCCCAAAAATGACAATTTTCAGCTCAAAAGTGGAACTTACAGCTCAAAATCCACTTTTTGGGGCATCAAAATGAGGATTTTCAGCCCCAAATTTGCAGTTTTCCGCCCCGAAACGAGTGTTTTCAAGGCAGAAAGGGAATCGGGGCTCCAAAACTGGGGGTTTCAGCCTCAAATTTGGGAACTATGACCCCAAATTTGGGATTTTCAGACCCAAATTTGAGATTTTCTGCCTTTGTTTGTTTGTTTTAAGGCACAAACCGGGTTTTTTTCCCACCAAATTCGGGCTTTCTGCTTGAAAATTGGGAGTTCTAACGTCAAAAATCAGGTTTTTCAACCCAAAATTAGTGTTTTCAGTTCTCAGTGGGGGGTTTCAGCCTCTAAAAAGACAATTTTCACCTCAAAACTGGGATTTTCAGCTCAAACTCTGGGATTTTCAGCCCAAAATTCACATTTCTGGCAACAAATTGGGGATTTTCAGTCCCAAATTTGGCATTTTCAAAGGCAGAAACTAAGTCGGAGCCCCAAAACCAAGGTTTTCGACCCCCAAAATGGCGTTTTCAGCCCCCAAACCCAACAATTTCAACATCAAATTGCAATTTTCCGCCATCAAATTGTTCATTTTTCCCCACAAGTTGAAGGTTTTGTCACCCAAATTTGGGGGTTCTGCCCCAAAATTGGGGTTTTTTAACCTCAGAGTTTTCAACCCAAAATCGGTGTGTTCAGGCCTACATTGGGGGATTCAGCCCCCAGAATTGGGAACTTTTGAGCTCAAAATTGGGGACTTTCGAGCCCCAAATCGGGATTTTTCACCCCAAAACCGGGGGCGCTGACCTCACCTGAGTTTTGGGCTCAAATTTGGCATTTTCAGGCCCAACCTCGGGATTTTTCCTCCTCTCCTTGGCCCCGAGCCGCCATCTTGGCTCCCCAAAATCATCATTTCCAGCCTCGAACGTGGCGATTTCGGGTTCAAAACCGCTATTTTCACCATTTTCACCGTTTCTGGCCCCGTTTCGGTCCTGGGGGGGGGGACGGGGACACCCAGGCGTCCGGGCCCCCAGCGGGGCTCAGCGGGGTCCCCCGGCGCGGGGGGTCAGGGCGCTGGGGGGGCAGTGCTGGCAATATGGGGGTGTCCAGGTTGAAATCGGGGGCTGCCGGAGGCCCCCGGGGCGGAGGGGGGTCAGCTCCAGGGGGCCGAAAAGAAGGGGTGCAGCAGGGCCTGTGAGACAAAAAGAGGGGGGGTCTCATCAGAGGGGACCCCCAAACCGCCCTCCCAGGGGCCCCCATATTCCCACACCCTCCCAGGACACCCCCCCCCCCCCCAAAAAAAAACCCCCACAGGGAAGGGGAGGGGGGGAAGATGGCGGGGGGACCCCCAGTCTGTTAGGACCCCACGTCTCCCGGACACCTGGGTCCCCCCAAATTTTGGGGTCCCCCCTTAGCCCACCCAGCTCCCCCCCCCCAAATCCCCCCCACCCCCCAGACACCTGAATCCCCCCAGATGCCGGCGTCCCCCATGGGTGCCCCCATGACCAACCCGGTGCCCCTCCCCAAATCTTGGGGTCCCCTCCAAATTTTGGGGTCCCCTCTTAGCCTGTGCAGCTCCCCCCACACCCAAATCCCCCAGCACCCCTAAACCTCCCCACCCCCAAATCCCCCCAGAAATCTGGATCCCCCATGGGTGCCCCCATGACCAACTGGGTGCCCCTCCCCAAATCTTGGGGTCCCCCAAATTCTGGGATCCCCCCAAAATCCTGGCTCCCCCTTAGCCCACCCAGCTCCCCCCCCACCCCTAAATCCCCCCCCCACCCCCAGACACCTGAATCCCCCCGGATGCCGACGTCCCCCATGGGTGCCCCCATGACCAACTGGGTGCCCCTCCCCAAATCTTGGGGTCCCCCAAATTCTGGGATCCCCCCAAAATCCTGGCTCCCTCTTAGCCCACCCAGCTCCCCCCCCCCAAATCCCCCCCCAGACACCTGAATCCCCCCCGGATGCCGGCGTCCCCCATGGGTGCCCCCATGACCAACTGGGTGCCCCTCCCCAAATCTTGGGGTCCCTCCAAATTTTGGGGTCCCCCTTAGCCCACCCAGCTCCCCCCCCCAAATCCCCCCACCCCCAGACACCTGAATCCCCCGGATGCCGGCGTCCCCCATGGGTGCCCCCATGACCAACTGGGTGCCCCTCCCCAAATCTTGGGGTCCCCCAAATTCTGGGATCCCCCCAAAATCCTGGCTCCCCCCTTAGCCCCCCCCCCCCCAAATCCCCCCCCCCCAGACACCTGAATCCCCCGGATGCCGGCGTCCCCCATGGGTGCCCCCATGACCAACCCGGTGCCCCTCCCCAATTTTTGGGGCCCCCCCCCATTTTGGGGGCGCCCCCACCTGGTGGGCGCGGATGCGCTGGCGCGAGGGGTAGCGGAGGAAGCGGCGCAGGAGGTCGCGGGCGTCGGGCGGGGCCTCGGGCACGAGCTGCGCCAGCGGGGCCGGGCGCTGCCGCCGGAACCGGATCTTGGGGTAATCGGGAAGCTCCGACAGCTCCTGCCGGACCAGTACCTCCCAGTGCGGCCCAGTTCCTCCCAGTGCCCCCCCCCGCTACTCCTAGTAGCCCCTCAGTAGCCCCAAGCACTCCCCAGTACCATCCCAGTACAGACCAATGGGTTTCAATGGTTTCCCAGTAGCTCCCAGTAGCCCCAAGCACTCCCCAGTATCATCCCAGTACACCCCAATGCATTTCAATGGTCTCCCAGTAGCTCCCAGTAGCCCCAAGCACTGCCCAGTACCATCCCAGTACACCCTAATGCGTTTCAATGGTTTCCCAGTAGCTCCCAGTAACCCCAAGCACTCCCCAGTACCATCCCAGTACACCGCAATGCCTTTTAATGGTTTCCCAGTAGCTCCCAGTAGCCCCAAACACTCCCCAGTACCATCCCAGTACAGACCAAGGCGTTTCAATGGTTTCCCAGTAGCTCCCAGTAGCCCCAAGCACTCCCCAGTACCATCCCAGTACAGACCAATGGGTTTCAATGGTTTCCCAGTAGCTCCCAGTAGCCCCAAGCACTCCCCAGTACCATCCCAGTACACCCCAATGCCTTTTAATGGTTTCCCAGTAGCTCCCAGTAGCCCCAAGCACTCCCCAGTACCATCCCAGTACAGCCCAATGGGTTTCAATGGTTTCCCAGTAGCTCCCAGTAGCCCCAAGCACTCCCCAGTATCATCCCAGTACACCCCAATGCATTTCAATGGTCTCCCAGTAGCTCGCAGTAGCCCCAAGCACTCCCCAGTACCATCCCAGTACAGCCCAATGGGTTTCAATGGTTTCCCAGTAGCTCCCAGTAGCCCCAAGCACTCCCCAGTACCATCCCAGTACACCCCAATGCCTTTTACTGGTTTCCCAGTAGCCCCCCAGTAGTCCCAAGCACTCCCCAGTACCATCCCAGTACAGCCCAATACCTTTTACTGGTTTCCCAGTAGCTCCCAGTAGCCCCAAGCACTCCCCAGTACCATCCCAGTACACCCCAATGCCTTTTACTGGTTTCCCAGTAGCTCCCAGTAACCCCAAGCACTCCCCAGTACCATCCCAGTACACCCCAATGCGTTTCAATGGTTTCCCAGTAGCTCCCAGTAGCCCCAAGCACTCCCCAGTACCATCCCAGTACAGACCAATGCGTTTCAATGGTTTCCCAGTAGCTCCCAGTAGCCCCAAGCACTCCCCAGTACCATCCCAGTACAGCCCAATGGCTTTCAATGGTTTCCCAGTAGCTCCCAGTAGCCCCAAGCACTCCCCAGTATCATCCCAGTACACCCCAATGCATTTCAATGGTCTCCCAGTAGCTCCCAGTAGCCCCAAACACTCCCCAGTACCATCCCAGTACAGCCCAATGCATTTCAATGGTTTCCCAGTAGCTCCCAGTAGCCCCAAGCACTCCCCAGTACCATCCCAGTACACCCCAATGCATTTCAATGGTTTCCCAGTAGCTCCCAGTAGCCCCAAGCACTCCCCAGTACCATCCCAGTACACCCCAATGCCTTTTAATGGTTTCCCAGTAGCTCCCAGTAGCCCCAAGCACTGCCCAGTACCATCCCAGTACACCCCAATGCCTTTTACTGGTTTCCCAGTAGCTCCCAGTAGCCCCAAGCACTCCCCAGTACCATCCCAGTACACCCCAATATCTTTTACTGGTTTCCCAGTAGCTCCCAGTAGCCCCCAGTATTATCCCAGTATCTCCCAGTAACCTCAAACACTCCTCAGTACCATCCCAGTACACCCCAGTACGTTTTACTGGTTTCCCAGTAGCTCCCAGTATCCCCCCAGTATCCCCAAACACTCCCCAGTACCATCCCAGTACACCCCAGTACGTTTTACTGGTTTCCCAGTAGCTCCCAGTATCCCCAAACACTCCCCAGTACCATCCCAGTACGTTTTACTGGTTTCCCAGTAGCTCCCAGTATCCCCCCAGTATCCCCCAACGCTCCCCAGTACCATCCCAGTACCTCCCAGCATAGCTCAATGGTTCCCCAACATCTCCCAGTATGCCCCAGTAACCACCAGTACACCCCACTACGGGTGCCCATCTCTCTGCTGTCACCCAGTGCCATCGCACAGCACCCCAGTATGTCCCAGTGGCTCCCAGTACCCTCCCAGTATACCTCCCAGTATGCCAGTGACCCCTCAACATATTCCTGTGCCCTCCCAGTGTGCCCCAGTGGCCTCCCAGTATCCCCCAGTGGCCCTCCCAGCATGTGAGTGACCCTTCATCACACGCCAGTGCTCTCCCAGTATGTCCCAGTGGACCGCCCAGTATGTCCCAGTACTCCTCCCAGTATGCAACTCACGCTTCAACATATTCTAATGGCCTCCCAGTATCTCCCAGTACCCTCCCAGTATCGCCCACTAAACCTCCCAGTATCCCCTACTAAACCCTCAATGTATCTCTGTGGCCTCCCAGTATCCCCCAGTGCCCTCCCAGTATGTCCCAGTAAACCTCCCCGTATCTCAGTAACCCCTCAACACACCCCCAGTGCCCTCCCAGTATGTCCCAATGCCCTCCCAGTATCTCCCAGTGCCCTCCCAGTATCCCCCAGTGCCCCTCCCAGTATCTCAGTAACCTCTCAACACACCCCCAGTGCCCCGTCAGTATCTCCCAGTGCCCTCCCAGTATCCCCCAGTGCCCTTCCCAGTATCTCAGTAACCCCTCAACACACCCCCAGTGCCCTCCCAGTATCTCCCAGTGCCCTCCCAGTATCCCCCAGTGCCCTTCCCAGTATCTCAGTAACCCCTCAACACACCCCCAGTGCCCTCCCAGTATCCCCCAGTGCCCCTCCCAGTATCCCCCAGTGCCCCTCCCAGTATGCCAGTAACCTCTCAACACACCCCAGTGCCCTCCCAGTATCCCCAGTGCCCCTCCCAGTATGCCAGTAACCTCTCAACACACCCCCAGTGCCCTCCCAGTATCCCCCAGTGCCCTCCCAGTATCCCCCAGTGCCCTTCCCAGTATCTCAGTAACCCCTCAACACACCCCCAGTGCCCTCCCAGTATCCCCCAGTGCCCTCCCAGTATCCCCCAGTGCCCCTCCCAGTATCTCAGTAACCCCTCAACACACCCCCAGTGCCCTCCCAGTATCTCCCAGTGCCCTCCCAGTATCCCCCAGTGCCCCTCCCAGTATGCCAGTAACCTCTCAACACACCCCCAGTGCCCTCCCAGTATCTCCCAGTGCCCTCCCAGTATCCCCCAGTGCCCTTCCCAGTATCTCAGTAACCCCTCAACACACCCCCAGTGCCCTCCCAGTATCCCCCAGTGCCCTCCCAGTATCCCCCAGTGCCCCTCCCAGTATCTCAGTAACCTCTCAACACACCCCCAGTGCCCTCCCAGTATCTCCCAGTGCCCTCCCAGTATCCCCCAGTGCCCCTCCCAGTATGCCAGTAACCTCTCAACACACCCCCAGTGCCCTCCCAGTATCCCCCAGTGCCCTTCCCAGTATCCCCAGTGCCCCTCCCAGTATCTCAGTAACCTCTCAACACACCCCCAGTGCCCTCCCAGTATCTCCCAGTGCCCTCCCAGTATCCCCCAGTGCCCCTCCCAGTATGCCAGTAACCTCTCAACACACCCCCAGTGCCCTCCCAGTATCTCCCAGTGCCCTCCCAGTATCCCCCAGTGCCCTTCCCAGTATCTCAGTAACCCCTCAACACACCCCCAGTGCCCTCCCAGTATCCCCCAGTGCCCTCCCAGTATCCCCCAGTGCCCCTCCCAGTATCTCAGTAACCCTTCAACACACCCCCAGTGCCCTCCCAGTATCCCCCAGTGCCCCTCCCAGTATCTCAGTAACCCCTCAACACACCCCCAGTGCCCTCCCAGTATCCCCCAGTGCCCCTCCCAGTATCCCCCAGTGCCCCTCCCAGTATCTCAGTAACCTCTCAACACACCCCCAGTGCCCTCCCAGTATGTCCCAATGCCCTCCCAGTATCCCCCAGTGCCCTCCCAGTATCTCAGTAACCCCTCAACACACCCCCAGTGCCCTCCCAGTATCCCCCAGTGCCCTCCCAGTATCCCCCAGTGCCCCTCCCAGTATCTCAGTAACCTCTCAACACACCCCCAGTACCCTCCCAGTATCCCCCAGTGCCCCTCCCAGTATGCCAGTAACCTCTCAACACACCCCCAGTACCCTCCCAGTATCCCCCAGTGCCCCTCCCAGTATGCCAGTAACCCCTCAACACACCCCCAGTGCCCTCCCAGTATGTCCCAATGCCCTCCCAGTATCCCCCAGTGCCCTTCCCAGTATGCCAGTAACCCCTCAACACACCCCCAGTGCCCTCCCAGTATCCCCCAGTGCCCTCCCAGTATCCCCCAGTGCCCTTCCCAGTATCTCAGTAACCCCTCAACACACCCCCAGTGCCCTCCCAGTATCCCCCACTGCCCTCCCAGTATCCCCCACTGCCCCTCCCAGTATCTCAGTAACCCCTCAACACACCCCCAGTGCCCTCCCAGTATCCCCCAGTGCCCCTCCCAGTATGCCAGTAACCTCTCAACACACCCCCAGTGCCCTCCCAGTATCCCCCAGTGCCCTCCCAGTATCCCCCAGTGCCCCTCAACACACCCCTGTGGCCTCCCAATACCCCCCCGTGCCCTCCCAGTATCCCCCCGTGCCCTCCCAGTGCTCCCAAGACCCCTTCCCCCCCCCTTCCCCCCACCCCCACCCCTTCCCAGTCCCTCCCAGTCCCTCCCAGTGCCTCACCGGCCAGAGGCGGGGGCTGGGGGTGCCGAGCGCCCGCAGGACGCAGCAGAGCTGCTCGATGTCGTTCTCCCCGGGGAACAGGGGGGACAGGTTCAACAGCTCCCCAAAAATACACCCCACCGCCCTGCGGGGGGGCCGCGCTCAGCGGGGGTCCCCCACATCCGGGGGGGGTCCCCAATTTCGGGGGGGTCCCCAATTTTTAGGGGGGGTCCCCAATTTCGGGGGGGGTCCCCCCCATTTTCCGCTGCTCACCACAGGTCGACCCCTTCGTCGTAGTGCCGGGCGCCGTAGAGGAGTTCGGGGGCTCGATACCACCTAAAAAAATTGGGGTTCAGTGGGGGGGACCCTCAGATTTTTTTTTTTGGGGGGGGGGGGTGACACGGACACACAGGGGGACCCCCCCCAAAAATACCTGGTGGCCACTTGGTGGCTGTAGGGACGTCCCCGGGGGGTGGCCAGGACTCGGGCCAGCCCGAAATCGGCCAGCTTCAGGCGGCCCCTCCCGTCCAGCAGCAGGTTGGCCGGTTTCAGGTCCTGCGCCCCAATATCTGGGTCCCCCCTCTAGATTTTGGGGTGTCCCCCCCGACCCCTATACCCCCCACCCCTATAGCCCCCCTCACCCCTACAGCCCCCTCACCCCTATCAGGGTCCCCCATAGATAGCGGGTGCCCCCACCCTCCCCAAACTCCTGGGTCCCCTCCTGGATCTTGGGGTCCCCCTCTAGATTTTGGGGTCCCCCAGACCCCTATACCCCCCAACCCCTATAGCCCCCCTCACCCCCTATAGCCCCTCCTCAAATTCCATATCAGGGTCCCCCATAGATAGCGCATGCCCCCCCCCCCGAATTTCTGGGACCCTCCCCAGATCTTGGGGCCCCCTCTAGATTTCAGGGTCCCCCTCACCCCCATACCCCCCAACCCTCTATAGCCCCCTCACCCCCTACAGCCCCCCAAACTCCCTATAGCCCCCCAAACCTCCTATCAGGGTCCCCCATAGATAGCAGGGTGCCCCCACCCTCCCCAAACTCCTGGGTCCCCTGCCTGGATCTTGGGGTCCCCCTCTAGATTTTGGGGTCCCCCAGACCCCTATACCCCCGACCCCTATAGCTCCCTCACCCCTATAGTCCCCTCCTCAAACCTCCATATCAGAGTCCCCCATAGATAGCAGGGCCCCCCACCCTCCCCAAACTCCTGGGTCCCCTGCCTGGATCTTGGGGTCCCCCTCTAGATTTTGGGGTCCCCCCACCCCAAACCCCTATACCCCCTAACCCCATATCAGGGTCCCCCACATCCCAATATTGGGGTGTTCCCCCCATACACACATCCTCGGGTCCTCCCCCCAGACGCCTGGATTCCCCCTTAGATCGTGGGGTTTGGGGGGACCCAAAATTTCGGGGGTCCCCCCCAAATTTCGGGGTCCCCCCCCTCACCCGATGCAGGATGCGCTGGCGGTGACAGTGTCCCAGGCCCCTCAAGGTCATGGCCAGCAGGGCCCGGACGCGGGGGGCAGGGGGCGGGGGCGGCTCGCAGGAGCCCCCCCAAATCTCCCACCAGGAAATCGAAGGCCAGGACGACGGCGGGACCCTGGGCGAAGGCGGCACGGAGCCGGACCACCTTGGGGGGGGGACACGATGGAGGGGGTTAGGGGACCCCAAAACAGGGGGGACCCCAAACCCCTGGGGGGGAGACCCCCATATTGTCTCATAGGAGGAGCCTGATATAGGGTGTGGGGGGGGCATATAGAAGGTGAGAGAAGAGTATGAGGGGTTTGGGGGGCTTTAAGGGGTTTGGGGGGCTTTAAGGGGTCCAGGAGAGGAGGGGGACCCCAAATCCTGCTGTGGGAGGAGTCTGATAGGGGCTTGGGGGGTACAAGGGGTTGGGGGCACCCCAATATCTAAAGGGGGACCCGGGGGGGAATTAGGGGTCCACAAGAGAGGGGACCCCAAATCCTGCTGTGGGAGGAGCCTGACATGGGTTTGGGGGGTATAGTGGATGAGGGGGTATAGGGAGTTTAGGGGGACCCCAAGATCTAGAGGGGCACCCAGGAGTTTAGGGGGGTCCGGGTGAGGAGGGGGGACCCCCAAATCCTGCTGTAGGAGGAGCCTGATGGGGCTTTGGGGGGGTACAAGAGATGGGGGGACCCCAAAATCTAGATGGGAACCGAGGTGTTGGGGGAAGACCCAGGAATTCGTGGGGGTCCCCAGTATCTGGGTGTGGGGGGGACCCCAATACAGAATTAGGTGGGGTACAGAAAGTGAGGGGGGACCCCAAGATCTGGAGGGGAGCCAGGCGTGGGGGGGGGGCACACACTCACGTGGGGGTGGTCCTCGATCTCCCGCAGGGCTTTGATCTCCCGCAGGGTTTGGGGGGGCACCCCCTCTTCGGGGCGCCGCAGGGGAACCTTCTTCAGGGCCACCATTTCGCCTGTCTGGGGGGGGGGCAGGGGTGTTTGAGGGGGGTCCCAGACCCACAGACACCCCCAAAAGGGGACCTGGGCCCACAGAGCCCCCCCAAAAAGGGAACCTGAGCCCAAAACAGACCCAGACAGCCACAAAACAGAGCCAGGCCCACAGAGCCCCCCCAAAATGGGACCCAGGCCCACAGAGCCCCCCCCCAAAAAGGGGACCCAGGCCCACAGACAGCCCCAAAACAGACCCAGGCCCACAGAGCCCCAAAATGGGACCCAGGCTCACAGAGTCCCCCCCCAAAAGGGGACCCAGGCCCACAGACAGCCCCAAAACAGATCCAGGCCCACAGAGCCCCCCCAAAATGGGACCCAGGCCCACAGAGCCTCCCCAAAAAGGGGACCCAGGCCCACAGAGCCCCCCCAAATGGGACCCAGACCTACAGACAGCCCCAAAAGCGGACCCAGGCCCACAGAGCCCCCCCCAAAGGGGACCCAGGCCCACAGACAGCCCCAAAACAGATCCAGGCCCACAGAGTCCCCCAAAAATGGGACCCAGGCCCACAGAGTCCCCCAACAAGGGGATCCGGGCCCACAGAGCCCCCCCCAAACAGACCCAGGCCCACAGAGCCCCAAAATGGGACCCAGGCCCACAGAGCCCCCAAAATGGGACCCAGGCCCCCCCACAGGGCCCAGCCCCACCTCCCTGTCTTTGGCCTTAAAGACGACGCCGTGGGCGCCCTCCCCGATGCGGCCCAGCACGATGTACTGGTCCATACTGGTGGCGCTGAGAAGGGATGAGGTGGAAAGCGGCGGGGCATTATGGGATGCTGGAGGACCGACCCCCTCCGACCCACAATGCCCCGCGCGGCTCCCCTAGGTACCTGGCGGCCCACTGGCAACCGCGCCCCGCCCCTGGCAACCAGACCCCGCCCCTAGAAACCCTGCCCCGCCCCTGGCAACCCCGTCCCGCTCCCCGGCAACCGCGCCCCGCCCCTGGCAACCAGGCCCCGCCCCTAGCAACCCGTCCCGCTCCGCGGCAACCGCGCCCCGCCCCTAGCAACCAGGCCCCGCCCCCTGCGACCGGCATCCCCCGCTCCCTGGCAACCATATCCCGCCCTTGACAACGGCGGCCCCGTCCCCCGCCGCCATTTGGCCGCGCCGCGTTCTGATTGGTCAGCCCGTCTGCGCGGGGAGGGAGAACGGGCGGTGATTGGTCGGTGGGAAGACTCCGCCCCTTTCTCCTCAGGCCGGCGGCGTCGCTCCCCCTCAGCGCGGGCAGACGGCGGCGGCGCCGGGGGAAGGTGCGGGGCTGGGGTGAGGGGGACCCGAGCGGGGTCCCGGGGGGGGTCCCCACGGCCCCCGCCCCCCGTGTCCATCCCGTGTCCATCCCGTCTCCCCCCCCCCCCAGGATGGCGGCGCTGCCGCCGCGGGAGTTCGCGGCGCAAGTGCTGCCCGGCTGTGTGGTACCGACGGCGCGGCAGGGCCTGGCCCAGCTCTGGCCGCTGCTGCTGCTCTGCCTGGGGGCTCGGCTGCTGCACCGGCTGCGTGAGTGGGGCGGTATCGGGGGGGGCAAGGAGTTTGGGGGACCCAGGCGTTGGAGGGGACACCCAATAGTATGGGGATGCCCAGGCATCGGGGGGGCAGGAGTTTAAGGGGACCCAGGCATTTGGGGGGGACCCCAAGGCATCGAGAGGGGACCCAGGCATTGGGGAGAACCCAGGAGTTTAGGGGGACCCAGGCATCAGGGGGGGACCCAGGTATTGGGGGGGCAGGAGTTTGGGGTACTCATATTGGGTGGGGGCACCCAGGGGTCTTGGGGGCATGGAGGGGTCTGGGAGGGGAGGGCAAGAGGAGTTTAGGGGGACCCAGACATTGGGTGGGGGCACCCAGGGGTCTGGGGGCATGCAGGGGTTTGGGGGTCAGGAGTTTGGGGAGAGACACAGGTATTGGGGAGAGGCACACCCAGGAGTTTGGGGGGTCCACCCAGGAGTGGGAGAGGGACCCAGGGGTTTGGGGGCACCCAGGGGTTGGTGTGGGGCCACCCATGAGTCGGGGGGGGACCCAGGAGTGTGGGAGGGGGACCCAGACATTGGGGGGCACCCAGGGGTTTTGGGGGACCACCCAGGAGTGGGAGGGAGACCTAGGCATTGGGGGGGGGTCACAACACCCATGATTTGGGTGGGACCTCAGACATCTGGGGGAACCCAGCCACCACCCCCCCCATAAGAGCCCCCATCCTATGGGGCCTTTCCCGGGGGATCCCCGGCCGGGCTGACCGCCCCCCGTTGTCGGCGTGCGCAGCGCTGCCACGGGGGGAAGCACGCGGGGCGGCGGCGGGGCCTGCTGGCCCTGCACCATTTCTTCGGGGCGCAGGCGCTGTGGGTGGCCCTGCTGAGCGGGCTCTGCGCCCTCACCCTCCTGCTGAGCCGGGCCCGGGCCCAGCGCGGGCTCTGCCTCGCCCTGGCCGCCCTCAGCTACCTCCTGATGGGGTACGGGGGGTGCTGGGGGGACTGGGGGAGACTGGGATTGGGGGAGGGGGTGGGTTGGGGAGGCTGGGAGGGGATTGGGGAGGTTGGGGGTGCTGGGAGGGGAGTTGGGGGTGTTCGAGGGGACTGGAGGGGTCTGGAGGTAACTGGGAGGAGTTGGGGGTGTTCGAGGGGACTGGAGGGGGTCTGGAGGTAACTGGGAGGGGATTGGGGGTGCTGGGAGGAATGAAGGGACTGGGGGGTTCTGGAGGTAACTGGGAGGGGATTGGGGGTGCTGGGAGGAGTTGGGGGTGTTTGAGGGGACTGGGGGTCTGGAGGTAACTGGGAGGGAGTTGGGAGTGTTCGAGGGGACTGGGGGGTTCCGGAGGTAACTGGGAGGGAGATTGGGGGTGCTGGGAGGGAATGGGGGGACTGGGGGTTCTGGAGGTAACTGGGAGGGGATTGGGGGAGATTGGGAGAGATTGGGAGTGCTGGGAGAGGACTGGGGGTTCTGGAGGTAACTGGGAGGGGGATTGGGGTGCTGGGAGGAGTTGGGGCGTTGGAGGGGACTGGGTGGGTTCTGGAGGTAACTGGGAGGGGATTGGGGGAGATTGGGGGCACTGGGAGGGGAGTTGGGGGCGTTGGAGGGGACTGGGGGGTTCTGGAGGTAACTGGGAGGGGGATTGGGGGAGATTGGGGGTGCTGGGACAGGAGTTGGGGGCGTTGGAGGGGACTGGGGAGCACTGGGAGGGTTCTGGAGGTAACTGGGAGGTGGATTGGGGGTGCTGGGAGGGGAATGGGGGACTGGGAGGGGACTGGGGGTACTAGAGGGGTTCTAGAGGTAACTGGGAGGGGGATTGGGGGCACTGCGGGCGCTGGGAGGGGAGTTGGGGGCACTGGGAGGGACTGGAGGGGAGTTGAGGGGGATTGGGGCTGCTGCGAGAGAGATTGGGGAGCACTGGGTGGATACTGGGAGATACTGGGGGAGAATCGGGAGCACTGGGAGGGGACTGGGGGACACTGAAGGTAACTGGGAGGGCATTGGGAATAACTGGGCAGGCTTGAGAGAGCATTGCGGGGGAGGGGAGGAGACTGGGAGTAAACTGGGAGCCCTGCTGTGGAACTGGGGAGGGGGGGGGCACTGGGATGAACTGGGAGTAACTGGGATGAACTGGGAGTAACTGGGAGCCCCCCTCGCAGGGAGCTGCACATGGTGGACACCGTCACCTGGCACAAGATGCGAGGTGAGACCCCGCACCCCGGCGTGGGGGGTGCCCCCCCCCCAAAAAAAACCCCTGGGTCCCCCCTCCAAATGCCTGGGTCCCTCAGGGGGTGCCCCCCCCATATCTCAGGGGTGCCCCCCCATACTTGGGGGGTGCCCCCCTGATTTTGGGGGGGGCTCAGGGGCGCAGATGGTGGTGGCGATGAAGGCGGTGTCGCTGGGCTTCGACCTGGATCGGGGGGCTGGGGGGGCCGGGGGAGCCCTCCCCCGCCCAGGTTTTGGGGTACCTCTGCTCCCCCGGCTCCGTCGTCTTCGGGCCCTGGGAACCTTTCGGGGCGTACCTGCGGGCCGTCGAGGGGCCCCCCCTGGTACGGAGCGGGGTACAGGGGTGCGGGGGATTGGGGGGCTTTGAGGGGTGGGGAGGGGATTTGGGGGGCAAGTGAGGGATGGGGGATTTGGGGGGCACGAGGGAGTTTGGGGGGATCTGGGGGGCATTGAGGGTTTGGGGGGATTTGGGGGGCACTGAGGATTGGGGGGCATGAGGGAGTTTGGGGGATCTGGGGGGCACAGAGGATTTGGGGGAATCTGGGGGTCATTGAGGGTTTGGGGGATCAGGGACACTGAGATTTGGGGAGCACTGAGGATTTGGGGGCATAAGGGGGTTTGGGGGACCTGGGGGCACAGAGGATTTGGGGGAATCTGGGGGCGTTGAGGGTTTGGGGGATCGGGGACACTGAGATTTGGGGGCATAAGGGGTTTGGGGGATCTGGGGGGCACAGAGGATTTGGGGGAATCTGGGGGGCATTGAGGGTTTGGGGGATCGGGGCACAGATTTGGGAGGATTTGGGGGCACAAGGGAGTTTGGGGGATCTGGGGGGCACAGAGGGTTTGGGGGCACGAGGGAGTTTGGGGGGGTCAGAGAAGATTTAGGGAGCATGAGGAGGAACCTGCGTGTCACTGAGGGTTCTGAGGAGATCTTGGGGGGGGCACTGAGAATTGGGGGGGTGCCAGGGGTGATTTTGGGGTGTCCCCCCCCCAGAGCGCGGCCTGGGCCCGCAAGGGGCTGCGCAGCCTGGGGCTGGCCCTGCTCTGCCTGCTGGTCTCCACCTGCCTGGCCCCCTTCCTCTTCTCCTGCCTCCTGCCGCTCTACGGCGCCCGCGCCCTGCGCCGGTGAGACCCCCAAACCCCCCCGCACCCCCAAACCCCCTCTGCCCCCAACACCCCCCTGCCCCCCAAAACCCCTCTGCCCCCCAAACACCCCCCGGGATCTCCCTCCCTGACTTGTCTCTCCTTGCCTTGCCGCTGCCCAGGAGCCGTCTTTGCTAGGTGAGGGGGGGGGCACGGAGGGGGTTTGGGGGGCACGGAGGGGGTTTGGGGGCACGGAGGGGGTTTTGGGGGCCACGGAGGGTTTGGAGGAGCACAGGGGGGTTTGGAGGGGCACGGAGGGGGTTTGGGGGGCCACAGGAGGGGTTTGGGGGGCATGGAGGGGTTTGGGGGCCACGGAGGGGTTTGGAGGAGCACAGGGGGTTTGGAGGGGCATGGAGGGGGTTTTGGAGGGGCACAGGGAGTTTTGGGGGCCATGGGGGTTTGGAGGAGCATGGAGGGGGTTTGGGGGAGCACAGGGGGTTTGGGGGCCACGGGGGGTTTGGAGGGGCACGGGGGGTTTGGGGGTACAGGGGGGTTAGGGGCATATGGGGGTGCAGGGATAGGGGCGTGGGGATGGGATGGAGGGGAGGTAGAGGGGTGGGGGGACAAGGGGGGCTCGAGGGGACACGGGGGAGATGGGGAGCTCGGGGGTGACGGGATATGGGGGGCTTGGGGGACATCGGGGTGACAGGGGACACAGGGGGCTGGGGGGGACATGGGGGGGACATGGAGGGCTTGAGGGGGTGACAGGGGACATGGGGGCTTGGGGGGACACGGGGGACATTGGGGTGATAGGGGACATGGGGGCTGGGGGGACATGGGGGGACACCAGGGTGACAAGGGACACGGGGGCTGGGGGGACGCTGGGGTGACAGGGGACATGGGGGGCTTGGGGGGACACGGGAGGGACACGGGGGACATTGGGGTGACAGGGGACACGGGGGCTTGGGGGGCATGGAGGGCTTGAGGGGGTGACAGGGGACATGGGGGGCTTGGGGGGACACGGGAGGAACATGGGAGGACACCAGGGTGACAAGGGACACAGGGGCTGGGGGGGACACGGGAGGGACATAGAGATGCAGGGACATGGGGGGGACACGGGGGGCTTGGGGGGACATGGGGGGGCTTGGGAGGGGACACAGGGGAGACACACAGGGTGCTGTGGGGACACTGGAGGGGGGACGGGGGGGACACGAGACGCGGGGGTGTGCGTCCCCCCAAGTCTCCCCCCCCCCTTGCTGTGTCCTCCCATCCGCTAGGTGGCTCCGCGCCTACGAGAGCGCCCTCTCTTTCCACTTCAGCAACTACTTTGTGGCTTTCCTCTCCGAGGCCACCGCCACCCTGGCCGGCTCCGGCGCCTCCCTCCACCACGACCACCTCCGCTGGTGAGGGACCCCGCGCCCGGGAGGGGACCCTCGGCGTCCGAGGAGGGGACCCCGGTGTCCCGGGGTGGGGGGGGACACACACACGGGGACCCCGGTGTCCGAGGAGGGGACCCCGGGTGACGATGGCCCCCTCAGGGACCTGGCGGTGTCGCGGCCGCTGCGGGTGGAGCTGCCGCGCTCCATGGCCGACGTCGTCACCAACTGGAACCTGCCCATGTCCCGCTGGCTCCACACCTGTGAGGCGACTGGGAGGACTGGGAAGGGTTACTGGGAGCGCGGGGGGGGGGGGTGTGTTACTGGTTTAACTGGTGTCACCGGCGTCACCAGACGTGTTCCAGACCGCTCGGCGCCTGGGGACCTTCGCTGCCGTGCTGGGCACCTACGCGGCCAGTGCCCTCCTCCACGTGAGCCCCCAAACCCCCCGAGCCCCCAACCCCCCACACCCCCTGACCCCTCTGTGTCCCCCCCCAGGGTCTCAGCTTCCACCTGGCCGCCGTCCTCCTCTCCCTCGGCCTCATCACCTACGTGGAGCACGGTCAGCGCTGGCCCTTTAAGGCCTGGGGCGGGGCTGAGGGGTGGGGGCGTGGCCAAGGGGATGGGGAGGGGCCAAGGGGATGAGGAGGGGAGAGGAGTGAGGAGGGGAAGGGGTGGGTGGAGCCTGAAGGGGTGGGGAGGGGCTTATGGGCTGTGGGAGGGGCCTTGAGGGGGTGGGGGGCTTAAAAGGGAGTGGGTGGAGCCTGGAAAGCGTGGGTGGGGCTGAGGGGGGGTGGAGCCTGGAGAGTGTGGGTGTGGCTGAGGGTTTGGGGGTGGAGCCTGGAGGGGTGGGTGGAGCCTCGAGGACTTTGTGTGGAGCCTATAACGAGTGGGTGGGGCTAAATGGGGCTGTGGGTGGAGCCAATAAGGTGTGGGTGGGGCCAATAAGGTGTGGGTGGGGCTAAATGGGGCTGTGGGTGGAGCCAATAAGGTGTGGGTGGGGCCAATAAGGTGTGGGTGGGGCTAAGTGGGGCTGTGGGTGGAGCCAATAAGGTGTGGGTGGGGCTAAATGGGGCTGTGGGTGGAGCCAATAAGGTGTGGGCAGGGCTGAGGGAGTATGGGCAGGGCCTAAAGGGTGTGGGTGGGGCTATGCTCAGTGGGTGGGGCTTTGGAGGGGTGTGGGTGGAGACTGCAGAGGGCGGGTGGGGCAGAGGGAGTTGTGGGTGGAGACTGTGGGGGGCGTGGCCAAGCAATGACCCCACCCCCCTCCCCCAGTGCTGCGGCAGCGCCTGGCCGCCATCTTTGACGCCTGCGTCCTCTCCAAGCGCTGCCCCCCCGGCTGCAGCCACCGCCACAAGGACGTGAGCACCCGGGGACGGGGGGGACCCCGGGCTGGTGGCGCGGGGGGGTTGGGGCGTCACCCCGCCCCCCACACCCCCCCTTTCCGCAGGCGCTGTGGGTGCGGGGGCTGAACGGGGCGCTGGGGGCCGTCGCCCTCTTCCACCTCTCCTACCTGGGGGCCCTCTTTGACGTGGAGGCCGACGAGGCGGTCGAGGAGCAGGTCGGGAACCCCAAAACCCCCCCGAACCCCCCCAAAATGGTGTCCCCGCCCCCAAACACCCCTCCCCCCCGTCCTCGACGCCATTTTGTGTCCCCATAGGGTTATGGGATGTCCTACACCATCCGCAAGTGGTCGGAGCTGAACTGGGCCAGCCACTGGGTGACACTGGGTTGCTGGGTGCTCGCCTGCCTCCTGCGGTGAGGGGAACTGGGAGCACTGGGAGCACTGGTTTTGCGGAGGGCACCATTAAGACCGGCCGCTCTTTCCCCCACCCCGGGCCCTTCTAGGCCGCCGGGAGGCTCCTCTCTATGGTCTTACCCGCCCTCCCCGGGGAGCGGGCAGAAGTGGCGTCCCGCGGCCGCTCTAGGCCCAATAAAGGCTCCTCTCGGTGGTTCCCGCTCGCTCCTTGCCCGTCGACCAATGGGAGCGCGGCGGGGGCGGGGCCGGGCGGCGCATGCGCGGAAGGGTCCCCGCCGCCTATAGAGCCGCGGGGCCGGAGCTTGACCGAAATCGGCTTAATTCACCCGAAAAGCGACGTTAAACGCGATCGGCGCGGGGCCCCTATAGGGCCGGGCAGGGGGCGCGGAGCCCCTATGGAGTGTGGGGGGGGGCGCGTCTATAGGGCCTTTGGGGGTGTACAGCTCCTATAGAGCCCGGGGGTCCGTATAGCCTCTATAGGGCCCGGGGGGGGGAGGGGCGGTTGATCCCGTCAGGAGCCCTTGTCCTTGGAGGGAGACCTGCAAGAGAGAGAGAGACCCCGGGGCTGAGGGGGGCCCTATGGCTCCTATAGGGCCCCGGGGGGGGGTGTCCCCTATGGATCCTATACACCCCCAGGGGGTCATCATGTATCCTATATGCCCATAGCAGGGGTCCCTATGGCTCCTATACAGCCCCGGGGGTGGGGGGGGGTGGTGTCCCTATGGCACCTGGGTCTTTATGGTTCCCAGAAAGACCTTATGGGACCTATACATCCAGGGAGCCCCTATGGATCCTATATGCCCCCGGGGGGGGTCCCTATGGCTCCTATACACCCCCAGGTGGCTCATTCTGTATCCTATATGGCCCTAAGAGAGGTCCCTATGGCTCCTATACAGCCCCGGGGGGAGTCCCTGTGGCACCTGGGGAGGGTCTTTATGGTGCCCAGAGAGACCTTATGGGACCTATACATCCGGGGGGGGGGTCCCTATGGCTCCTACACACCACCAGGGGGTCCTTCTGTATCCTATATGCCCCTAAGGGGGCTCCCTATGGCTCCTATATGGCCTCGGCTGGGTCCCTATGGCACTTGGGGAGGGTCTTTATGGTTCCCAGAGAGACCTTATGGGACCTATACATCCAGGGGGTCCCTATGGATCCTATATGCCCCCGGGGACGGGTGTCCCTGTGACTCCTATACACCCCCAGGGGGGGTCCTGTATCCCATATGGCCCTAGGGGGGCTCCCTATGGCTCCTATACGGCCCTGGGGGGGTCCCTCCACAGGCGGGGGTCCCTATGGATCCCATAGGGCTCTACGCGCGGGCGTTAGTGGGGTTAGTGCCCCCCTCCCCCAGCACGCGGCCGTTAACCAAATGCGCCTTTATTAGCCCCGAGTCGCCGTTAAAAACGCGCCCCGGCCCCCCTCCCCCCCTATAAAATCTATACATTCTGCCCCTCCCCCCGGGGGGACCCGCTAACGAAGCGGGGCCACCCCTAACGAATGGGGGGGGGGGGCAGGGCCCCCCTCTGCCTCCTAACGAACCCCCAGCCGCTAACGAGCCCCAAGGGGGCCCTGGCACCTAACGAACCCCGATGGATTCCCCTCGGCTAATTAACCTCCACCTTGGGGTCCCCGGCACCTAACGAACCTTCATTGGGTCCCCAGCCCCTAACGAACCTTAATGAGTCCCCGGCCCCTAACGAACCTTGACTTCTGGGTCACCCGGCCCCTAACGAACCTTAATGGGCTCCCACCACCCAACGAGGTCCCCCACCACCTAACGAACCCCACCAAGTCCTCCACCACCTAACGAACCTTCATTGGGTCACCGGCCCCTAACGAACCTTAATGAGTCCCCAGCACCTAACGAACCTTCATTGGGTCCCCGGCCCCTAACGAACCTTAATGAGTCCCCGGCACCTAACGAACCTTCATTGGGTCCCCGGCCCCTAACGAACCTTAATGAGTCCCCAGCACCTAACGAACCTTCATTGGGTCCCCGGCCCCTAACGAGGTCCTCCACCACCTAACGAACCTTAACGGGTCCCCGCCACCTAACGAACCCACCACCTCACGAGGTCACTCACCACCTAACGAACCTGAATGGGTCCCCGCCACCTAACGAACCCACCACCTCACGAGGTCACTCACCACCTAACGAACCTGAATGGGTCCCCGCCACCTAACGACCCCCAAGATCCGGGTCCCCTACCACCTAACGAACCCACCAGGTCCCTCCTCCCCTAACGAACCTTAACGGACCCCCCGCCATTAACGAACCCCGCCGGGTCCCCCACCACCACCCCACCTCCTCCTCCCCCGCCCCTCCCCACCACCCCGCGCTCCCCTCCCCCAACCGCCAGCCGGGGGGGGGGGGGGGGGCGGGGGCGGGGCTCCCTCAGGCCCCCACTGACTTGCCGCCGCCATCCTGCTGCCGTCCCTCGCCGGCGCCGCCGCCGCCGCCGGTGTCACCGCGGGGCCGCCCGTAGAGGTAGACGGCGGCCAGGACCATGGCGGTGCCGGCCAGGAAGGGACCGCGGGGGCGGAAGCCGAAGAGGTGGACGGAGGCGACGGTGGACGCCAAGATGGAGAGGGCGGTGGCGAAACCCTTCAAGATATTGTCGGCGTAGCGGACCACCACGGCTACCAGTAGCCCTCCGGCCGCTTGGTTGACCACCACCGCCCAAACGGCCGGGTTATAACCGTAGAAGAAACCCAAACCGGCCACCGCCGACCCTTCGGCGGCCACCATGGCGGCCAAACCCACCGCCGTCCCCACCGCGCCCAGCTGGACGTTGCGCACCCAGATGGAACCTCCCGTGGTCTTCAGCAAGCGTTCGAAGTAAACGCCGGCGAAACCGGAGGAGAGGCAAGAGGCGGCCACGGCGGCCAAGCCCACGGCGTAGCTCTGGGGGGGAGCCTCGGCGGGGGAGGGGGAGCCCCCCGGGGCGGCGCGGGCCTGCTCGGCCTGGACCAGGGCCACCCCGGCGAAGAGGAGGGCGAGGGAGAGCCACTGGAGGCGGGAGAGGGACGTCCCCAGGAGGAGGACGGAGAAGATGGCGGTGGTGAGGATCTTCAGCTGGTAGGTGACCTGCGGGGACGGGGACGGGGAGGAGGTCGTCAGCGCCGTGGGGCTGTAGAGGGAGGAGATGGCCGCCACCGTGGGGGTGGGGACGGGGACACGACTGTGGGGACACCACTATGGGGTGAGGGACGTGGGGACGGGGACGCCACCACGGGGGTGGGGACGTGGGGATGGGGACGCCACCGTGGGGTTGAGAGGGAGGAGATGGCCGCCACCGTGGGGGTGGGGACGTGGGGACGGGGACGCCACCGTGGGGACACCACTATGGGGTGAGGGACATGGGGACGGGGACACCACCGTGGGGTTGAGAGGGAGGAGATGGCTGCCACCATGGGGGTGGGGACGGGGACGCCACCGTGGGGTGAGGGACGTGGGGACGGGGACGCCACTATGGGGTGAGGGACATGGGGACAGGGACACCACCGTGGGGTTGAGAGGGAGGAGATGGCCGCCACCGCAGGGGTGGGGACATGGGGACGGGGATGCCACCGTGGGGTTGAGAGGGAGGAGATGGCCGCCACCATGGGGGTGGGGACGGGACGCCACCGTGGGGTGAGGGACGTGGGGACGGGGACGCCACCGTGGGGTTGAGAGGGAGGAGATGGCCACCACCGTGGGGGTGGGGACGGGGACACGACTGTGGGGACACCACTATGGGGTGAGGGACGTGGGGACGGGGACGCCACCACGGGGGTGGGGACGTGGGGATGGGGACGCCACCGTGGGGTTGAGAGGGAGGAGATGGCCGCCACCGTGGGGGTGGGACGTGGGGACGGGGACGCCACCGTGGGGACACCACTATGGGGTGAGGGACATGGGGACGGGGACACCACCGTGGGGTTGAGAGGGAGGAGATGGCTGCCACCATGGGGGTGGGGACGGGGACGCCACCGTGGGGTGAGGGACATGGGGACGGGGACGCCACCGTGGGGTTGAGAGGGAGGAGATGGCCGCCACCGTGGGGGTGGGGACGTGGGGACGGGGACGCCACCGTGGGGGTGGGGACGTGGAGACGGGGACGCGGAGACGGGGATGCCACCGTGGGGACACCACTATGGGGTGAGGGACATGGGGACGGGGACACCACCGTGGGGTTGAGAGGGAGGAGATGGCCGCCACCGTGGGGGTGGGGACGGGACGCCACCGTGCGGTGAGGGACATGGGGACAGGTACACCACCGTGGGGTTGAGAGGGAGGAGATGGCCGCCACCGCAGGGGTGGGGACATGGGGACGGGGATGCCACCGTGGGGTTGAGAGGGAGGAGATGGCCGCCACCATGGGGGTGGGGACGGGGACGCCACCGTGGGGTGAGGGACGTGGGGACGGGGACGCCACCGTGGGGTGAGGACGTGGGGACGGGGACGCCCCCGTGGGGACACCACCATGGGGTGAGGGACATGGGGACAGGGACACCACCGTGGGGTTGAGAGGGAGGAGATGGCCGCCACCGTGGGAGTGGGGACGGGGACGCCACCGTGGGGTTGAGAGGGAGGAGATGGCCACCACCGTGGGGGTGGGGACATGGGGATGGGGACGCCACCGTGGGGTGAGGGACACAGGGATGGGGACAGCACCACGGGGTTGAGAGCGGGGAGATGGCCGCCACCGTGGGGACAGGGACGTGGGGGCGTGGGGATGGGGACACCACCGTGGGGACAAGGACAGCACGATGGCATGAGAGACAGGAGGATGGGGACACCACCGTGGGGACACCACTATGGGGTCGAGAGCGAGGAGGTGGCCACCACCATGGGGACAGGGGTGTGGGGACAGGGACACCACCACGGGGATGCCACCATGGAGCCAAGACCCAGGAGATGGCCACCACCATGGGGACAGGGATGTCGGGATGGGGACAGGAACACCACTGTGGGGTGAGGGACATGGGGATGGGGACAGCACCACGGGGTCACAAGTGAAGAGACAGCCACCACCATGGGGACAGGGATGTGACGACAGGGACAGGGACACCATCATGGGGTGAGGGACATGGGGATGGGGACAGCACCGTGGGGACCGGGACACCATCATGGGGTCAAGACCGAGGAGATGGCCACCACCGTGAGGACATGGGGATGGGGACAGGGACACCACCACGGGGTCGAGACCGAGGACGTGGCCACCACCATGGGCACAAGGACACGGAGGTGCCACCATGAGGATGAGGACACCACCATGGAGCCACGGTCAAGACCGAGGATGTGGCCACCACCATGGGGACAGGGACATGGGGATGCCACCATGAGAATGGGGACAGCACCATGGCGTCGAGACCAAGGATGTGGCCACCACCATGAGGACGGGGCCACCACCATGGGGATGGGGACGTGGGGACGGGGACAGGGACACCACCATGGGGTCAAGACCAAGGACATGGCCACCACCATGGGGACAGGGACACCATGATGGCACGAGGGACATGGGGACAGGGATGGGGACACCACCATGGGCTGAGACCAAGGAGATGGCCACCGCCATGGGGACAGCGACAGGGACACCACCACGGGGTCAAGACCAAGGAGATGGCCACCACGATGGCATGGGGTACATGGCAACAAGGACGGGGACACCACCATGAGGTCAAGGCCAAGGATGTGGCCACCACCATGGGGACAGGGACATGGGGGTGCCACCATGGAGCCAAGACCAAGGAGACGGTCACCACCATGGGGACAGGGACATGGGGATGGGGACAGGGACACCACCACGGGGTCAAGACCAAGGACATGGCCACTACCATGGGGACAGGGACACCACGATGGCATGGGGGACATGGGACAGGGACACCACCACGGAGTCAAGACCAAGGAGATGGCCACCGCCATGGGGACAGGGACACCATGATGGCACAAGGGACATGGGGACACCACCATGGGCTGAGACCAAGGAGATGGCCACCGCCATGGGGACGGGGACAGGGACACCACCACAGGGTCAAGACCAAGGAGATGGCCACCGCCATGGGGACAGGGACACCGTGATGGCACGAGGGACATGAGCACAGGAATGGGGACACCACCATGGGGATGCCACCATGGAGCTGAGACCAAGGAGACGGCCACCACCCCATGGGGACGGGGACAGGGACACCACCACGGGGTCAAGACCAAGGAGATGGCCACCATGATGGCATGGGGTACATGGCGACAAGGACGGGGACACCACCATGAGGTCAAGG